>NW_027176042.1:1710000-1865000 GCF_023055335.1 Clinocottus analis | reverse complement strand
TAGTTCACATGCACCTCTGAGAGCAGAACAAAGGAACACAGAAGAGACGGCTGCAGGCGGCCGAGCGGACTCTGAACGGGTCCTGATTAAAGTGTTGTGACTCAGCGTGCCATTAGCTCTCCTCCCGTGTTTAGTGGGACGCCGTGATTACTCCACAGCTCATTAACCATTGTCACTGGGTGGCGACTCAGCCGTCACTGACTCATCACTTGTGAATGGAGGAAAGTGGCATTTAGTTTCACTGTATGGCGACGACTTGCTTTGAATCCAGAATGTACTGCAGCTTGCTTTTCTTCAGGATTATTCCCCTCACTGTGTTTGGCATGTGTTGTCAGTATATTTGACAGGAAATATGGGAAAGGACCCGTGTGTGGTTATGAAGACAGCCTTTAAAACCACTCATACCAGCAGTAAAATGTCTAATGTGTTCTGCTTCTCCTTCCAGTTCTAACTAGCGAACAAAGAAAGCTCGACTTCTCTGCGGCGAATGTTGAACGAAGGAGAAAAACAAGCAATTAGTGTCTCTGATAATGAGCTGCTGAGGATGACATGTCTTTGTTATTTGATGAATTTAGCTGGAGGTCAGGACTCAAAGATCTGATCTGCTCACACAAGATGGCCGACACGCATTCAGATCCTTTACAGATACGGTGGCCTATAAGGTGAATGTTGTCAGCTGATTTAATGGACGTCGTCAGCGGTCATCACTGTCAAGAGAGAAGTAATCACTAAAGTCTCTTTATATATCCACGATAAACTTAATTTAATATCCAATCTACATCACCTCCACCCTAATTCCCTTCATAATTATTCCTGTGAATAGCGGGCAGTGCGTCTTCTTGTTTTCGTCCATGGTGACCCTCTGGACCTCCTCGTAGGTGTAGCAGGCCTCGTCTAACCGATGTCTATGACTCTGATGACGCCCATTCAATTGGCTGCTAACATCCACAGCGGGGCCAAGAACACAATGGGAGGACATTTGTAATGTGGAGAAGCTCCGCTGGTACCGATAGAGCCTCGTTATTAAGAGAAAGAAACATGCAATGGCAGAGCAGCTGCATTTGAAACGTTGCTCTCTGACCCTGGGTTTCTTGCGCAGGTTGGGGGAGAGCTTGAAGCTCTGGACATGGCCTCGGTCATTGCCCACGATCAGGATGGGATAGATGGGATTAAACTCCACGTGAGTCAGCCTGGACTTCCTCTTGGCCACCACGGGCTGCTGGCAGATGGCCTCGTATTTGTCGACGTTGAGGTCGAAGACATGCACCTGAAAAAGAGGAGGGATCAAAAGAATGAATGTGTTGTTTAGGAATCTTTTTGACAGTTCAAATCCAGTAAAGTGACCCATCTTATTGATTACTGAGGCTGGAGGATGTACAGAAAGAAGTAAAGGCTCGACCCCTTGAGTTCATGTGAGAAGGAGCCTGGTGGAGCACCAGCCTCTGCAGGGAACCAGCCATCTGGTGCAAAGATGGCTGCTCCCAGTAATTCAATGCGTGTGCACCTCTGTCGGTATCTGTCTCTGTATGTAAATGGTAAAAATGGTAAATGGGTTTCTATTTATAGAGGCTGCCATGGAAAGTGCCACCTGCTCCTCAGAGCTAAACTAATGCACATTCACGCGCACTCAGACAGCGACGGCTCGGCCCTCTGGAGCCGCTGGCCCTTCAGCCTCTTGACCAATCCACACTTAGACATATGGTCGCGACCCAACGGCCGCGGGTCCTGATTGGAGGACGAGCCGCTCTGCCTTTGAGCCACAGACAGCTGTGTGTTGGTCTGTGCTAATAAGCATCATTATCCAGAACGGACCAGATCTCAGACGGTTTTCTTTCAACCTAAAAACTGCATTTTCAGACGATCTGTAAGCAGCGAATGAGCCCGCTGCTTTCAGCAGAGGTGACCGTGCCGGCAGCGAGGGTTCACCCGGTCTGTGTGCACCGACAGCACATTAAGCACCGCGGTCACTTACAACCAATCATCCTATTCCACCAGGGGATGACTTCCTGTGACCTCCCATCACTGCCGCCATTATCTGCAGTGTTTTTGCTTTTGATATACGAGCACTAATGTAACGTTAGTCATACCTGATCGCGGGACACACAGACTGTTTGTAATTCACACAAGAACTGGGAGCGGAGAGATATTTTACTCCGTTGCAGTGATCTAATATTAATGGAAATATAAAATTGTTAGTTGACAGGCAGTTTGTATGGATGCCGTTGGGTCAGGTCTAAACATCCAGCATGAGCTGATGCTGGTATTCTAAATGCAGAAGGTTAAGAAGAGCTGCACGGAGAGAGCAAAGATAGATTTGGAGACTTAAATAAACCTTCTTATTATTTCATCCTGACACTTGATTTCATCTTTAGTCGTCTCAGATGGAGAGGCGACACACAGAACCAGGAGATGTTTGTTTGCACAACTCAGTGTCTCAGTTTTACACCTCAGCTTGCCAAGTCATTATCCTTATGAAAACACACACACACACAGCACTTGTTTGCCAAACTTTTTTTTAAATATTAGATTTAGTTTTTAATTATATATTTGCATATTTTTTTATTTAAATAAAAAAATTAAAATATGTTTTATTTAATTAAAAAACATTTTACATTTTGAGTGTTTATTGTTTACTCACAATAATGTTTCCAATATTTTATTATATATATTTGCATATTTTTATTTAAATAATAAAAAAAAACATTTTTTTTTTGTATTTTAAAAAATGCTTCTTTTTTTCGCATTTGCCAGCCAGATTACTGGAGGCCATTTTGAGTCCATGCAGTTTGTCTTTTACAGTCGTTTATTCCGTCTTCTCGTACAACTTCTAGTATTATGTACTCACATAATACACAATGTGACCAGTTCAGCAAAGATAAATACACCCTAGAATATATTAATAATGTCTAACATAGTGGCTAAGTGGTTAGATGTTCGCTTCTCACCCGGGAGCTCCGGGTTCGAGTCCGGACTCGAGCTCGGGTTGGTACAACTGAGTGTGAACGGCTCAGCTGGAGCAGCTGTCTGAATGGGAGACCTGCATAATAGTAGCATTAGTATAGTCATAATAATAATAGGTTAGGTCGACCACAATACCTGTGAAGGCTGATACAAGTAGAGCAGTGGCAGCTAACGGGTGAGAGTGAACATCTAAGTGCACTATGTTAGGCGGTTGGTTGGGGCTCTACAACTGGGGCCGGAGGCCGTGGGGGCGTACTAGAAGATCTACAAGACTGTACAAGACAGGAAATGTAGATGCTGGCCAATGCCGGCTCTACGCGCGCTAGTCAATGGCTGGCTCTACAATGTAGTTGTAGCGTGTCCATTGTCGCTAGCTACAACGTAGACTAGTCGTTACTAGTTGTACAATCCCTGGTTAAAACCCCCAGTTGTAGGGCATGGGACTTTTTTTTTGGATGATTGATTGAACTGATTAATACAGCGTTATTAATGTTATTAATATAATACATTATATTAATAATAATAGAGTAAACATACTGTATTGAAGTATGTTGTATGCTGTATTGAACTGTACTCAAAATGTAAAATCGCTCCAAAAAAAAAAGTCCACACACGGTCCGCTACACGGCTCCACCACGAGCATTTTAATATATTATATTAATATATTAGTAAATAGAGTAAACATACTGTATTGTACGTATACGTTGTATGTACAATACGGTCCTACGGTAAAAATAAAAAGTGTCACAGACAAACGGACACAAACGGTCCGCTACACGGCTCAGCCATGCGCATACGTGGCGACGCAACACGGCGCTGTGGCTAGTTTATGATTAAATACGACTGCAAATGTAAAAAAAACACAAAAAAACCCAGTAACATAAGCATCATTTCACTCACCAGACGCACATAAACCTCTGTGGGAAAGCGGCCATCAGTAAACCGCGAATTATACTCCTGCAACTACAACTGTGACTCGTTCTGTTCCCGTGCGTTTTCCATGTCAGTAGATGGCTCTACGACCGTTTAGCTGAATTACCGTTTAGAGTGGACCTGCACGCCGACGTTCACAGGTATCTCCCTCCAGGAATTCACCTCCATTTCTGTGTCCTTATACTCCGCCAGACGGGTTTTATAAATGCTGATATTTGTGGACCTCTTCAGCCAAACGTTCTTCAACAAGATCCATTGTTTGTGTTTCTGCTATGGCTTTTAAAAACAGCCATATAATGCTATGAAACCGGAAATGAGAGACTCAGAAAGGATGCGGTTAGCGGACCAATCACAGCCCTGCGGTCTTGCGTTGCTTTGACGGATAGGCCGATTAAAAATCAAAACAAGTCCGTCAATCCGACTGCGTGGCCAGCCGTAGTTGGAGTTGCAGAAGTATAAAGGCTGATTTATACTCGGGTTTTACGGAAATATACTTCTGCAACTCTGTTAACATACACAAAATGTGTTCTCAGTATGTTATATATATATTTGTATTGTCATGCCAGGCTTTATAAGGTTAATCCTGTTGCTCTGTGATGGACAGATTATAACAGCCAATCAGAAGAGCTGTAGTTGACGTTATAAATAAAGTTTTACATTGTGAACAACTGAGGAGTTCCACTGAAACTGAAGTGATGACTCACGTTGTATTTTTTTCTCCATTATTATATTCGGATGACACTGAGTATATACGCCATAGAATAAGCATCTGCTAACAGGTTATGGGCCCAGAGTTACCCGAGGTCGGCGAAAGGAAAATTATCCAGAAGTACCACCGAGGGAAAAGTCTCGACGTACCGCGTGTCCGGTGAGAGTTAGCATAGTATGCTAGCACCATGAGTCGGCGTAACAGCGAGCCAAGTAGCCGTTGGTCCCGGCTAGTTTTCGATGGAGATGAAAATAATTATGAACTGTGGGAGACAAAGTTTTTGGGCCATCTTCGGCTGCAAAAGCTCAAGGATACCATCCTATACGAGCCTGTCGACGATGTGGGAGACCAATCGGAGAATGCAGAAGCATAAGCAGAGCTAATTCAGTTTCTGGATGATAAAAGCTTGTCGCTTGTAATGAGAGAAGCTGCAGACGATGGGCGGAAAGCACTAAAGATTCTGAGAGACTATTATGCTGGCAAAGGGAAGCCATGTGTAATTAGTTTGTATACAGAACTGACTTCACTTAAAAAGTCGAGCAGTGAGAGTGTGACCGAGTACGTTATACGTGCAGAGACCGCCATTACAGCGTTGAGAAACGCAGGTGAGACGTTGAGTGACGGGCTGTTAGTCGCAATGATTTTGAAGGGACTGCCAGAATCATTTAAGCAGTTTTCTATTCATGTCACACAAAGTGAGGTGGCGATGCCTTTTGCCGAATTTAAAACTAAACTAAGGAGCTACTAGGACACAGAGAGGATGCGTGGAGCTGCGTCCGAAGACAATGTCATGTTGGCGCGAACGACCCCCTTTGACACTTGACCCCCTGTGGCAAGTGACCGTGGAGCCGAGAGTGCGGACATGGTTCAGATGTGGCATCAGAGGACACAAAGCCAGAGGATGTCAACGTAAGCAGTGGTGCAGCCAGTGTAAAAGCAACACACATCGTGACGCAAATTGCAGACGGAAACAACGACGTGCGGAAGGTTTCCGAGGAGGTGAGCAGCAAAGAGTATGCATTCAGGATAAGCAACAGGGACGCGGAGACCCAGCCAGGACGCGGTGTCAAGGAGTGCGGTCTGATGGTAGACACAGGAGCGACTTCACACATAATCACGGATATTGCAAAGTTCAAGAAGTTTGACGACAAGTTCCAGGCCGAGACACACTGCGTGGAGTTGGCTGATGGCACGAGGTGCAACGGAATAGCACAGGGCAGAGGAGATGTGGAGGTTTGCTTGATCGACAGCAGAGGTCAACACCACAACACGACGCTGAGACGGGCCTTGTACATCCCATCATATCCGTAGGACATCTTTTTGTAAAAGCAGCTACAGCCAGTGGAGCGACTGTAATCTTCAAACAAGGGAAAGACGTTCTACAAGACAAGGACCGTACACAATTCCACCTTCATGAGTATGACAGACTATACTACCTACAAACAGTAGATGATAAATGTGATGACCAAAGTAAGGGGTGTTTGGACCTGCAGACATGGTATGAGATTTTAGGCCACTATAATTATGATGATATTCAGAAGTTACAGGGTGTTGTTGATGGTATGACCATCAAGGGTAAAACAGAGAAACCTGTCCTTCACTGTGAAGTGTGCACTCAGGGAAAGTTTATCCAAACCAGGAACAGGGAACCTGATATAAGAGCAACAGCAGCTCTAGAGCTAGTACACACAGATGTAGCAGGACCAATAGACCCAGAGACGGGTATAGGTTTGCCTTATCATTCACTGATGATTATTCCAGTGCAGTGTTTGTGTACTTTCTAAAGAATAAGAGTGACACAGTAACAGCAACAGAGAAGTTCCTTGCAGATACAGCCCCCTATGGGAAGATTAAATGTATCAGGTCTGACAATGGTACAGAATTCACAGGAAAGAATTACCAGGCACTACTCAACAGAAATGGGATTAGACATGAAACCTCAGCACCATACTCACCTCACCAGAATGGTACAGCTGAGCGAAATTGGCGCACCTTATTTGACATGGTTAGGTGTATGCTAATAGAGAGTGAGTTGCCAAAGGAGTTATGGACCTACGCAGTGCAGACAGCAGCGGTAGTGAGGAACAGTTGCTTTAACAATCGAACAAAGCAGACACCCTGTCTAATGCTGACAGTAATTGTCATGCCAGGCTTTATAAGGTTAATCCTGTTGCTCTGTGATGGACAGATTATAACAGCCAATCAGAAGAGCTGTAGTTGACGTTATAAATAAAGTTTTACATTGTGAACAAATGAGGAGTTCCACTGAAACTGAAGTGATGCCCCACGTTGTATTTTTTTCTCCATTATTATATTCAGATAACACTGGGTATATACGCCATAGAATAAGCATCTGCTCAAAACTCCAACTCCGGCTGGTCACGCAGTCGGATTGACGGACTCGTTTTGATTGTTAGTTCCCCTGCGTTTTCCATACGCCAGACCAGCAGGTGGCGCAACGACCGTAGTCAACCTGCACACCGACGTTCACAGGTATCTCCCTCCAGGAATTCACCTCCATCTGCGTGTCCTGATACTCCGCCAGACGGGTTTTATAAATGCTCATATTTGTGGACCTCTTCAGCCAAACGTTCTTCAACAGGATCCATTGTTCGTGTTTCTCCTATGGCTTTTAAAAACAGAGTTATTATGCTATGAAACCGCAAATGAGACTCAGAAAGGACGCTGTTATCGGCCCAATCACAGCCTTCCGGGCTGCGTACGGCTCGCGTAGCTTTGACGGATAGTCAGAAATTTGGGGTGACGCACGCAAGCACGCAAAATGCATGGTCGGTCTTGCGTGCTTGCGTCTCTGCGTAAAACCCGAGTATATCAGCCTTGACTCTCCGTCAACGCTACGCGAGCTGTACGGAGCCCGGAAGGCTGTGATTGGTCCGCTAACCGCATCCTTTCTGAGTCTCTCATTTCCGGTTTCGTAGCATTATATGGCTGTTTTTAAAAGCCATAGCAGAAACACAAACAATGGATCTTGTTGAAGAACGTTTGGCTGAAGAGATCCACAAATATGAGCATTTATAAAACCCGTCTGGCGGAGTATCAGGACACAGAAATGGAGGTGAATACCTGGAGGGAGATACCTGTGAACGTCGGTGTGCATGATTGTCGACTCTAAACGGTCGTTGCGCCACCTGCTGGTCTTGTGTATGGAAAACGCAGAGGAACTAAAGCGTCAAAAGTTTACACGAAACATGTTTGGTAACTGTCAAGTTTGAAATGACAACACACACACACACACACACACACACACACACTCTTAAATATGTTATATTTTAATTTAAAAAATGCATTTTTTTGGTGCATTTGCATCCTAGATTACTTCGATACAGATTCTGGGTCCACGCAGTTTGTCTTGTTTGTTTATTCCGTCTCCTAGCATAACTTCCTACTAACAATACACAACAGCTGAGATAAATATACCCAAGCATATATTAATATTGTCTAACATAGTGGCTCAGGTGTTAGATTAAGGACTCTCACACGGGAGCTCCGGGTTCAAGTCCGGGCTCGAGCTTCGGGTGGTACAACTGAGTGTGAACGGCTCAACTGGACCAGCTAGTCAGAATGGGAGACCTGTGTAGTAATAGGATCATTAGTGTAGTTAGTAACATGGATCATTAGTAGTAATAATTAGTTAGTAATCTAATAGCAGGTCGAGCACATGGCTGCAAAGGTTGAGGTTCAGTATAGCAGTAGCAGTTCTCAGTGATTGAGCTAACAACTTGAGCCACTATCACAGACAGGTGGGTGGTGAACCCTGCCATCTTTTGAGTTAAAAATGACATTTGTTTCACATTATGAGTGTTTATTGTTTACTCACAATAATGTTTTTAATATTTTATTTGTATTATATATTTGCATATTTTTATTTAAATTGAAAAAAGGATGTTTTTATGTTGTTTTTTGATGTTTTACTTTAAAAAATGCATTTTGTTTTGCATTTGCAAGCGGCTTTATTCCCAATAAAAAGGTTTTGAAGCAACTAAAATACTATTTTTTGCACTAATCCATATATTTTTTCCTCAAAACTGATTAATACAATTTTTGCAAAGAACAATAGAGTAAACATACTCTATTACATACGGTACATATACACAATAAAGTAATATGTATTATGTGATATAAGTGCGAGGTCTATATATTATTTCCCTACAAGTGGCCCACATGTAGCTTAACTGTATTTTATGGTGTTTCATCATCTTTATTAATGTGTGATGCTAACGAGTTAGTAATAATTTGTCTATTGGAGTTTAATAGAAACTGTTGCTTTGCCTTCTGTCTGAAGCTTTCTGTTGGCCTTGAAGTTCAACACAGATAATTAAACATCTTCCAACTATTCTTCTTCCTTTTTTTAATGTATCATAAATCAAAAGACAATATTCTGACATTCTTGAAATTTGCGACAACAACTAAAAACAGTTCTGCCTGCTTTGGACAAAGTCAAAGCTATTTTGACAAGCACATGCTTAAAAAAGACTAAAATGATAGTTTAATTTAATATGTGTGTCTGTGTAAAGAGGATATTGTGTAGTGAAATGTACAACAACTGATGAGCTTTTAAGTTTTTCAATAGCTTAATCTGAAACTGATTTTGATCCAGTTTCAGAGAAAACATCACAGGACAGATTTAATATGCCTTCTAGCAAAGTCTTTTAATTAGATATTTCTTCTGTAGAGGATGTTTACAATTTTAATAAACTGCCGATTTTATAGTGTGTTTAACCATCTGGCTGTATTGCCGTTTATATATTTGTAACTTGTATACTATAAAAGGGACACTTTCATTTATAATTTACATAAATATGCATTAAAAAGGTTTCCTGTCTTCCAGCTCCAATCAAGACAAAATGTCCATAATCATCAGTACACTAGAGTGTGTACTGTGCCAATGGGGACTGAACTCTGCATTGGAAATGATGGGCACACACACACACACACACACACACACACACACACACACTCACACTCACACTCACACTCACACACACACACACACACACACACACAGAGCTCTCATTTCCTCACATGACGCCCCTTGGCACGCTGGACAGGAAGCGTGTCAGACACAACACTGGACTTCTGCAGCGCCGTGCGGGCGAGTGTGAAGGCGAACAGATGGAGGCAGCGTGCGGCCAAACTGAGAAAATATATGTGGCGGCAGCCACTGAAATGACTTTTGGCTTGAATCATCACCACTGGCCAGGCAGAAACACCTTCACCCCGAGATAAACGTTAAAGCGTTTGAACAAACTCAACTGCATGATGAAGACGATGCAGCTGCTGCTGGTGACTTCTCAGGTAAATGCTCATGTTAATGCTCAATATTATGTCGCTACACAGCAGATGTGTGGTGGTGATATGCAGACGAAGCATCCTGCAGGCCACAGACAGCATACATAACCTAGAGCCATAATAATATATTACATTAAATGTGGTATTACATGTTTTTTTGACACAGATGGTTCACAATGAGTCCCTTCCTCTAGTCCTAGCTAAAGGAAAGACACTCGTCCTGTATTGCATGCAGACACTGCAGCTTCCTTCAAATCTAAAATGACTTGCGTGGACAATCAACCCTGAGAGGTTCTTGATAATCCAAGCAGAGCTCATGAACTCATGCACTGTGGCCTGAACCAGAGACTCTGAAGTGTGAATGTAAGTTCAGCTGCACTCACGATTCCGTCTGTGGTGACGGCAGCGAACACAGTGGAGGAGTACGGAGACCAGGCGACGTCCCCGACAGGTGCGTTCAGATCGAACGTGAACATCGGCGTGCTGACGACACACACAGACACACACAGTCACACAACAGGGACATACAAGGAACCAGGCACAAACAAGTCTTCTTCAAATATTAAGGAAAGTGTGTCGGCCAAACATTCTATTCCAAGAGGTTACTTGCGAACATGAAAACAATTTGCACTCGCAGTGTGTTGTTAATTGGTGTTTTAGAAGCGAACGACACATGCAACACCTGAGACGCCTTCTGGGCCCATTGTGCAAGGGGAGCAGAGCCCAAAGGGCCCCGTTCAGCGGGAGAGGAGGCCCACCAGCAGCACACTCACAAGAATACATCACCATGGAGCAGTGTGGACATGTGTTGTGAAGAATGCATTCATATGATCGTCACATGCAGCCGCACACACAGTCTCAATGGACACCTGTAGTGGCTCTCTGTTTGAAACAGACACTGTGTGATTGTTTTGGAACTATGCACTTAATTAAATGCATATGCTCATACATATTTACACAGTTTTCTATGTGCAATACTGACCCCAACACATTGTATGAACCTCATCAAATAATCCAGAATGTAAACCCCAGCGTTCCCTTATTGATTTGGGGCGAGATGAGTCCGACATGATGAACTGTGCTTCCATGCTGCTGTGTGATGCAGACATGCATCTGGCCCAGAGTCTCTTCATAAAGGGCCTTTGACAGCAGGATGACGCTGCAGCTGGAAGAGCTGCTAGGACTCGTGTCCAGGTTCAACCTCAAGCTGGCCTTCTGGCTAACTGGATGCAGGTCTCTTGTGTTACTACTTCAGCTCCTTCAGCGACAGCTTTACAGGGTGTAACAGCCGCAGGCGCCAAACAGAAACAGCAGTTTGGCGCCGTAAAGCTTTCAAACACTCGGAAACGGTGTCGCAGAGTTTGAGAAAATGTGTTTGATCCAGTCCGACGCGCTCCTGGAAAACAGACTTGTATTTTTGGGGCGTTATGGATCATTCCCGTCTCTCATAATGGGAGGATGATTACTATCATCATTCAGTCAAGCTGCCCGCGCTGACAGGAAGTGGGAGGCGCTGTGGGGTTCGTCCAATAAGAGAGGACACCGGCGCTCTATGAGCACGAGGTAATACAGACTAATATACTGTCATGTAATGGAAGGACAGGACCGGTGATTAAACTGTCACTGAATGCACATCGACGTCTGAACACAGAGAATCAGTCATGTTGATAACCATGAAAATATGAAGGTACTATTCTGTAACTAGCCGCGTGCATCTTCCATCGTCTTCCAGACAGCTACTAAAATATAAAGTATAGCACCCAGCCAACTGTAGAGGATAACATATGGAGCACATAGAATACAGCTGAGATAGAACAGACAGCGTGTGGTGGTGCTTCGCTTCTGGGTTTCTTACTTGATGGTATGGTCCCAGATCTTGATGGTCCAGTCTGAACTGCAAGAGATGAAAACCTTGGGGTGGAAGTGGTTCCACTTCACAGCATCCACTGCCATGCTGTGGGCGTCGTACGTCTCCAGGAACTTGCTGGAGTAGCTTTTAGAGCACTAGAGAATGAAGGCGTCAAAGCAAATATCAAGTTGGGACAAAGTTTAAGGTTTAAACACACATTTACACTTTTTTCCTCTCAAATTTCCCTTTAATACGTGATAGCGCTCCAGTCCAGTATTAAATTAAATTAAATTGAAGTACTTTAGTCAAGGAAGAATGTGTGGGAATAAAAGAAAAAAAAAGAGGCCGAACTAAACGAATCATTATAAAACTATATTCACAAGTTGAGTAGAAGTCTTCATGACTAATAAACAGCAGGAAAAACATGAATAAGGACGTTTAACTTGAATGTGAACTGTTTTAACCCAAAGAGAGGAGCTGAAGCTTCTGTGCATCAGTGATGAATTGTCCGATACATTTACAGTACAAAAAAACACCAAATAAGAGTATTCCATCAAAACTGATTAAAAAATATTACAATAATAATATTACAGTAAAGCTTATGAGAGTTCAGTTAAGTGTCACAGGCATTTTTTTTGCTCTAATCCACATTTTTGCACCTATTTTATTGTTTATATGTAGAGTATATAACAGTGTATGTTTTCTCTATTGCTCTTTTTTCTCCATCATAACTGATTAATAAAATATTACAATAGCCAAATTGAAAAGAACAATAAAGTGAACATACTCTATTATTCACTGAACATCTAAACAATAAAGTAATAGTTAATATGGGATATAAGAGTGAGGTCAATATAGTAAAACATCATTTTAACTTAAATTAAAAAAAGTACATTTGAATAACATAACACAGATAATTAAACATCTTCCAACTGTTGTTCGTCCATTTCTTTTTCATATATAATAAATCAAGAGATCCAGGTTCTAACTAACAATGTTTCACGAGGAGATGTTTCTAGTTCTGGTTTCATCCACTAGACTACAAGATGAATCATCTTTTAATGTAACTGTTATGGTATTGATGTGTTTAACTCATAGTTTAAGCACTTTAATATCTTTAATAAATATATTTTTTTGGGTAATAAGAGAAAGTACGATCATGTAAACATACCTTGTGCATCTTCCCCTCCTCCGTGCCAACGAGGAAGAGATAGTCGATCTGTTTGTGGAAGTCAAGCGACGTCCCGCAGGCTGCGGACGAGAGGCGGCGAGCAATCAGACACGCTGTCACAAGCGGGCTCAGTCTGATCTGAAGTCAGTGCCACATGCACGGAGCAGCACTGTGCACGGGTGACAGCAGTTGTAATGGCCGACATCCTGACATACGTCCCACCAGAGGACGTCGGGGGTAAAGGAGATCTTACCGATGGCGGGCGGCTGCACTCCTTCCGGCCCGTCAGAGACGGCTCCGAGTAGCATGAGCGTGATGATGTCTGTGAAGACCAGCTCGTTCTGCCAGCACGCAAACACACCGTGATGCCGGGTCCCATGTACACGGACAGCACACACACACACACACACACACACACACACACACACACACACACAGACACACACACACACACACACACACACACACACAATTGTAAATGTGAACAATCACACAGACACACTTATGCAGAGAACACACTCAAAAACACGTGATAAGCTTTTCAAAAGTTTCATTGTCTTTGAGATAACATGAAAAAAGAGACAATGAACTCGGTTACAGAGAGAAGTAAAAGTAAGACGTTGCTTCGGCTGACCTTAACGAGTGTCCAGGACACAACTCGGCCGTCAGACGAGACGGAATAGAAATTGTGGTTATTGTCCATGTCGTCGTTCTGCCAGCGCACCTGAGCAATTAATGCAAAAGAATAAATAATCAGAATCAGAAAGGTTTATTGCCAGGGACATTGAATATTTGACTCTTTAAAAGAGCCATGACAATACACATAGACAGAATAAAACAATCAAAATATAATAACAACAATAAAGATGGTTGAAATTTGCAAACCAGACATGAAATCCATGTAGAAGGTGGAGGTATCATAACTCACATTGCTGCAGGTCTCAAAACGCCAAAATTTCAGAGTGAACGCTCAAATGAAGACAAAGAAAGGATGCAAGGGTGGAGCGACTGGACCTGAACACACACCCAGAGCTCCCACCACCTCCTCTCACCTGCCAGACCGGGTCCGTGTGCTTGCCCGTCTTCGGCGTGCTCTTGTACACGGGCTCCAGTCCCTCCTTCTTCAGGTTGTAGACGGCCACGCAGCCGTCGTAGAAGCCCACCACCACCAAGTAGGAGTGCTGCTCGTGGATGTGGAGGCACAGGACGCCGGAGCCCGTGGGGTAGATGTACTCTGGGAAGACCGAGTTCTTCAAGGAGTAGAACACCAGCATGCCCCGGCCCTGCCTGCTGAAGTCGTCTGGGAGGAGAGGGGGGGAGTAAAGGTCACGTCAAATATGTTTCATGTTTAATACATGTTTTGTTTGTGACTTTTAAGCTTTTCTAGATTTACTGTGTGTTCTCTCTCTCTAACGCTGGCAATGTAAAAGGTCTCAGAAATGTTCACATAACTTATCACTTTTTTTAACCCTGTGTACTTACACGATCCCATTCCCACAGCAAAGAGGTCTTCATATTTCTTATTCCTGTTGAGGACAAGTGCATCAATTACTCATCTGCCCTTCTTGTAGCAGCAGAAGAGATGTACATGCCTTGAGATGCAAGTTGTGGGGCAGTTGTGACGACAAAGACGACTACTAAACATCCTTATAGTTGAAGCGTTGTGTCGCAGACCTACCAGCAGAGGGCAGTGACAGACAGTCCTTTGGCTTTGTCATACTGAAACTTCCACAAGGGGAGGAGAGTGCCCTTCTGGTCCCTTAACTCATCAGATGCATCCTCAAAGTATTTGAAATCTAAAAAAAGGGCATGAGAGGTCGAGCAGAGAGGAGCGGCTCGGGTATCACGTGGAGACTGCAGTTTATTATTGTTATTGTGCCACTTGACGGATGTACTTGAACGCACCTTGTGCTATGTCGTCAAATATATTCTGGGTGACCATTCGCTCCAGGATCTTGGCCACCTTCCCCACTTTGGTGAGGTCATCGTTCTGGAACAGAAACATGACACACGCTTGATGGAAACACTGCAACAATATACTTTATGAGTAATAGATTTGCCTGTATCACATCACTGTGGCCAACCGGAAGTTTCTCAATGTTATTGTAAGTGCATTATAATCAGATGGAACTGTGCTTGAACACAAATATGAGATCCATTGGGCAGTAAGGCTGTGCGCTCTATTGACCTGAGTTTCCATCAGCATGGTTTTCTTCTTGCTTTTGTCGCTATTCTTTGAAGTTGCAGCTTTCTGCTTTTCTTTATGTCTTTCTTGTTTCTGCAGCTCCTCCACATAGGCGTCGTAGATCTCCGACTGCAAAGAGAAAAGGGTTTTTTACAGTCAGCCCACCTGAGCACATGCATCCAGTGGAACGAGCCGGGCCTAAACATTGCTTTTGAACCAGTGCAGTACCTGGTTAGCTGTAGCACTGAAGGTGCTGCGTGGAGGAGGTTTAGTCTGGCAGCTTCTTTCCTGCAGGGAAATAAAAATGACTCCACAGAAACTCTCAAGGCACTAGGCTATGAAGGTTGTGTCACACACACATCAATATGATGTTTTTCATCAATGTTAAAATGTTCGACGTTAAAATGTAAGATGTGTGTTGAGATTCTCCTTCCTACCCTCAGGGGATTGTTGAGAGTCTGGGAAGCCCTCTCGCTGAAGTTGAACTGGTTGGTGACGGTGGGCTCCTTCGTGTCAGTTTTGGAGCCGACGCTGTCCGGCCGGTCCTCTTCTCCCGCTTCCTCCACTTCCCGTCCATACTGTGCAGAGGTGCGGTGTGGGAAGCCAACAGGGGGAAGAGTTTTAGCTTAAATTGTGCTCTTGTTCAATATAACATATTCTGTTCAACACAGACTATGGGTCAACACAACATTTGTACCGGGGTTTGTGGTTTCCTCTCTCCGGTGTCCACTGTTCCAATCTCTGGACACATTAAACATGTTTAAATTAGAATTTGACTGTCAAGAAAATGTGTAAACTCATCGCATGTCTTACACATGAAGACATATGTTGAAAGTGACATCTTGTGGCAGCACCTATGTACTACACCAGAAAGGAAAACATCCCTACATGCTACAACACAGTGTGCAGTTTGTTATGGAAGAGAATAATATGTTCTAACAAAGTGTAGCTGTGGTGTGTAGACACAGCATGCAGCAGGTTTCAGGTCCATACCCTGAGGGAGATGCCCCTGGGCCCTCAGCCGACGGGCCTCATCAGAGTCATGGTGCAGGAGGCTGCCCTCCAACACAAAGTGAACCGCCATATGATCCACAACGGTGCTAGTCATGAAGGAACGCTCCTGGAGACAAGATGAGCAATGATGGGGGACATAGAGCAGAGGAGCCTGTTAGTCGTTTGATTGTGGTTAGGTGAGAAGAAAATGTGTCGTGAGGTAATCTGACGTGGCTTCAGTATTGAGGCGATGCATCTATAGTGAGTGTTGTAAAGTGACATAACTTTGTTACCTTGAAGCTGTAGCGGACAATATTTTGGGGAGCGTGTGGGTTGTTTGCAGTCAGGACCCTTGTGATTTCCTCTTTGAGCTCCTAATGATGACGTCACAGATGCAGCACAGGTTACACATGCTTGATGGCAAACATAATGACCAAAAGATGAAGATGACTTATTCAAGTTGGGGGAAGGGGAAGGGGTGCAGATGTCTTACAGCCTCGGTGAGCTCCAGCTGATCGGAGGGCTTAACAAGTGCTTTCCCTTGAAACCACTCATCATTGGCATCGGCTTCCACTCCCTCTTCGTCATCCTGAAAGGTACACATGACGTCACACGCGTGCGTCTACATTGCTCTGACTAACTATTGCGGAAGATTTCTGTAATTTGGTCACAGGTTTGTATCCTCTGTCAGTGCGCCCACCTTTCTCTTAATCGTAGCTTTGGTGGACTTCGCAGCGGGAAGCCATGGAGCCACGGAGGTCTGCGAGGGACACAAACGGCTTTATTGTGACGGGAAAAAAACACACTGTGAGCAAATGTTAGTTACGAAATGAACATAGTTTGCCTTTACCTTTCTCATTGTTAAAGTACAACGACACAAAGTTAAAGAAAGTTGAATAAAGACGTGAGCTGAGAGAAACCGGAAGCTAGCAGCCGTTGGTGTGTATATGTTGCCAAGACAACCAACGGTCTCGGTCAGTCCTGTGGGTCAATTATCCAAATATATAAAAACATAATATCAACATAAGAACATACATATATATACGTATATAAATATACTTGTGTATTTATATATTTGTATTGCTAAAAGATGAAATACCGACACTACGCTTTTCAACGTAATCTCTTCTGTGATTGGTCAGCTCTCTCATGAATATTCTAGAGACTCTGTGATTGGTCATCCTTCTCATGAATATTCTAAAGACCCGGAAGTGGGGCGGTACTGCTGTTTTGCTGTCGAGTCACCTCTGTCAGGATGGAGGAAAACGAACTGCTATCATGCTGAAAAACGAATGCTCCCGACAACCGAGCATCATCCACCGGAACAGTTAGACACGAGGCTCCGTTTACCTTGACGTAGCGTACCATTTTTCTATAACGCTTTGTTAAAATGATGGAAGAAATCGACCGGTTCCAAGTACCTCCAGTCAACGGAGAGACGCAGCCTTTGGTAAGAAAAAAAAGAGAAAAAAAAACACACAGTTTATGCAAATAATTCTATTGAATGCAAACGACATTTCGTTCGTGGGTTTATCTTGACAGCTGCGTGACATAATCTGCGGGTGAGAGCTAACCGATAGCATTTTACATCTTTGGCACAAACTGAGCCGTTGGGAGGGTGTAGATGGATGTTCTGCAGATGAAAGGATAGCGGCGGCTAACGTCATCTCTTTCTCCATAGAGTGATCACATTAATAATGCATGTTTTAAATGAGAGACACGCATTCACTGTATATTGCATCGCAGGACTCAAAACCACGCATTTGACTAATATCTTGTTGTTGTTGTGTGTGTGTGTTTTTTTTTTTTTTTAAATCCACGTCAGTATGTGCGCAATAACATCAATAGGCGACATAGCCCACTGTGTGTTGCGTGATGTCTCTGTGGTGACGTGTTATTTGGGTCGGGGCGGCTGTAGGTGCTGTGAGCCCGACTGCGCGCGTGAACGGGGAGCTCTGTCCACAGTCACACCGACACTGCAGACTGCAACCCCTCAGGATGGCTAGCCCGAGCAGGCCCATAGTAAGAGAACATAGCCTCTCCTTCCATGATTTATTATTGGACTCAGACCTGCCAGTGCACGTAGCACACACACACACACTCAAACAGTAGCCAGCCATGGCTTCAATGTGTTCTGTGCTTCTGTCTATGTAACACAGGGGTTATGTATGTTTCTCCAGGTTTTGAACTCAGGCCCAACCTCCACACTGGACAAGATCTGACATGATACGAATGGCCTCCAATAACTTACTGAACCACTGCTCTTATTCCCTACATTTCAGCCTTTATTTCATCAGTACAGCGTGTTATTACCATGGATAGTTCTGCTTTACCAGTCATATTCTCCAAAGCAGTCTCAAACAGCTGTCCCTTTTTCTTTTTCTTCTTTTTTTTGTGTATAAGTGTTTGCCTTTGGGTTTTACAGCCAAAGCAGAGCTCCCAGTTCTACTGTTCATTCTCATACCCGTGCTTCCCCAGCCCTCTCACCCCTGAGGCTGAACACCAGCAGAAATCACAGAATAACATACTTTCTGTGGTACAGAAAGCCTCTTTTTTTGCCTCTCCTCATGAGGCGCTGATCAGTCTGCTCTCATGTTTTATCCAGGGAGATTTCTGTGGAATTCAATCCGATATCAGAGAGACTTGGATTGTGGCTGCAATTTAACATTTACTCATCGTGTAATTCCTTATTATCATGCTGCGGCCTCCTAAATGTACCTAGATCTCGCAGTCCCAGCCTCTAAAACAGTCCCCTCACTTTCCATTCATGTCCCAATGTGTCAGAAACACACACACACGGCTGTGTATTTTAATGCTAATAACTTCCATTGTGGTCGCTGAAATGCGTGAATGCACCTGGCACCTGCATCCTTGTTGAGAATTCATTTCACACAAACACAACGGCTTTTTATAGAAGACGATGGAGGAGAAGCGTCGCTAGATCTCTGTGGTGAATGATCACATGCAGGTGCTCTTTGGATGCTTGTAAAGGGCTCATTGCATTGGTGGAAAAAGGTCACAGAAAATGCACGCCCCCCACCCCCCCTTTGAAACTGAACCACGTTTGTGCAAAATGTATATTTTACATGGCAATATGTATTTAAAAAGGACCCTGATGAAGACCAATGTCCATGCCATTTTAAATACACATTCCCATGTAAAATAAAACCCTTTGAGACCATATTACACCTGTGAAATCAGCCCTTCTTATGATGTAAGAAGTGATTTGAATCAGTGAGTTATCGTCTTTTATCGTAAACGTTCCACGCTTCAGATTGTGAACGTTACCTTTATTTTTTTTTAACCCTCGTTAAGCACAAGGACATTTGAGAATGATTACTGTCGGCTAAATCATAAGGATAACATGCCACTGTTTTGACGGTCACCTGATGGATCAGTGGAGGCTGCTATTGGCCGGCGGGAGGCCGCGAGGTGTAATCCGGCCAATCGCTCGGCGTCTGTGCTGCGTCAGCGGCCTTGTGGCTCTTCTTCATCATCGGAGGCAGTAAAGGAGTCGGAGGACAGGCTGATGAAATAGATACACTGAGTGTACACATGTTCTCCCAGTGTGTGTGTGTGTGTCGGTGTGTGTGAGCATGAGTGAGTGCAGGTGTCTTTGAATGCATGTTGAAGGTCAGGGCCAGTGGCCCTGTTTGACTTTTACATGCATCCAACTCAAAGCGTCACTCCTCATGTCGCAGTCCTCTGCAGGCTTTAGACGCATGTTTTAAATGGCTTATCCAAAGCGGAGCACATCAGGATTTATTTTGGATTGCATTTCCGTTTGGGAACTTCTGGTAGCATTTATTTTCGACCAAACTTTAGAGCAATACAGCGTAAGCTGGTCTATTTTAAGATTGTTTATTATGGGCAACCCGCTCCTTGCTATCAGTCATTTATTGTCGTCTTATATTCGAGAAGTGGCGGTGAATTCTGTCACGTTGAACTTAATACCACATCCCTTTCATTATTAACTGCCGGCTCCGCTGAGACATTTCAAAGGGATTTAGCTTGACAGACGATGTGACCCTACCTCATCACAGGATCTGTCCATGCTGGAAAGGGAAGTGTGAAAAACAAGAATGAAGGAAAAAAGAAGTAAATCCCGTGGGTAAGCCATGATGATCCAAGGGAAGGGACTGTCACAGAAGCGAGAGAGCGAGCGTGTGTTTGTGCTTGTTACTGCGGGAATGCCTCGTCTGCACGCCGACTCGTCACCGTCACCGTCGCAGCTCTCGTTAATTATTCCAGTTAAATGGATGCTGCTCCGTCGCCGGATGAGAACGAGACTACGAGACTTTGGCCGTAGTGCCGTGGGGTCCTGTAGAGAAGTGGAAGGAAGTTGTTTCACAATGAGAGACGATTTGTCTGGATGGAAACATTTAAAAACATTCAATATTCGCCTTTTGCTTCGATGGCAATAATGCATGTTTTTGCTTTTAGTTCAGCTTGAGCTTTACCTTGACGCCCCGTGTTCAGTTTGTTGCACCAGATTTTTTTATGTGCCTCTTGTTTTATTAAATCTGTTACACCAGGAGTGATATTTTCACTGTCCCTGCTAAATACTCATGAATGTTTTATCAAGCAAAGTGAGAATGGATCTCATGGAATTATAGTATTTCATAGTGACACCATCAAAGTGTTTTTGATGCAATAAATCCCGGCATATCTGCGTCTACCTTTTTTATTTTCACATCCCATCAATTCCCCCGCAAGCTTTAAAGACACTTTAGCTTTTGTAGAAGTATAAATATGCCTCTTTTGCTATGTTTCCTTTAGGTATCCACCCTTTTAATTATATATGTATGTGAGTACAGAGCAGTGGCTTTAACTGTAAAATAGTCTCAGCTCCAGGTATTTAATTGCTTGGAGGATAGTTTAAGTACGACAGCCATTTCTCTTTTTGGGAAAAACAGAGTTATTGAAAGCCAAACGGCCCGGTGGTCCATGTGGAGCCCCTCAGAGCGCTACAAGGGGGCGACTGTGGGGTCGACATAATGTGGCGCTCTGTCGGCCCGGCGCGGCCCGGCGCGGCCCGGCTCCCCGCTCTCAATCTGGGGAAGCCGGCGGGCTCCGACAGGAACCCCCTCTGTTCCCTCACGGCCGCCTCCCCACGCCGGCGGCGCTCGCACAGAAAAGAGACGGAGCCAGAACACTCGAGCCTATTGATGCAGGAAACCAGGCCGCTATGGAGGCTCACAGGCGGGGGAGGGGGGAGGGAGGGAGGGAGGGAGGGAGGAAGAGAGGGAGGGAGGAAAGGACACAAGCAGTGTCTGAAAAAAAAGAGCAGATTCTCGGCTGTGTGGGCCGGTGATAAATCACTGCCCTCACCACTGTGTTCAAGTCCAGCTGCCCCCAATGGGAGTACAACACAAGTTGATTTGAATTGTTTTTTTGTTTTTTACCAGAAACATCAAGTTTAATCCCACTCAGCCACTAGCAAATACTTCACATGATAGCACAGGCAGGTGGTTGTTGGTGTTTTGCCGTTTAGCTCCGGCCCGGCTGACATGCTCTGCACTGTGCCTTTTCCAAACATGTCCTAGGACCCCGCGGCGTCCTCGACCTCGGAGGCCGACGCCGACGGCAAGGGAGAGACCGTGGCCATGAACTACAAGCCGTCCCCGCTGCAAGTGCAAATAGGTATCGCAAGAAAACACACGACGTCACACTGGATGAGCAAAGTGTAGCAGTGAGCAGTAACACAACCTTTTAGAATGGAAATAGTTAAAGCTGTGAACAAAGCGGTGCCTCGGGCTGCAGCAGCATGCAGATGAGTGTTGAGGAATATCATAAAAGGTCAAAATAAGCCCAAACATTCTGAATGCTAATTCAATTATATTCAAATATATATTGTCTCCTGAAACTCTACAGTCCACATGCACAAAGGGCTCAGTTACATCTTCTCAAACTCATTTAATTAACTTAATGTGTCGCTTGTTCACTGTACAGCAACTATAGAGCAGATAGATCATGTTCAGTTTTTGTTTTGAACATATTTGATTAATTCGGCAACAAACAAATGCATATAAACGGGCATCTGAACGTCATGAAGGTTTATTGATGCATTTCCTGATGACCTCACACCCTGTGGTTGCGTAGAGAAACAGAGGGACCTTGCCAGGAAGGGATCCGTGAAGAACGGCACCGCGGGGAGTCCTGTCAATCAACAGCCCAAGAAGAACGCCAGGACAAGGTAACGACACCGTTTTCTGACATTTTAAGTCCATGTTAAGTCCCAGCATGCCCCATTTAGACAACCTTTTGGCTTAAAATACGTAATTTCTTTATATTTTGAACCGAACGACACAGTTTCTTGACTGAAACTCCTTCCTAACAGGACAAGACTTTGTTTTATAGTGATTTTTGTTACATATTCTGATTCTTTAGGTCCTAATCTTTCCAAAATGGTGTCTTATTGACGCTCCAGGAGGCATTTTTTTAAGGAATCTGGCTCATATCATGCTGGATGTTTATAGTTACCATCAAAATATATTTTAAAAGTGATTTTTATGCAGATATACATTTTTTCCCAAGACTTTGCTGAACAAATACATACAATAAGCACAAGTACAGGAATTAATTTTGGGTTCCTACGACGACTCAAACACAGGGGAAAAGGAGGTCTGAAGCCCAAAATGGTTCCACAGTTGTCAACGGGTTAATTAGGTTTATTTTTAGAGACTGTTTGTGGCCTGAATGCTGGTAAAAGAGTCAAAGCGCCGAGCATCGACCCAACAACATGACAACTGGCTCATCTGTCTAATCCCACCCACTGGTGGTGGATTACTGGGAATACAAGAAAGGCTACCGACTGGTCTCTGTCCCACTGGGGGGGGGGGGATAATCCAGAAACGCCTGCAGTCTGACGGCTGCAGATTAGCCCCGATTTGTGTTTCCTCGCGCGCCCGTGAGAAGAGCGCCACACTGAGGTCATCCTGTTCCCGCCTGACTTGAGTTTGAAATGTTTGGAGCCGTGCCACTCGGCGTGCAAAAGCCCCATGCGTTGTGTGTTTTCAAAGTCTTCTGTGTTGTGTGTCGTCGTCTGCGCTCATCTTCAGGCTGGTGGTGCCGAACAAAGGCTACTCCTCTTTAGACCAGAGCCCGGACGAGAAGCCCCTGGTGGCGCTGGACACCGACAGGTACGTACCTCACGTTGCACATCTTCATGTGAGAAAGAGCACGCTTTTTGTTGAGAGAGGGCGCGGGAGAAATGTGCTAACTTGCAGTTTTGTCGCTCTCACATTAATCCATATGGCAACTTGAGAGAGTTCTTAACAGAAGGGATCCTAAAAAAAGGGACAAAGCCTCTCCCAGGGCGCGGGATTAGAGGATAGCGGGGTGAGGATTTGGGCAGGGAAAAGCAGCTCAGAGGGAGTGCTCCCCCCTCCTCCCCCGTACACCAGCAGGTCTTCATTGGACTCAGATGAGTCCCACCCTTTGTGCCCCGTGAGGAACACTCTCGGGCCAAACGAGGGCTCTGGAAAGCGTCCCGGGCCGACGTCACGTATCGCTTCGTGCTCTCTGAGTCACAGCGGCGCCGGACGGCAGCTTGTTTACGCCCCACACGTCAGACTCGCTTTGCACAGTGCCGCTCTGTTCGCTGGTGACAGTGACGGTGATTACTCATGCGGATTGGGGGGAAAAAAGCCTGTTCGCTGCATTCGCCTCATTTTACTTAGATTTGATTTTATAGATGAATAAATAAGTAAAAACGTTGTTATCGTCCTTTATGTTGTTCCATGATTACATGAGAAAGTTAGTATTAGGGTTTAGGGGTTAAGGGTTAAGGGTTTAGGGTTAGGGGTTAAGGGGTAAGGATTTAGGGGTTAAGGGTTTATGGTTAGGGGTTAAGGGTTAAGGGTTAAGGGTTTATGGTTAGGGGTTAAGGGTTTATGGTTAGGGGTTAACGGGTAAGGGTTTAGGGGTTAAGGGTTTAGGGTTAGGGGTTAAGGGGTAAGGGTTTAGGGGTTAAGGGTTTATGGTTAGGGGTTAAGGGTTTATGGTTAGGGGTTTAGGGGTTTAGGGGTTAAGGGTTTCGGGTTAGGGTTTAAGGGTTAAGGGTTTATGGGTTAAGGGTTTATGGTTAGGGGTTAAGGGTTAGTGGTTAAGGGGTAAAGGTTTAGGGTTTATGGTTAAGGATTTATGGTTAGGGGTTAAGGGGTAAGGGTTAAGGGTTTATGGTTAAGGGTTTAGGGGTTAAGGGTTTATGGTTAAGGGTTAAGGGTTTAGGGTTAGGGGTTAAGGGGTAAGGGTTTAGGGTTTAGGGGTTAAGGGTTTATGGTTAGGGGTTTAGGGTTTAGGGGTTAAGGGTTTATGGTTAGGGGTCAAGGGTTTATGGTTAGGGTTTAAGGGATTGGGGTTAGGGGGTTAGGGTTCAGGGGTAAGGGTTCAGGGGTAAGGGTTTAGGGGTAAGAGTTTAGGGGTAGGTATGATGTGTTTTGTCACACTTATGAAATAAATAAATACTCCTGATGATGTACGGACAAAATAACCTCAATACAGACCAGATCTTTAAAGAAAAGTCTGGAATCACAGAGTGTGAAAGACCTTCAGCAGACAGGAAGCAGAGGACGAAATAGTTTGCAGCATTGCATCAAGGGAAATGTAGGAGCCAGCAAGTCAGGATGACTCTCACCTGTCTCACTGCCGACTCTCACCTGTCTTTCAGTGACGATGACTTCGACATGTCCAGATACTCCTCATCAGGATACTCCTCAGCCGAGGTGAGATGTCTGAGGGACCAGGTATCTATACACACATTATACCGTTTCACAGCGTCATTCGGTGAACCCACAACACATCACCACCCGATCACCCAGTCCCATTGTCACACCACTCCCACCAGGTACATGTGCACCTGTCTGAAGTAGACCTGCCAGCCTTCATAGTCACAGTCACCTGTGATGCTTCTTTCCATAGTTCTCATTCAATATTTCCTTTTCATTTCCTCCTCTTCGACCTGCCTGCGCCATCACCTCTGTTTCTGTAAGAACTGAATTGTCGTGAGGTCTTTTTAAAGAACACGCGCAGGAAGTAGCGTCCCTCACGCGGTCGTCCCTCGCTGGAGGATTTTGCGGACGCCGTGCCGAGGCCCTTGCTGATGCGGCGTCTCCTCCGCCGTCTGCCTTCTCTTAGCAGATCAACCAGGACCTGAACATCCAGCTGCTGAAGGACGGCTACCGGCTCGACGAGATCCCCGACGACGAGGACCTGGATCTGATCCCCCCGAAGGCGGTCAACCCCACCTGCATGTGCTGCCAGGCTGCTCCCTCCACAGCCTGTCAAATCCAATAGCCCCCCCGACCCCCCACAAAGGGAAACCCCCTCCCGCCTGCACCGAGGACATCTACCGACCAGAGCGGCAGCGAGGAGGACGAACTATCAGCCGGCAAAGGCCCGAAGGAGAAACGACGCTTTCTAAAGGCCGAGTGGAGTGGAAATGGAGGCGGGTCGAGTCGTGAGAAGAGCGCGTTCCTCCTATGGTTGGATGCGTGCGTCTTACTTGTGCGTCGCCGCTCCGGCGAGGACTCGACCGGCGGCGGAAACATTACCTCGGAAGGGACGCCGCGTTCTTTTGCTTCGTCTTCGTTTTGACTTCCCATCTCGTGCTCGTGGATCTGCTGGTTTGAGAGGAACCTCGGGGAGGGGGCGGGGGGGGGGGTTGTGCTCCATCGTGGAAGAACAGACACAAACGGTGTGACATCACCGGGACAGTGCGTCACCGCGGAGTCGACTCCTCCCACCGCGGCGTCATTAAAAGTGTCGGATCAAAGGACGAGGAGAGATCGGACGTTTTCGTCGTGGGCCATTGTTTTTTCTTTCCCATTCCTCTGCTTCGTCTTCCTGTGTGTGTATACGTGTGTGTGTGTGTCGGGCATGAAGATGACCTGTGCGTGTCTAAAGTGTGTCCGAGGGAGTCACCCGGCCGCTGGTTTAAAACACTAACTCACGACGCCATCGGGAGGAATTTGTCCCGCGGCGTAATTGTCTCACGTTCGGCTCAAAAAGAAGCCGGAAAAACAAAATAGTTGTGCATGTTGCCTGTTAACTGTGTCCTAATGGCCAGCTCGTGCAGATGATTTTTACCGGTTATTGTCGACCTCTGAACACGCGAGTAGTGTGTAGGTTCCCCACTGTGACGTCAGCGTAGAGACACCGCTCACGAGTTACCGCGTCCGTCCTTTGTGTCCATGGACACGAGCACACGGGCCGCCACCTGCAGTGAATGTGTCACAAAATACTTCTACTTCTACTACTACTACTACTGCTACTACTACTACTACTACTACTACTACTACTACTACTACTAATAAGAGGCTTTGAACATGTGCAAACGCATAGAAAGTTGTGCAGTTTTGGCCGTAGCTGTGTGTTATGGTTTCTGAAGGGATTCTGCTGAAATGAAATGGATTGTTATGATTTAATTACAGGAGAAAAAAAACACACAGTTTTAGTTGTACGTGTATTGGGTTTGTGTGGTTGTGCACTTCCCCCCCACCCCCCCTTTTGGACTCGTCTGATCCGGTTCTGGGTCTGTCCTCGTAGCACCGGACACGGCTGTGTGTCGTAGGAAGCGCTTCACGCATACGGATTATTTGTCATGTTTACATCACACATGTTTTTACGTCTTCAGAGGATAAAAGTCACCTGCATGTGAATCTTGTCGGTGGAAGAATAAGCCGGTCCCCACCCCAAAAAAAACACTAAAATGCGCATTTTGACACTTGAAAAAACATTTTGTGTTCGTCATAACTTAAACCTGGATACACATGCATCTCCTAGAGATGTTGGAGCTTGGTCAAGAAGGAATAATGTGTGTTTTAATGAACGATTAGCGCCGTAAACCGAGAATAAAAAGAGCTAAAAGCGACTAGGAAGGGAAACCCCGTCATCCCTGATGTTCCTAAATATCCAGCATCAATGTTCCTCCAGCGTTCAGGTTGCTAAAGGAAACATAACTTGTGTTTAGTAGATCTCACCTGGAGAGAGAGCGTGAGTTCACTCAACACGAACGTGTTTTAACTGTCGGTGAATATGGTGCTGATATTATTTTCTATAATTAATCTTCATCCCAGTGGATCCTCACACTCTCCTCCAGGCCAAAGTCTTCTCACGAGGGGGGCGGAGCCTCACTAATCTCTTGAGTTCAGTGTTAATTAACGCGTCGTAAAAAAACAAAACAGAAGCTATTTATTTGCAGTTGTGTGTGTTTTTTTTTCTTAATTTATTTTTCAAGAACGGGAAATAATTCATGTGCAGACAAGATTTTTATTTTGTTTTATTTTGTCAGGTGCTTATTATTATTATTATTATTATTATTATGATGATTGTGAACTGGTTCCATTTAGATTTTAACGGTGTCAAAAGTTCTGTGTATAGTGCAACATATCAAAAAAAATAAATATTAGATATCTGAACTGTGACGTGTCGTGCTTCTCTGTGCGAGCTGCTGCAGGAAAGTCACTGAAGGCACCTTTCCAGTGAGGAAAGAGAGGATGGGAGGAGGGATGGAGGGATGGAAGAGTGGTGAGTGAGTGTGTTGGAGGAGGGGAGGGGGGGTCGGGTCTTTGTGATTAGCCTCGCGTTGATCCCTCGGGAGCAGATGGCGAGCGGCGGCTTACCTCCAGAAGACGCCTCCAATCCTCAGGATCTAGTTTGTGTCCACGCTGACGGGAGGAAGACGTCGTGCAAAAAGGTTCATGAGACGCAACCGCCGGCAGACAGGTGAGCCCCCCCCCCCCGTGGCGAGGTGACGCTCGTGGTCGTAGGTAGAAGGTGTCGCTGTCAAACTGGGAGTAGTGGGCCTTCTGGTGCAGTTCACCTTACCGTCAGCCCGCCCCTCACAGATTGAGACGTGAGCATGCTGCCGAGGGTCCTGAGCGCCGCCGCCGAGCTGCTGCTGCTGCTGCTGCTGCTCTGCGTGCAGCGGCCGCACGCCGCCGCCGCCGCCCTGTCGGCCGTTTCCTCCTACGAGTTCACGGCCTACAGGATGCAGCAGTTCAACCTGGTGCAGAAGAAGCACGGTGAGTTTTTACTGGAGCTCTTTGCAGCTTTGAGGGGCTTGAGTGTGTCCGTTTAATGCTTTTAATTCTGCATTTCAAAGGAAACTATTGTACTTTCTACTGCTTTCTGCTTCATACTGGAAGCTGTCATCCAGTGTTTAAACCTTTTGGGCTTGTGACCTCTTATTAAAACAAAAGAAGAAGCTGTGTCTCCTTGTTTCAGACCAATCAGTAGTTAAAGAGAGAGTTCCTCTCTGGAAGGCCCAAAATCATCATGAAGATCAGAGTAAAGTTTGAAAAATACCTGCAAATGTGTTCTGCAGAACAATATTACATATCTATACATAGATATATACACACATGTGTGTGTATTACTGATGCACTGATATCTAAACGGGTCATAATCATGTTTGCATGCCAAATCTTAATATAACGTTAAGATAAAAGCAGTTGAGTACTAATACAACACATCCTGTATAGCGCAGTGTATTATCACTGTGAAATGAGTACAGGAGTCCAGCAGTGAGGTGTCTTGAGTTGTGTGTTTGTGTTGTTTTGTGCCGTGAGGCTGCCGCGGCGCCATCGTGGTGGCGGAGGCGCGCTCGGCGGACGAGCCGGTGCTGACGCGGCGCTGCGTCATCATGAAGGTGCAGGACTTCACCACGGAGAAGTACCTGGAGGCCCAGAGGCAAAGCGCCGCCGCCGTCCTGATCCTGCTGCCCGCAAACATCTCCGGGATCCCCCAGGATGCCGTGCAGGTACCCGGTTATCCAGAAAACACCTTTTTTGTTTTGGCTCCAGGACATGCTGCGAGGCAACAAGGGAGAAGAAAAAAATGACCTCCAGCTTCTCTTGTGACAGGATACACTTCCTGTAGGAGGTCTTGTGTCTCAGTGCTCCGGGGCTTTAGGTAACAGCTCGCCGACAGCTCTCAGCATCCTTCATCATACGTCTGCGTCCTCTTCCTCCCCCCTCCTCTCCCTCGCAGTCCTTCATGGTGAGTGAGAGCGAGGCCTTGCAGAAGGAGACCCTCATGCCCGTGTACGTGGCGCCCGAAGACGAGCAGCTGCTTTGCATGTACGACGAGGTCAAGCGGGCCGCGGCCGCCAGGACCTCGTCCATCTTCGTCAGAGGTGAGAGGCGGCGACCATTTTTAACTCCAAGGAGGTGAACGTGACCCACATGGAGGTTCATGTCTCTCTCTCTCGCAGTGTTTCGCAGCATGGTCACAGCGACGGCCTTCCAGATCCTCGTGAGCAACAACGTCGCCATCAAAGGCGTCACCGACAACGTCATCACCACGCTGGAGGTGAGTCCGGAGCCGTTGTTCAGGCGCACAGTCAGAACCGGATGTGTTTGGCTCGTGTTACCGGTCCTCTCCTCGGTGTAACGGGGCGATGCTTCTTCCCTTTAAGGGGGTGCTTCCCGGCACGGGGGAGGATGTTCCCACGGTCGTCATCACCGCCCACTACGACTCCTACGGGCTGGCACCAGTGAGTCATGAAGCACTTAATGCCGTATTTATGTGCAGCGCAATGCTGTGTGTATTCATGTGTGTGTTGGTGTGCAACGCAGTGGTTGTCCTATGGAGCGGACTCCAATGGGAGTGGGGTCACCATCCTACTGGAGTTGGTGCGTCTCTTCCACAAGCTTTTCAGCAGCCCGAGCACGAGGCCTCCGTGAGTTTACTGATCATCATCTGAAGAGAAAGTGTCTCCTGTCACGTAAAACGACACGCTATGAAATGCCCGATTCCTCTTTTGAAGGTTTCATTTGATGTTCTCCTTAACTGGGGGAGGGAAGTACAATTTCCTCGGCACGAAGAGATGGATTGAAGATAATCTGGACCATGCCGGTGAGCTTTGGGTCTCCAGCAGCTCGTCTGAACACGAGCAGCACGGAGGAGCTTCAATCCAAACCCTTTTTGTTCCTCTCCAGAGTCCAGCCTGCTGCAGGACAACGTGGCGTTTGTTCTGTGTTTGGATACTCTGGCCAACAGCGACGAGCTGCACATGCACGTGTCCCGCCCTCCCAAAGCCGACACGCCCATGCACGCCTTCATTCAACAGCTGGAGGAGGTGACGCGCCTCACTGACACCAGAATGTAAAGGAGGCCTGTCTCTGACCTAAACATGTGCGATCCCTCCACCAGGTGGTGTCGTCCAGATTCCCCTGGGTGAAGGTGGGGCTGGTCCACAAGAAGATCAACCTGGTGGAGTCCTCGGTGGCGTGGGAGCACGAGCGCTACAGCCTGCGCAGGATACCCAGCTTCACTCTGTCTCACCTGGAAGACCCCAAATCTGAGCTGCGTGGCTCCGTGCTGGACACCTTGTGGGTCCTCTAGTCGTGTTTACTACGAGGTGAGGTGAAAAGATGCCGAGAAGACACACGTCACCGTCGTGTTTGTGTCGTCTCGCAGGTCGCAGGTGGACTTCAGGAAAATGAAGCGGAACGGCGTCATCGTAGCAGAAGCGCTGGCTCGTTACATGTACAATCTCTCTGACAAGGTGATTGAATAACATGCAAGTGTCCAAATATGTACACTGTGCTTCCTGCAGTTTTAATGTGTGATTCATCTGTGTTGTCTTCTACAAGGTTCCTCCAAAAGATGTGCAGGTTTTCAAGGGCCAATTGGTGAGTTGGCTGCTCGTTATTTTGGTCCATAAACAAAGGCAAGTGCTGCCCTCTGGTGTTGGTTCGTGGGCATTGCAGCGTGTTGTTCCTTCATTAGATAATCATAATCCAGCTTGTTATTGGCTGCATTATTGCACACTTTCTGCAAATCTGCAAACATGTCGATGCACGTGAGACCTTTTCCACGTCTACGTTCTGCACGCAGGACTTCCACGACGGTCGCATGTCCAGTCTGATGTCCGTCCTGACGTCGGTGCCTCGGGCCGCCCAGCTGCTGGACAAGGAGCCCGCTCACATCCTGCTGGTCAACTCGCTGGAGCACGAGTTCAGACATTACCTGCAGCAGGTGCACAGACACGCCTACCGACAGGATCGCAAGTAAGATGTAGAGGATGTAGCAGCAGCGGGAGAAGAAGAAGAAGCATCCTGTGAAGCGTCTTCCCTCTAATTAACTCCATGTGTGCACACAGGGACCCTGACATCACCTTCTTTGATCAAATGAACCAGCCGATAGTAATGCACAGGTGAGTATCTCCACTCATAAGCACGTTAATTTTAATAAGGCACGAGGACACTGACATGCCTCTTCCTGCAGAGTGAAGCCTGCGGCCTTTGACCTCTTCCTCGGAGGCTGCATCGCTGCGTATTTGGGGATCGTTTACTACAGCATCCAGGTCTGTTAGTACACCGTTCATATTGTCCACCTCACACAGGTGGTCTGATAGTTTTCAACAACATTCGACATGACAGCAGGAAGTGTCTACGTCTTCCCTCGTAAACTAAAAACACATATTTTTCGACTACACTTTGAATAGGGAAGGTAGCGCAGTGTTAGCGCTTTTGTAGCACTCAGTTAGCACTTTGTAGTTTGACTTCATTGAAGGAATTGTACTTTCCTGATTCTTGTTGTTCTGAGTTTGTTCTCACGGTTGAATGCACTTTGGATAACATTGTCAGCTAAATGTGACGTAATGTAACAGGTAGTCGACACTTTGACCCATCAGGTTGGTTTTCTCTGCTCCGTCTCACAGAATTTTGGTTATCTGTACTCGAAGCTCAAAGCGGTGGTCAAATCCAAGCACGAGTAAATGAGAGCGAACACTCGGTCGATGACGAGAGCTTTGAGGTCAGCGCTGCGCTCGCTGGACTCCTGCAGGACACGCGAGCGAGAATCTTCTGGGACCAATCACACGAACAACCTCCAACCACCAACGTGTGCATGACATTTATACTGTTTTAATAAACGCACTGCATTGCGAACCGTTTCTCCGACTGGAATCTTTGTATTAGAGAGCAACGCCAGCTGGAGCTTTGATTTGCTGTCGCCGCTCTGCGTCTGTCCACACGGGTCTGACCGGGCTTCAACGGCCGCTTCCTGTCACCGATAACTCAGAGCGGAGCGGCGGCGACACAAAGGCACCCTGCGGCGCCGGGTGAATTATTGATGCTGGTGCGACACGCTGACAGCGGGATGGAGGTGACCCCCGGGTGCTGCTGGGACATTCTTAGAAAGCCCATCCCTCCTCTGGTTTGTTCCACTTCTGTACATCTGATCAGACTGATTATGTTTTACTGGGTGCTGAGTGTTTGGCATCGCCGCTGACTGGTTTGTGGGAGGGAAGTAGGTCATGCACAGTGACCCGAGGTATGTGTGTCTCTGCAGGGGGCCTCTGGGCTTTAAGGGGGGCCGGCGGCCGCGTGCTCAGGTAGCACAAAGCGTTGTTCTGGTCCAGCAAAGATGCTCTCAACCTTTCTCTACACAGCTTTTTTTATTACTGTGTATTTGCTTGTTGATGGAGATCCTTGCAGGATTTGTAGTGACTGATGCACGCACACATGGAAGGATTGATACACATCAACTATTAGGTGGCATCCACGACCCAGCAACCACTTCAAGAGGAGAAAACACACTTTTGTCGCGGTGTGAGTGCAACAACAGACAGCGTGGGGGGGGAAGGGGAGGAGCCAGCAGGTGACGGGCGGAGGAGAGGGATGCTCACGGCCGCGAGGAGGACAGACAGGTGAGACAAGACGTGGAGATGGCGCCCCTGCTCTACCTCACCGTGTACAAAGAGCAGTTTGCTTCTCCCAGCAGAGCCAAGCGAGAGCATCTTCGGCCCAGCTCGGCCCACCGCAGGAACAACCCCCAGCCCCGGCCGGTAAGAGGCACCACGACGTGTTTGAGTTCTGCAGAAAAAGAGGGAAATATATACGGGATGTTTCATTCTGAAGCGGTCCACGTGAGGTCAAACCAGGAGCCGGATCACTTGTTAGCGGCCGTCTCTTTATGGCTCTTCGTTCAGGCCGCGCGCTAATTGGCGGCTGGTTGTTTACATTTCTTTGCGTGTGGTGAAAGCTGCAGAACATCTATTATTCAGGACTTCCTCCCTGACTGTTTATTCATCCTGACACGGAGTAAACAGCTAAAAACAGAGAGTGTTAGCCCACTGTGAAAAGGAGAAGGGAGCGGGAGTGTGTGTGTGTGTGTGTGTGTTTGTGTGTGTGTGTGTGTGGATGGGGGAGGGGGCATAATAATGATGATCACACTAATTGGAAAGCCATTTAGGAAAATAAAAAACGTTTCAAAACCAGAACGCTCTTTACTTCCTGAGTGCTGAGAGAGATCTGGTTGAAAGTAACGACAATTATTATGAAAGTGTGTTGAAAGTGCAATTATTAAAATAGGTGAAAGCGTGACTTTTTTTATACTTTTTATATATTTTCAGAAAGTACACTTCTCAAATAGTACTTAAAATATAAAAAGATGTGGTCTATTTCAAATCTGTATTCATCAAATGTGCTTTAAATATTTTTTTCAATGCTAATTTGGAGCATACATTTTAAAATATGCAAAACATATATTTGAAAATATTGTATTTGAGTAATTGCACAGACCTTTTACTTAAAGTATATCATTTTTTAATGTATATTTTTGAGTATACCACAGTATACTTTTGATATATTTTAAAATGTATAAAACATGTTTTAAATATTCAAAAGTAGATTTATTTTGGGCCACGTGGGCACAATGAGAATAAAGAAACACATACACACGTGAATAAACCATATTAAATGTGATATGCAGTGTTGCTTTTCCAGGACTTCCTGTTCCCCCGCAGCCTTCTGCCGGGCTCGGGCTCGTGGCGCGCGCCCCCGCGGCCCCCCCGCCCGCTGCACCCCTCGCCCCCCGCGGGCGCCGGCCGGCCGCCCCTCCCCCCTGTGAGACATCTATCATTCCACAGTCCACTCACGACGTGTCCGGACACGGTGGAGACCCACGCGGCCCTCGTCAGCCCGGCCGCGGGGCGAGCGCTGCCCTCTGCTGGCGGCCTGCAGCACCTGCAGCCGCCCGACGCCGGACTGAAGCCAACCAGGTAGCCGCAGATGAGCTGCACCTGCGGTCCAGGTGCATGGAGGCAAACTGACGTCATATTAAGAGAGCGCAAATGAGCTCGAATGCAAAAAAAGAAGCTTTTTACCGAAACTTTAGTCCAATGAGATGTAGAGACACGACGGTGACGTACTGTCAAAAAGAAAATCCACTCGAGAGAGAGAGAGAGAGAGAGAGAGAGAGAGAGAGAGAGAGAGAGAGAGAGAGCGAGAGAGAGAGAGAGCGAGCAGGCAACAGACACACAACTGTTTGATTTGTGCGCTTGTTGGAGCTCATTTGCGCTCTCTATTTTTGACATTAATTTGCCTCCATACATGACTCTGAGTACACCGTGATAGCTTTTCTTTATCTTTGCATGGTCGACTGAGTCATCAGAGGACCGCTTATCCACTCTCAGCTCAGCTGCTGAGGTGAGAGTGACCTCTGACCTCTTCACTAGGCTTTTAATGCCAACGTACATTACCGAGCGCCGACGAAATGACATTATCTTTCACAGGCAACATGCAGGAGCTCCGCTTCGGACCAGGCCGCAAACCAGCAGCCCTCCACGGCGCTCTGCAGGGACACAGCACCGGAGGTCCAGCGCTAGCTGTAGCATCCATGCGCTATCGGTGCAAATGATGACAAACTTTAATTAGATGAAAGGGAGGTCTAATGTTCTCTCTCCCTCCACAGCGGGTGCTGCAGCTGCTTCCATGTGGTGAAGCCGTACCAGGCGGGACACTACATCATCCACCCGGAGTTTGTGTCTGAAGGCCTTCGTTAGGACCATTACGGCCCCGGCTGCGGGAGAAGGGGACCAGGGGCCCCGCACGGCTCCTCCAGGACGTCATTAACTTCACTGTTGTTTAATTCTCCACTAATTAACCCAGCGAGACAAGGTGTAAGAATGAATAATGCAACTGTGGGCCGCACCTCCGCCCGTCATTATCTCCCTACATACGGCCGCGGCCGCTTTTACAATTTAGTACTAAATCAGCAGCAAAGATCTCCCCATCGGGGCCTCGTGGCGATCAAATGGAACGAGGCACCGCGGCCCTAATGTGTAACGGTCTGTGGCATTAACATTTTATCCCGCTATTAGAAAGATAATTTCATACATTTGATATAGGAGTTCTTTATTGCGTGATTAGACGGTAAAAACAGGAATAGTGCTTTACACGGGGGGATTAAATATTTATTACGGTCATTATTATAGGTCATTTATAGTGATGACAAAATATAGCACAGATATATCCCCACAGAAATAGCAACGTGTGTGTTTTTTTCTTTGTAACTTTTGCTAATTGCACTTCTTTAAAGTGTGTTGTTGCGCACTGTGCAGCTCTAGAAAACCACCGTCCTGTAAAACTCATCATCTCTGCAGAGAGAGTCAATAAAGCGTCCCGCCCCTCCGCCGCTGGACTACATTTCCCATGATGCGCTGGGCGTGGACAACAACATGCATGTCTTGGGTCTCTTTCTGTGAACTGCGGCAAACAAAGTTGCGCCTTTGGAGCCGAGAGGCTGCTGCTGCTGACCGGTAGGCTCAAACTCTTCTTCCTCCACAGCCGGGACCGTGAACGCGGACCGGCGCGCGTGACCGAGACTATAATGCAACTTTACTGACGCGGATCTCTGCTTATTTATTCATTTATTTATTTATTTATGTCCGTTAACTCCGTGGCTCGACAGCCTGCGGGCTGCTCCAACGTGCGCGAGTATCAGCAGAGACTCGGGATTGTTTTTCTGTAGCTCATAAACTTGTTTGTGTGCGTTTTTGTGTATTAAACACATAAATGTGCACAATAGGCAGTGAGTCTCGCGCAGACACACACACACACACACACTCAAAGTGGAGGTCGTTGCTCTGTAAACGTGTACTCAGCACTATGGGCCTGTAACTCATATCCAGCGTTGCCTTATCAGTGCGCTGTGACATGCCACACACACTCACACACACACACAATCACTCTCACACACACACACACACACACACACACACACACACACACACACACGCCCTACCCGCGTGCCTTGACGTGTGGAGAGTCTCTCAGACTTCTGTTCCGGCTGCATCAGCGCTTCTGTGTTTGTTTCCTCCACGTCGGAGTGGATATGAATCGGCTGAAGAGGCAGATATGAATCCACCGATCGCACCGTAAACACGCAAAATGTGCGCCAGTCTGGACATTTTCACACCGAGAAAAACCCGTTTGAGTTCCCAGGAGCCTCTTCGCGCGGGAGCAACACCGAGGCAGCGACTGGTTATGATGGTCCTTCATCATGTGGTCTTTATGAGATGTTCAGTAGGTCACTGTAGGAGCCCACTGCTGCTTTTTTGATTGTGTTTTATGCACAAAAAGAGAAGAAAAAACAGATAAAAAAGCACTTTCAGGCTCCAGCTTCCTCTGTAATTGTTTGCTGTAGAGCTGCGATGATTAATTAGTTTATTAGTGTTTATAAATATGTATTTATGTAGAAATGTGCATGTAGCTGCAACCTTTTCATGTCTGCCAGTAAAATACATTCCTACTTGATTTGATGCGTGTTGTATAAATAAACTTTATTATTATTATCAAACACACAAGTTTTCAGATTAAACATGAGACTAATAGTCAACAATTAAGAATTACAACTATGAAATAAGATTTTTCCATGGAGAGCCACCTCGCTCTCGTGAGACACAAATCTACCCAGCATGCATTGCGCTCCGATCACCGGCCAGAACTAAATATGAACTAAACTAAATATGTTTGAGTTTTGGTTAGTCAATAAAAAAAAATCAATAAAACATATATATTGTTGGTTGTAACCCTGATTTTCTTGTTTTAATAAATAAATAATCTGTTGGTTGATTAATAGAATTTAAAAAGCTGAATATATGACCCAGTTTTTATATAATATTATAGACAAAACAAATAATTGAGAAAGTTATCATCATGATGATTAATAAGGAGACTTTTTATCTCACAATAATGACTTTTTATCTCATAATTATGACTTTTTATCTCACAATAATGACTTTTTATCTCATAATTATGACTTTTTATCTCACAATAATGACTTTTTTTTTAAATCTCATTATGACTTTTTATCCATAATTATGACTTTATCTATAATTATGACTTGTTATCTCATAATTATGACTTTTTATCTCATAATGATGACTTTTAAAAAAATCTTATAATCATTACGTATTCAGAGACAAAACAAATAATTCAGAAAGTTAACATCATGATGAATAATAATTAAAACAGTCGTTAGTTGTAGCCTGATGTGATGAATTTCATGAATCATATATTGTAAAATGTTGAGTTATTCCATCTGTTGCTGCACTTTTCTATAAAAAAAGAAATGCTGGGGGAAAAACCCGTAAACAAATAAATCAGTAAATCTTCCTGCGGTCGATCTGCACGTTACCAACAGTTCGTCCTCTGGTAAATAATGACGGCTCGTGTTATCACTCCTGTTGTTGGAGGGATCCATACTCAGGGTGGTTGAACACAGGATTAGTCAATTAGATTGCTAATTAATAGGAAGCATTTTTTATTATCGACCCTCGCTGCCAGCGCCCGACCGCACAGGGTCAATGCCGTCAGGACTAGTCAGCAAACGGGACGCGCAGAGAGCGCCGAGCGCCTTAATTTAATCTATTCTGATTAGCTGGATCCACAATAACTACCGTCAGCTCGTTGATTACCCACACGGCGTCCGCCGGGAGTCTGCTGGGAGTTCAAAATGCACAACCGACGTCCAAATGTTTGTTCTTTTGGCTCGAAGGAACCCGGTTCCTTCCAGTGGTGTTGCTCTGGCGTGATGGAGCGCAGGGTTTAGTATTCCTCGCTGTCCTTCCCGGCGTTGGCGTAGCTTTAAGGCCCAAATCCCCTTTTTCCTGCTCCTCTACGTCCTCCCATACAAATGAGTCTTTCTTTCAGTTGAACTCGTATGTTAGAATCAGTGCGGGGAACGAGCACTTCATCCTCTTACGGGGTAATTGGCAGTAGATTTGTTTTGTTAAATCTCAGACACATCTTTAAAGTTTACATCCTGACGGTGTAATGCCTCCGAGTGCGGCGGAGTCACACGGAGCAGCGATGCAGAGCATGGAGCTGGAAATGTAACCAGGCTTTACTCCGACTCTCCTCCTCCTCCTCCTCCTCCTCCTCCTCCTCCTCCTCCTCCTCCTCCTCCTCCTCCTCCTCCTTCCTCTTCTCCTCCATGTCTCTGGTAGTTCACAGGTTTTAAAGTTGTTTTTAAACAGAACATGTTAGCAACATGAGGTGAACGTTCTGTACACGAACGAGACTTTTTATTTCATAATAATGACTTTTTAATCTCATAATTTCAACTTTTTATCTCATTATTATGACTTTTTATCTCGTATTTTTGACTTTTTATCTTACAATAATAACTTTTTTATCTCCTAATTTTGACTTGTTATCTCCTAATTTGGACTTTATATCTCATAATAATATTTTTTTTATGTTATGACTTTTTATCTCATAATTTGGACTTTTTATCTCATAATAATGACTTTTTATCTCATAATTTTGTCTTTCTATCTTGTAATTATGACTTTATCTCTTAATAATAACTTTTTTCATCATTATGACTTTATCTCATAATAATGACTTTTTATCTCATAATAATGACTTTTTATCCCATAATTTAGACTTTTTATCTCATAATAATGACTTTTTATCCCATAATTTAGACTTTTTATCTCATAATAATGACTTTTTATCCCATAATTTAGACTTTTTATCTCATAATAATGACTTTTTATCCCATAATTTAGACTTTTTATCTCATAATAATGACTTTTCATCCCATAATTTAGACTTTTTATCTCATAATAATGACTTTTTATCCCATAATTTAGACTTTTTATCTCATAATAATGCCTTTTTATCCCATAATTTAGACTTTTTATCTCATAATAATGCCTTTTTATCCCATAATTTAGACTTTTTATCTCATAATAATGACTTTTTATCTCATAATCGTGACTTTTTATCTCATAATATTTTTTTTAATCTCATAATAATGACTTTTTATCTCATAATGATAACTTTTTTTATCATTATGACTTTTTAATCTCATAATACTGACTTTTTATCTCATAATTACGACTTTAAAAAAAAAAAAAATGCCGGTAATGGTCTTCCATAGTACACACACCGCTCGCACAGGAAACCTCTCTGTTCCTTTATGAACCTCTTTGTGAACCCATCTGAGATAAGAAGAGCAAACACTGCGTGAAGACCTTGACACTGACTCAAACCTGTTTCTCTCTCCTGAAGGCCGAGTGCAACACTCGTCCCTGGAAAACCTTCCTCTGATCTTTGGCAGCTCTCAGATCCGCTCTAGTCATGTACCAAGTCGTTCCCGGAGGAGCTGGAGGCACCGACACGGATGTCATCCCCAAGCAGAAGCACAGCAAGGACACGCGACCCCTGGTCGGCGCCGGCGTCATCGGCTTGGTGCTGGTGATCGCGGCGGTGACCGCGTGGTGTTATTACATCGCCTCTCTGCGCAAGGCCGAGCTGCTGAAGACTGAGCTCCTGGATCTGAACAAAGACGGCTACATTATCCGCAACCAGGGAGGGTCCATTGTTTTCAGGATGGACTTCAGGTGAGCATTTCTTCGTGGAATGTGTGTGCCGAGAGATATTTTGCTTACAAATGTATTTCCCTGTAAATCCGGGCAGGTCGGGCACGCTGGATCTGGATTCCTGCTCCAAGGAAGGGGAGCTCCTGAGCTGCGGCCGCACCACCGACAGGAAGCTCAACTTCTTCATCGAGACCGTGCGGCCCAAAGACACGGTGCAATGCTACCGCGTGCGCTGGGAGGAGCTGGCGCCCGACATTCCCGTGGAGCACGCCATGACGTACACGTTCGCCCACTGGTACGGCGGCGCGGTGTCGGCCATCCAACACTGGCCGGTTTCCATCCACGGCCAGCAGGCGCCCAAGCCCTTCGTCACCAGCGACATCTACGCCAACCGCAACGAGTTTGGCGGGATCCTGGAGAGCTACTGGCTATCGTCCAACGCCACGGCCATCAAGATCAATAATTCGGTGCCGTTCCACCTGGGCTGGAACGACACGGAGAAGACCATGTCTTTCCAGGCGCGCTACAACGACAGCCCCTTCAAGCCCAACCCGGGAGAGGCGCCGTGCGCGGAGCTGAGCTACCGGGTGTGCGTGGGCTTGGACGTGACGTCCATACACAAGTACATGGTCCGCCGGTACTTCAACAAGCCCAACAAAGTGCCGGCCAAGGCCATGTTCCGCCACCCCATCTGGTCGACGTGGGCGCTCCACAAGACCGACATCGACCAGGAGAAAGTGCTGGCGTACGCCGCCGACATTCGCAAGCACAAGTTCAACTGCAGCCACCTGGAGGTGGACGACCGCTACACCAGGCGCTACGGGGAGTTCGAGTTCGACCGGGACAAGTTCCCCAACGCCTCGTCCATGTTCCAGAGCCTGAAGGCCGACGGCTTCCTGGTGTCGCTGTGGATCCACCCTTTCGTGAACTACGACTCGGAGAACTTCCACGCGTGCGTGGAGCGCGAGCTGTTCGTCCGGGAGCCGACGGGCCGCCTGCCGGCCATGGTGCAGTGGTGGAACGGCATCGGCGGCATTCTGGACTTCACCAACCCGGAGGCCCGCGACTGGTTCTCCTCGCGGCTCCGCTCGCTGCGCTCCAGGTACGGCGTGTCGTCTTTCAAGTTCGACGCCGGGGAGACCAGCTACCTGCCGTGGAAGTTCAGCACCAGGACGCCCATCAAGGACCCGAGCTTCTTCACCCGACGCTACACGGAGATGGCGATCCCCTACAACGACAGGGCGGAGCTGCGCAGCGGCTACCAGTCCCAGAACATATCCTGCTTCTTCCGACCGATCGACCGAGACTCCGTCTGGGGCTACGAGCTGGGCCTCAAGTCGCTCATCCCCACCGTGCTCACCATCAGCATCCTGGGCTACCAGTTCATTCTGCCCGACATGATCGGGGGGAACGCGTACCTGAACCGCACGGACGGGAAAGGCGCGCTGCCCGACCGGGAGCTCTACATCCGCTGGCTGGAGCTGTCGGCCTTCATGCCGTCCATGCAGTTCTCCATCCCGCCGTGGGCCTACGACAACGAGGTGGTGGAAATCGCCCGGAAGTACACGGCGCTCCACGAGAGCATCGTGGCGCCGCGGGTCCTGGAGCTGGCCGGCGAGGTGCTGGACACCGGGGACCCCATCATACGGCCGCTGTGGTGGATCGCCACCGGCGACGAGACGGCCTACAAGATCGACTCCCAGTTCCTGATCGGGGACGACCTCATGGTGGCCCCGGTTTTGGAGCCCGGGAAGCAGGAGCGGGACATCTACCTGCCGGCCGGCCACTGGAGGAGCTACAAGGGGGAGAGGTTTGACATCAAGGAGCCGCTGCATCTCACCGACTATCCGGTGGACCTGGATGAAATTGCGTACTTTGTTTGGGTGTAGCAGGACGGGGACGCACCGCCGAACAGATGGATGAATGAACCTCCGCTGCAATTTGCTTGTAAAACAAGCGTAACACATTTAGCTTTTTTTCTTTTTTTTTTAAATTGACTTTTTTTTAAAATATTTTTTTTTAAATACATTTTTAGATTTTTTTTCAAATACATTTAAAAAAATATTTTTTTTAATAATTGTTTTGAAATTTATTTAGAATTTTTTTTTTTTTTTTTGAAACGTTTTTAGAATTTTCTTTTAAAAATCTTTTTATTTTTTAAATTTTTTTTAAAGGGTTCTTCATCCAGGAAAGCCTCATGGAGGTTAAACATCTCAATGAGGCAATTGTGCTTTCATGCTTCTAAGAAACAGTTCTTGGACAAATCTTTAAAAAAAATATAACTACATAACATCACAAATGTGAAAGAAATGTCTTTCATTGCAAAAAGTGGATGGATCATCTTTATATGAATATATCTATATTGTTTGTGGTTTAATGGACGTGTAGATGGTTTCAGTGCGCGGGGTTTTTAAAGAGAGACTGTGCAACTTCTGCTAACTGATGAATGTAATGTCGCACAATAATGTCAGTTAAACTGCATTTTGTGTGTTTAAAGTTGAACCCATGAGCTTCTGGTGCTTCCAGACTGACAGTATGAACAGTCTCCCTTTAACGCCACGTGGATGAAACATCTGTCAAAAAGGGAATATGCAAACTGTGAATTAAGTGCGTTCAAGACTGCAGGTCCGTTCTGCAGGTGAAGTTCACATGAAAGCTTCTCTATTAACGTCCAATGGACGGAGATGTCCCACTTCCCTCTGACACTAATGACTCCTCTCCTCCTCTGCTGCCAGACGCTTCTCAGGAAGTCTGGTTTTATGCTTCACTTGAAGTTTAATCGTTACAAACTGCATGTGATCTCACCGCTGGAACGCAGTGTCATGTAACAACTCGTAGTCCAGGAAAAGATGCCTTTTATTAGGCACTAAATATTTGATGCTCCTCCTCAGGTAACAGCGTTTTCTGGTGTGTTTTAAAGAGTCTTTGTTGAGTCTTTGCTGAGTCCAAATCCAGCAAAACAGCTGCAGTGTGTAACGCATGGACACAATAACGGTCCGGTTACTTTACAGCTGCTCGGTATGCAGAATGGAAGTCTATGGGTGCAATGAATTTAGCTTTTAATGATCAAATTAAATGCGACAATGTATTTTGTCAGCTCGTGTTTTGTTGACAGGAATACTTTGTGACGTCTAAGTGCCTCGTGTTCATATTTACTGCCACGTACTCCACGTCATTTGTTGCTAAGCTATATATTGAATATTTTACGTTGATTGTATTGCACATTTATTAGGTGATATGTTGTGTTAATTTAACCCTTAATGGGGCGAGGTAACCCTTCATGTGCGGTTGCATGGCGCCACTAAATATCATTTAATATTCTGCTCGCGTGTAAAACACAACGCCCTCAGCGCATCGGGTGATTTCTGCAGACAAACAGAGGAAACTGGTATTGATTGTCTCCTCGATAAGTGACTTATTTCAAAATGAAAGCAATAAAGAAAACAACTAGGAGCGTGGAACATTTTCCTCCTTTTTTAAAACCTTGTTGAGATTTGATGAAAAACGTAACGCGTTTATGTGAAATAAGGAAAAGGAAACGTCCAATAGTCTGGTTGGCTGATGCTTTTTTAATGTTTGACGCTGTCTGTGTGGCATGCGGGTTGACCTCGTGGGGTTTTTGTTTGTGCCTTCTGACACGACAACGCTGGCTATTTATAGCTCTTCTCACTCGGCGTCCGGGCCAACCTCTCGGGTTATTCCCGTCTCGAGGCCGTCTTGTTCTGACGAGGCGGAGCGGCTGCACACCTCGCCCTGAAGGCTGCTTCGACCTGCGAGAGCCTCCAGATTCTGCAGCTCAACGTTGCACAAAGTTCAGCTGAGAGATGCGTATTTTATGCGTGTTGTTTTTGTATGAATGCATTAAAACAAAATTAAGTCCGTGAGCATTTGTGTTGTGCTTCATTTGAATACAATAATTACACTAATGCACTATTGGCGCCACGAATGCCTTTTACTTTCTCACACACCTGCACGTAAAACACAAGAAGACACATGGACATTAACCCGGACTTTAAAAGACCTCCTTTCCCCTGTTTGAGTTGTCGTAGGAACCCCAAATTAATTACAATAGTTGTGTTTATTGTATGTATTTGTTCATCAAAGTCTTGGGAAAAAAATGTATATCTGCAAAAAAATCACTTTTAAAAGATATTTTGATCATAACTATGAACATCCAGCATGATATGAGCCAGATTCCACAAAAAAGCCTCCTTGAGCGTCAATAACACACCTTTTTGGAAAGATTACGACCTAAAGAATCAGAATCTGCAACAACAATCACAATAAAACAAAATCTTGTCCTGTTACGAAGGAGTTTCAGTCAAAAAACTTTCAAAAATGGAAAAAACTACGTATTTTAAGCCAAAAGATTGTCTGAATGGGGCATGCTGGGACTTAAAATGGTTTCCAAAAGGTTACCTCGAGGTCAGGAACCCGCCCGCGCGGCCGGTGAGCCAATAACAACCTGTAACCTCTCAACACATGGAAACTAATGGTCCCATCAGTCCGATATGGAAACAGACGCCCTTCAGGGACTTTTTCCCAACTCCTGGCGCCGGCTCATCACGGGCCGATGAGGACGACGCCGTGAACCAATCGCGCGGGTTATTTGGAGTCTGCGCCGGGATCAATACATCATCTGGAGGCTGGTGGCGTGAGGACAGAGAGCAAGCGATATGAAATGAGCCCACGCCAAAGGAACAAGAAGGATAAACGTCAGCAGGAGGCAACGGCAACACTATTTATTCTTAGAGCCTGAAGCGCCATCTTCTTCCAGCTGGAGTCGATCTTTCAAAGGTTTTTTTGGGGAATTCGTTGCGTTTCAAAGCAGCGGGAGATGCTTAAGAGCTGCTTCACTTTATTTGCCGATGCCTCATCTTTCTTTCGGGATCGATCCGGACTCGCAGCCTGTGCGGGGAGGACACACATCCATCGATTAGCCGTCCGTGTGTTGCGGGGATCAATATTATTTGTCGGTTTGCTTTCTGCAATCATATTGTTTGCTCCCGCCCGTCTTTTCACGGGCGGGACAAGTTATTTATGTCGGAGCTTTGAGGGCAATTTCCAGGAGGAGGGATGAGGGAAAAAACACCATGTCACGCCAAAGTAATGAGGGCTTTAATGTGTATTTGTCAGGCGTGTGAGTCTCTTCATGTGTTGAGGTGCTTTATTGTTTTTAACTGTTCAATTTAAATAGAGGAGCATAATGTTGATGGAGTGGAGGAAACAGCATGCACGTGTACGAGTGCAGACGTTTGTTGTGGAAAATGTCTTTCTAGTTCAGGAGGAGAGTTTAACCCTTTGGTAACTGTGTGCGAAAATCCTCCCGCGGCAATTTTAAGACCCAGCATGCCCCATTCAGACAATCTTTTGGTATAAAATACGAAAAAAATAAATAAAAAATAGTTTTTTTGACTGAAACTCCTTCCTAACAGCACAATACTTTGTTTTATTGTGATTTTTGTTGCAGATTCTGATTCTTTAGGTGCTAATCTTTCCAAAAAGGTGTCTTATTGACGCTCCAGCAGGCATTTTTGGGGAATCTGGTTCATATCATGCTGGATGTTCATAGTTATCATCAAAATGTCTTTTTTTTTGCAGACTTACATTTTTTTTCAAGACTTTGCTGAACAAATACATACAATAAACACAAGTATAAGAATTAATTTGGGATTCCTACGACGTCTCAAACAGGGAAAAGGACAAAATTGGTCCACAGTTTTCACCGTGTTAAGTTCTCAATCCAGATGAAAATGAACAGACTTCGAGGATCAAAGTGTCTCTGCTCGTTTGTTTCGCTCGCAGGCGGAGGAAAGTTTCTCAGACATGAATCCCAGCGAGCTGTGAGAAAGTCTTCAACATTACAGACAAACATCTGGTGGTTTATAGACGCTGCCCATCGCCACACACATGACGACAGGGAGGAAGCGTTTAGGTTTGATTGACACCGTATGATGAAGAATAAGACATTTATATGTTTGACCACATGAGGAGGAAGAAGACAAGACCAAGTGGAGCTCTGATGTCAGACCACATGAGAGCACACTGCCTGTGCATCTGCATGTTTATACTCTGCAGAACAGAAAACATCACAACACACAGACGTTACCACAGAGTTCACGCTACACACTCAAATACACAACATGAAGCCTCTGGTGTTGTGTCTTGTGGTGCTGCAGACGTCCAGAAGGGTGCAGTGTAGCTTCACCCAGACTCCTCTCTCTGACATGTCAGTGGACCGTCGTCCAGATGTTAGACACACACACACACACACACACACACACACACACACACACACACACACACACACACACACACACACGGAGCAGGACACAAAACTGGCAGAGCTCCTCTCCTCCTTCCTTCCCCACCTGTGAGCCCACCTGCGAGTCCATCTGCAGCCGAGAGACGCCAGTTGTTCTGGTTCAGAGCCAGAGTGTCTCAAGTACCTTCCACGAGTCTGCTGTCTGTCCTCCCAGTAAGACATATATATATATATATATATATATATATATATATATATATATATATATATATATATATATATATATATATATATATATATATATATATATGTTACACACAGAGAGAATGCTGAAAAACAATCATAAAACACACAACAGTAGACGCATCTTTTGTCCTCAGTTGTTTGTAATTTAAATAACGACCTCGATCAAAAACTGGATGTAAAAATGAATTATTTAATCACCGCGTTGTAATGTATGTTTTTGTGAATTAAAGTGCCAATGATTTGACATAACATAACTTTAATTTATGTTGCACTTTGTCCGGCTTAATCCCGCCACAATGAATAATATATATCACAAACAACTTATTAAAAAGAAAGAAAGATTGAAAGCCAAACATTAAAACTCCTGAATCCATCATGGAAGTTGCTGTTGGATCACAATTATAAAATGAACAAGAGACAGACTATGATGAATAAGCAGCAGCTTTTATTAAAAAGCACTCGAGCTCCTTGGAGCCAGGACGAGCGTTCACAGGGGATTAACCCCTCGGCTGCCTCTGCTGGGAGCCAGAGTCTCTGTCCTTAACCCGAGACCTTCCCTCCCCAACTCCGGACCTTGCATCTGGTGTGTGTGTGACAGCAGTGTGTGTGACAGCAGTGTGTGTGACAGCAGAGTGTGTGACAGCAGTGTGTCTGTCCTCGCGAGGTAACAAATGAACCCGACACCCCCGAGACTTGTCTCGCATCTGTTTGTGTGTATTTCTCTCTCCTCCGGTCGGTGGCTGCTCGGCACCGAGCGGTGAGGTCAGAGACGATGACGTCACGGAGCAGAGACGATGACATCACGGAGCGGAGACGATGACGTCACGGAGCGGAGACGATGACGCTGTTGTCGGTTCACTTCATGACTGAGTTTAGTACCACACTGCAGAAGTACACACTGCAGAAGTACACACTGCAGAAGTACACACTGCAGAAGTACACACTGCAGGAGTACACACTGCAGAAGTATACACTGCAGAAGTACACACTGCAGAAGTACACACTGCAGGAGTACACACTGCATAAGTACACACTGCAGAAGTACACACTGCATAAGTACACACTGCATAAGTACACACTGCAGGAGTACACACTGCAGAAGTACACACAGAAGTATATATATATATATATATATATATATATATATATATGTGTATACATACAAATATTCTGCAATTATTCTAAAATACATACTATCTATATATATATATATATATATATATATATCTATATATATATTTAGAATAATTGCAGAATATTCTACAGAATATATATTTGTCTATATATATATCTCTATATATATCTATATATCTATATATATACGTATATATATATATATATATATATATATATATATATATATATATATATATATATATATATATATATAACTATAACTATAACTATATATATATTGACAAATATTCTGCTCTTACTCTAAAAACCAAACTCCGTTGGTTGTAAAACTGATAAAACGAGCAGACATTTGGTGTAAAGTGGCAGCAGACAGTCGGTAAAGTTCTCGGTGTGGCCGGTGAACAGAAACGTCTCCTGAGTCTCTGCAGCGAGGAAACACACTTTAAAGAGAAGCACGAAGGCAACAGACACGCTTAAACAAAACAATTAGGGCCGACGGGGGAGGAGGACAGTCGGGGCGCGTCCTCTGGGCCTCGCGGGCGAGAGGGTGAAGGAAAAGTCAGCCGCCGAGGAACAGATGCATAATTGAAACATTGCGCTGCGGCGGCGGCGGCGGCGGCGGCGGCGGCGGCCGTGCACGAGGTTGTTTGATTGATACGGTTTCAGAGCGCCGCCGTCCCCCCTCGCGCTCCTGGGGTTTACCTGGGGAGAGGCCGAGGGAGGGAGAAAGGTGCTTAGGTGGCTCATCTGGGTTTTGGAGGAAAATTGGTGCCATCCATCAAACGCTGCATTTAACAAACGCTAACACAGGCCCGGGCCCGACAAAGGATTCATATATAAGGCGGCGAACCGGAGAACACGCGAGGTGCAGGGGACTGCTGAGGGTCTATCCATCAGCCAGTCAGCTCCTTTATTTAACAAGCGAGGGCCACGGACCCCGAGGGTCACACTCCATATTCTGGCTGGTTGGGCTCGCAGTCTTCTCCAGTGGAAGGATGGAGGGAGAAAAAAAAGGGGGAGAGATGAACGAAGGGGAGGAAGGCAAGAGGAGCATGAAGGGATATGGGTTGAGAGGGAGGGGGGGGGGGGGGGGGCAGGAGGGTTTTGGCCCGTGTCCCCTGGCGTGCCGGCGCGCTTCATCTTCTCGGTGCAAGAGCCTGGAACTGCCGCTTGATGGGATTTTCAGCCCCGTGGCCTCGCCGGCGCGTCCCGACATCCATCTGGAGGGCCGCCGCGTGCGCAGCGGAGCGCCAGCCACTCGCCGCCGCCGCCGCCGCCGCCGCCCCGGGGCCGGCCAATGCCACTGATCTGAGGCCCCGCGGCGCCGTTCGGGCGGACAGGCCAAACACTCGGTGGCACACGCACTCCCGTCGAGGACGCCGAGGCCGATCCCCGGAGCTGCACGCCGCTCGCTTCAGCGGGAAGCAGGAGACGAGCTGCACGAGGCCGCCGGCCGGCATCCAACCGGCCGGCGCCTTCAAAGCTTAGGAAGCTGGAATGGAAGAAGAAGTTCAGTATTCAGCATCTTCAATGGGGTGGAGAGGATCTGTCGACTCGCTCTCTTTTTGTGCCACAGCAGTCGGGTGGAGGCGCTGACGCTTTATATGTTGCAGGATTTCATCAGGACTTTACAGGAAGTCCAGCGTCTGATAGAAGATGCTGACGTCATGGCGGACACCTTGTATGACGCAAAGAAGAAGAAGATAAAACAATAAAGCTTCATTTGCATGTTCAACAGCATTTTATGATCTTCTGTTGCCATTATTACAGCGCTACTGTAAAGAAGCTAACGTGTAAATGAACTACATTAGCATGTTTGATCACTCAGTAAGTTACAGGTTTGATCTCAACATCCTGACAATACACACTCCACTTCAACTTATTTGCATATACGTATGTTATTAATATTTTATTATGAAAACCAGACATGTGTGTGTCTTTGTCGGCTCCATCTGGGCTGTTTGAATACTTTTCAGGCAGATGATTTGATCCAAACATTTGAGGTAATATGAGGAAACTTTGCTTTCTTGTTATCTCGAGATTACAATAATATGAATCATAGTTTTCTTCTCATCATATCTCCAAACAGCTGGGCTGTTTATGGCATCTGGAAATCTGGTAAATTGTGTTATTTAAAAAAAATAAAATAAAAAAAAAGTTCTAAAAAGGTGCAATGCTCTTCAGATGCTACAGCTAGCTGACGGCTACTGGCTAGCTACGCGACGGGCGTCATTAAGAGTCAGAGGAGCCGTCTCTGCGCCTCCAAATCCCAAAGGTTGCCGTCCAGCACCTCGAAGGCAACGCACGGCGCAACGTCTCCGAGGATAAAACTGTCGCTTTCTGTCAACAAGTTGTTTTTTTCTGGCTCGACGGTCCTGCGTTGTTCCAACCTCTTGACCTCTTGGTGGAGATCTTCAATGTCTTTGTGGATCTTGATGGCCGGAACGTCAGCCATGTGATGACATCATCCATGTGATGACATCATCCATGTGATGGGTAAAGTTGTCCCTTATACACCTTAATACCCCCTAAGGCCGGGCAACCAGAACAATAATATCTGCGATATACATGAGCGAATCAAGAGCAAACACTCAAAGACAATCATTACTGTGTCTCATTACTGGGTGTGTGTGTGTGTGTGTGTGTGTGTGTGTGTGTCCCAGGAGACAGTAGGGTACTGCGGCTCGGTCGTGGTGGCGAATGTTTGACGCGATCCCGCCCGACACGACCCGTACGTCCGTGGAAAAGTTTGCGTTGAACATGTTGTAGCTTCTCCTCGGGGCCGCGCGGCCTCATTAGCATATTCACTCTCTCCTGATGACTGTAAATTCGGCGAACGCGGCCCCGTGGCGGCGAGGCGGGCAGACGGCAGACTGTATAAATAAACAGAGTCTGTCTGAGGGCAGCGCTGTGGCCCCCACCTGCCCGCCATCAATCAATATTACAGCGGCCACTGGCAGCCCAATCACCCTTTTATAGGCCTGTGAAATGATCAAACATCTGCTCATGACCGTGCTTCATCTATGGACGGATCATACATACAATATCAAACTCCGGTGATGTCACAACGACAATGCATTTGCTGAAAAGTGTGCGCAGTGGCGGAGTGGAGGGGTGGACCGGCGGGCTCACAAAATACTTTGGATCAATACGGCGCAAGATCGATGGCACGCGACGGAGAAGTCTTATTGTTTCCCGATAATCACCTGCAGACTTCGGGGGGAGAGGGGGTGGAGGGTAATGGGGGGCGGGGGGGTGAGAAAGCGTAAGCGGCTCGGCGTCGACTTCTCTTCCCGGTTTTAAAAAGTCGTCGGCGTGGATGGAAGCGAACGTGATAAAAGTTGAGGCCCGTAACTAGTTTGGCAGCTGAAGTAGACAAAGGTTGAGGGGGGGAGGGGGTGAGGAGGGGGGGAGGGGGGGGGGGGGTCGGGTCCACGGAGAGAGGGAATGAATCCAACTGGTCCAAGGTTAATGGTGGCCTCGAACAGAATGGATTCAATGCCAGGGACGTGCTGACAGGTGATTTGACACGAGTGAAGGTGGGCCATCAATCTCCAGTTGGCCCTCTCTGACCCCGCCCCTCTCCCGGCCGGAGCAGCAGGGAGGAGGGGGGGGGGGGGGGGGCGCCAGGTGTCACGGCGCCCTGACCTGTACAGGTCTCCAGATAGCCCACCTGCCGTCTGCCTGAAGCCCCTCCCCCCCCCATCCTCTCCCCCCCGCGGCGGGAAGAGACTCCCATCACTTCACGGCTGGCCGGCATAATGAAACTGTGATTGGGAGATACTGAACTGTGACAGGCGGGAGTCGACTCAAAGTCTTCTAGCCAAATTCGGACCACTCGCAGCGGGGTTTTTTTCCTCCCCCCCGTCTGACAGCAGCGCTCTGCTCCGGAGTCGCTCTGACAATTTAATGGTGCAAAAATGATAATCTGCCAGAAGTATCTTAAATATTCTTTCATGCTCGCTGTGTCTTTGTGTGCTGCGGCTCTGCTAACGCAGTCAATCTGAGGAGGTAAAGAAAGCACTTTGTGTAGTGTGTGTCATTATGTGTGTGTGTGTGTGTGTGTGTGTGTGTGTGTGTGTGTACAGCCGTCCTCTCCAGGGAGCCTCGGCTTCACGTTTTTTAAAACCTGACATAAATTCCCTGTCACAGATCCCCGGGGCGGCCAGGCTTGTAGGCACAAAAGCAAATATTTCCGTTCCTGATCATGGCCAATCCCTTTTTAACATCCCCACCCACTGACCACGCTCCACCCCCCCCCCCCCTCCACCCTCCCTCCCTCCCCCCTCCTCCCCCTGAACCTACCCTAGCACCGCCGGCCAGCCATTTGTCACAAAGTAATTATAGAATTATCGATTGGCAAGCAATTAACACCTTTCTTCTCTTTTTCCACCCTCCTCCAATTGCCCCACCCGGCCCCCTCCACCCACCCGCCCCATCCTTTAATTTGGACTCGGAGGGAGGGAGAGAGAGAATAAGAGGGGGGAAAAAGCTGTGGGAGTAGCACATTTAATCCTGCAGGCATTTCCTAGTTCTACTCAAATTAATAGGGCGACAGGGACAAAACAGCTTTTCTCCTTCCTCCTCTGTTTCCTCTGTTATTCCTCTCCTTGTCTCGCCTGCTGATCCATCTTTAACAGACAGGGAGCTGCTCACAATCACAGCCGAGCTCTCCGTTCAAGCTGGGATGAAGGAACACGTCGTTAAAGCTCGTTTCCAACAGGAACAGCTCGCTTCATACCAGCACAAAGACACAACAGCAACGCTGGGAAAACACCCGCAACCGGTGCAGGGACTATTTTCTCTCTCTTCGTATTTGGCGGCGATGACTTTTGTCCTGTTTCTTCGCAGCTGTCACTGGCAGCGGCGGTCCAGATGGACGTGCAGGGGAACAGAGCTAGAAGCTCCGGCTGGCAGGTGTCTGAGTCAAGATGGATGTCATGGAACATCACCTGAGTAACATATGGACGGGGACAGGGGAGCTGATCCCCTTCTGGCTGCTTTGATAACACATATTCCCTCTCTGTTTATCAGGCCTCTCTCTCTCTCTCTCTCTCTCTCTCTCTCTCTCTCTCTCTCTCTCTCTCTCTCTCTCTCTCTCTCTCTCTCTCTCTCTCTCTCTCTCTATATATATATATATATACTCAAGAATGTCCTCCCAAAATACCATCAACACCTGAACTTTCTGACACATTGCAACATTGTAGCAAAGCAAAGTGTATAAAGATACAACGAGCAATACTGTTATCATATTATCATAGAAATACTATTAATATATTTGATCATATTCATCATAGCGATACTTCTGTGCAATACTGTTTAAACTTTTATATTCTGCGCCTTATTTTTATTTAAGTTCATTGTAATTATGTGTTATGAGGACCGAGCAGAATAATCTTTTTATTGTATAGAATAACTGTTATCGGTGCTTATGACAGTAAAAACATCTTGAATCTTGATTATATCTTTATATATAGATATTCTCAGAGTATGGATCACCCAAAGTGGGTCACGGCTCCACTTTTAGTGTCTTCCGACAAAGTAAAAGTACCAATAAATATTAATGAGTCCGTATCCCAGGATGAGAGACTAAATTTCTAATTTGGGTTGAGCGCTCAGAAAGAAACCTCAGCGTTACAGGATATCATGTCCTCTGCTTTCGGGGGAGCAAAGCTACTCTTTCAAATTAAAATTCCCGTCCCCACACCGGCTGGTTGTGTTGTTTCTTCTGCGGCGAGCAGATAAGAAACATTAGCGATGTTTATTAAAGAAACGGAGCCTTAACACGACCGCGTTGATGAACTTTATTTTGGTGAGGTGCTACATTCTGCATAATAAGCAGGATATTTCTATATTTAGATCTACAGGGAACAGCAAGAAGGTCACAGATACGAGGAAAAAAACATTTTAACAGCACATTAAAACAACGCCTACTTCTTCCTCTTCCTCCTCTTCCTCCTTCTCCCTCCAATTGCAGCCCACTAATGTGAGTGGCATTCATTTGACAGCAATTTAGGAACAATTTGAAGCCGTTGCGGGACCTTTCCTTCTCGTGCTGGAGTGCTGATCAATAACCCCCCTCAGGGTGTTATTCAAACACACACACAGCCATATTCCTTCCTGAAAACACTGTGATATTGACCCGTTTCCTTCGTGCCCTGCAGGCCTTCTTATTCTCTCGCAGACCCAGGAGACGGCCCTCGCCGTGGCCCTCTGCTCCTGCAGGTTTCCAGCTTTCATGGCGCTCTGTCACACTTTCTTCAAAGCCTCCTCTCTCTTCTGCGAGGCCTTCGCTTCGACCGACATTTGAGAGAGTTTGAGGAGGAAAACGCGGGGCGATCTATTTGGTATGCGGGTGTTTTCATCTGGAGGTGCAGCTGAAGACTTTAGGAAACTTCATCGTAGAAGTCATAGTATTTTAGAATACTTCCTGCATTTGCAAAATGACGAAACATCAAAGTATTCTGAAGAAAACCAACACAGACGCTCAAATATTTCACTGTCAGTTGTTTTCCTCTCAGCTTCACGGGGTGACACACACAACAAAAAGACACACATTGATATCTATATACATATTGATAAAACATATTCATCCCAATTAAGAGTCAGTTTGGATGTTTTGTCTCCGGCTCAACAGAAATCCATCAATCCAGGATCTTTTGAAATGAAGCCGCTAAAGAAGCTCAAGCTCAGGTGTTTCAACCTTTTAACCTGAACTAGCAGCAGTTTGTTTCCCATGATGTGATGACCTCATGGCCATGTTGTGTATCTCTGTGACGTTGTTGTGGAACGACTTCATGAAATATGAAAGCTCGCAGTGACAACCTTCTGATAATTATCAGCTGTTATTTTCTGCATTTAAGCTGAAGGAAACTCAGCGTTACTTGTTTTTATTCCCTCTCACTGCTCTCAACATCTCTCTCTCTCTCTCTCTCTCTCTCTCTCTCTCTCTCTCTCTCTCTCTCTCTCTCTCTCTCTCTCTCTCTCTCAACCAGAAGTTTACAGAATATTTCCCTAGATTACAGATTATTTTTGCAGCGTCCTCAATATGTTTCTATTAAACTATTAGGGAAACAAACAGGAGACGTTCTGGTTCTGGTTCTGTGTGCAACCAGAGATCAACGTGGACTTTTCTTCTTTTTTTGCAGAATAACGTAACAAATACGACTATTTTAACCTTTTACTAAACTTAAATGGACCCGTACTTGTAAAGCACTTTCCTAGTCTTCTGACCACTCAAAGCGCTTTAACGCTATGACGTCATTCACTCGTTCACACCCCGATGGGGTCGCAGCTACAGGAGCAATTTAGGGTGAAGTGCCTTGCTCAAGGACACGTGGACATGGGCTCGCGGCGCCGGGGATCGAACCGCCGATCCTCTGATTGAAAGACGATCGCGCTCACCACTGAGCCTGAAACTTAAACTAAATTGCAGTTTTTAGTTGAATGTGAAACGTAATCTTTCAGTCTTCTTTTAGAACAACAACACAATCATGGCTTTGTCGACGTAAAGCTGCACGAAGCAATTGTGACCGTTATCTATGACGTCATGACATAATGACATCATGACGCACTGAAGCGCTTCTTCTTGCATTTTCGTAATGAGGATTTTAATTAAGAATTCAATAAATAAATGGGTTAAACGTCCTCGTAGGTATTCGTGTACTTTGTGTACTTTCCCTGCCAGCCGTTGGAGATGTGGACAGATGTTGTGTGAGCTCTCAGGTGGTGATGAACGGATCAATTCCATAAGTATTGATCCCGTAATACCTGTGTCATTTAGCAAACTATTGATTTTCAAAAGAGTGGGATCGATGTGATGTGAAAAAAAAAAGCCGCCTCCGTCGTCTGTTTCGCACGAAAAACACTGATCCCATTTATTTTTCCATTTACTGCTAAATCATTACAGACGCACATAATCACAACCGCACCTCTGGTCAAAGAAGAGCTCTTCTGTTGCCGTGCATTTCAAACCTACCCATGATGCACTGCTTTCCCAAAGTGCCTTCCCACTTCCTGAATCAGAGCTGGTGGTAAAAGCTCAAATATTGTTGGAAGCCGATCAGAATGAATCTGCAGATTGATAATAAATGCGTCAGAAAGAAAACACGTGGAGGAGGAAGCTTTTCACCGACGGCCGCCGCACATCCGCGCCCTGATGTTGAGGTCACATGACCATCGTGAGAGCCGTGGGAGTCAGTGTTTGTTCCTGCTCGCCGGCGCGATGTTTGAACCTAATTCATCAAGTGGACGATGGGGACGGAGCTCAAGCCCCTTTCACAGGGAGATGTGGATGCCTGTTGGTTGTGTGACACGTCCTCCGCTCGGGGAATCGATCACATCGTTGCCGCGTGTCGTGGAAGCCTGCTAGCTTGCGGGTTTTGTGTTTTACACTCGCGTGAGAGAGCAGTGTGTCAAAGCTCCTGCTTGTATCCTGACGACTGTAACACAACTTTACAAAGACAAATGAAAGGGTGGCGTGCGTGTGCTGCTGTCTACATTCACAGTCTCATGGTGTGACCCGGAGCTACCGCTATCACTAGCATCGCAGAGTGCACGTTAGCTTACTTGTGGCCACAGCGGCGGCTGCTCATTAAAAGTGACTCCATCACGCCGCCGCTCCGTGAGAGAAAGCTCCAACCGAACTGTTCAGGAACAATTAGCTGAGGGTGAAGCGTCAATGCCCCTCCGAACCGTTTGGATAATGACGACTTGATTTGTTCATCATAATGAACAAAGGGAAGGGCGGGGGGGGGGTCACATATCACTCATCCTCTTTCATTTCGGCGTCTCGGTGAGCTCGGGTCTCCTGGATCCGTTAAACGAGGGTGAACAGGCGTGCAGAGCGACAGGTTGTCCTCCAGGAGGCGTGAGAGGAACCCTGCATGGAGAACAGAGTCGTGGGAATGTCGGGACCACGGCGCTGGTACCGTTCCCGGTCGTGGGCCGGGACCCCGCGAGCACGGGGTGGACGCCCTCTCATCAGCGCCTCCGCCCACACCCCCGACACTCGCCTTCCAGGCGCTCATTTTCCACATGATTAGCGCGCCACCTGTCCTCCGGCTGGCCCTTTTGGCCTCCGGGCCGCCGGGCCGTCACGGCACTGTTCAGCGCCGGCGGGGGTTTCTCCGCTTCGCAATTAATTCACGGGTTTTTTACGTCGCGAAAAGCTGCAGTTCACGGAGAGGTGAAGCGATGCAGAACGCTTGGAGACGCTTGGATCAGATGATGAGGCGTCGGCCGTCCGGCGGTTTAGTCTCTCTGTGAAAAAACAAGAGCCGCGGTTTGAAGAATCACGGCTCCAAAAACTAAGTTTGTGCAGAAATGAGCTGACGGCTCCTGGATGAGCTCAGTGAAGCCGGAGCTGACAGTCAGTGTAGTTCTTTCATGAATCAGCGGAAGGCACTGTTTACTACCGAATACCTGCTGCTCGCTGCAGAGCCGTGCAGCTCCTGCTCTGTGGCGTGAATGGACGCTTTGGCTTTGGCTTTTGGTGAGATCAGAGCATCCTCGTAGTATTAATGCACGAATGCATACAGATGTTTTTAGTATGTGACCCTCAAAAATATAGAGGAAGACCTTGTGACAACAGTTTAGACCTCATTGTAGCCTGAATTCATGCTCATCAAGACAATAACAGGGACATTAATCTTGTTTTGAACCTTAACCTTTTGGAAACCGTGTGTCAAAATCCTACCGCGCCCATTTTAAGTCCCAGCATGCCCCATTCAGACAACCTTTTGTCAAAAAATACGTAATTTCTTTATATTTTTAAACCAAACAACACAGTTTCTTGACTGAAACTCCTTCCTAACAGGACAAGACTTTGTTTTATTGTGATTTTTGTTGCAGATTCTGATTCTTTAGGTCCTAATCTTTCCAAAAAGGTGTCTTATTGACGCTCCAGGAGGCATTTTGTGGGGAATCTGGCTCATATCATGCTGGATGTTCATAGTTACCATCAAAATATCTTTTTAAAAGTGATTTTCATTTTTGCAGATATACATTTTTTCCACAATACATACAATAAACACAAGTATTGGACTTAATTTGGGGTTCCTACGACCACTCAAACAGGGAAAGGAGGTCTGGATTGGGTTAAACTGTCCGCCGCTCGTCCCAGATGACGCTGAAGCTGTGTTCCCTGTGCAGACTGACGGAGGCTGATTTCATTCCTCTCCTCTCGAATACATTTTCCACCTGTTTGAACCTGTTGTGTGATGCACAGTGGCGTGGCGCCGCGCTCCGTGTTATCCCTTGGTAATTCAGCCCGCCGGTAATACATTTATGCTCCGTCAGAGCAGGGGATTGGCCCTGACCCATGTTGGCCTCGCCTCTGATGTCGGCGGCTCCAGACAGCAGCGACAAAGAGGGAAGAGGGGAGGAAGGGGGGGGGGGGGTTAAAGAGGGATGGAGGTCACGGCGTGAAAAGAGAAACCTCCTCCATTTAAAATGATGACACGCCAGCGCGGTGAATAAATCGCGGGTCTCCACGTGCCCGCGTGATCATACATAATAAGTATAATTCATCACCACAGTTTGGGCGAGCAGAGTGATCTCCATGAGCGTGTGAGGAGGCGATTGGTGGCACACGGCGGTCCAACACTGAGGAAGAGGATGTCCAGCCCAGTAAAACTGTGTGCCGTGAGGATAACCCAAATGTTTTTTTATGCACGCTGTCGACCGGCGGCGATGAAGCGGCGGCGGGAACAGAAGTCTTTGAAGACCTCGAGGTCACGCTGCCGATGGTCTCCGTGTCGCCAATTAGAGCCTCGGCGGCCGGAGACGCGACTCAAACTCGATTCAATGCAGATCCGGGCTTAATTGAACACAGGTGATAGCAGCAGGGAGGAGGAGGAGGAGGAGGAGGAGGAGGAGGAGGAAGAGGGGGAGGAGGAGGGCGTCAGACAGAGTAAAGTTTTTCAAGTCTTTGTCCCTCCTCAATTTGCATGCCTAATGAAGCCGAGCAGGAGTTAATAGCGGGTGTAATGACTTCTGACTGGCTGGGCTGCGGGACAGGAAGAGGCGGCGAGCGGCGAGCTGTGGAGCGAGGTGGGCAGCGGCAGGTAGAGGGGACCACTGTGTGGGCGACGGGGCAGAGGAAGCGGCGCTCGCTCCCTTCAGGAAGCTCAAGAGGAAGTTCACGCGGATGTTCTTCAGCGGTTTTTTTTTTTACATTTCATGCAACAGGATTGTAAACAGGGGATTTGTCCAACAAAGAAAATATTGTTCTAGCTCAAAATTAGCGCTGGGCCTCTCTCACATAACTAATCTTTTGGAAATCGTGCGTGAAAACCTTCCCGCTCCCATTTTAAGTCCCAGCATGCCCCATCCAGACAATCTTTTGGCATAAAATACGTATTTTTTCTCATTTTTTAAGCCTGAATTCATGCTCATCAAGACAATAACAGGGACATTAATCTTGTTTTGAACTTTAACCTTTTGGAAACCGTATGTCAAAATCCTACCGCGCCCATTTTAAGTCCCAGCATGCCCCATCCAGACAATCTTTTGGCATAAAATACGTAATTTTTCTAATTTTTTAACCGAACGACACAGTTTTTAGGCTGAAACTCCTTCCTAACAGGACAAGACTTTGTTTTATTGTGATTTTTGTTGCAGATTCTGATTCTTTAGGTCTTAATCTTTCCAAAAAGGTGTCTTATTGATGCCCCAGGAGGCATTTTTGGGGAATCTGGCTCATATCATGCTGGAGGTTCACAGTTATGATCAAAATATCTATTAAAAGAGTTATTTTTTTCAGATATACACTCAAAAACAAGGAAAAGGAGGTCTGGAGCCAACATTGGCTCCACAGTTTTCATCGGGTTAATGTCCCCTTCATGCTATCCTCACCATACAACATGCATACGAGTCAGTAGAGGATGATTTGAACTAGAATAAGTAAAGCAGAGAAGCGACTTCATCTCACACACGAGCAGCTTGGAGCGTAATATCTTCAGAAGACAACTCGATACCACGCGACCCGAGAGGTTGAACCACAAGACACACTCCACCACGCGATGCTCTGGACACAGCGAGAGGTCATTGGCTCGATGTCCTGCGACCCGTCTCATCATGTGGACTCCTCCCTCACCGCTCCGCTGCATCGGATGCTTTTTGCTCAATTTGAGGGCGTAGTTCCCCTTTAACACAGTTAACTCTGTTTTATCTTTCCATTGCTTGTATTTCATACAATTGTAAGCAGTGTTTTGCATTTTAATGGATGCATTGCACCATCTGACATGTTATTATTAATGTATATGTGTTTCCTACATGTTATCTTTCATCCGTGGTGGTGTATTCGTGTATTTACACCATGCTATGTTTGATTTGTCGACTGAAATGTTGATTGCAAACATTTCCTTCGCACTGAACCAGGTCTTTATGTCTCATTATTGTCTATATGTATTGTTGTGTTGGCTCCACTCAGCCCATTAGGAACATTTCCCTGACTGCACGCCGTACGGATGATGCAACATCGAGACATTTAAAGCACAACGGAAAAGCTTCTGCAGCCGGTTTCTTGAGAAATGAACGTGTTCGACTCTCAGACGGCAAACCAGACGGGATTATTGCAGCGGCTCGTGGCGAGAGTTCAGATACGTCGGGGTTGTCACATCTCACATCACAAGCATGATGAGCGCGTTCAAGAACGCAGTTTAGCTTCTTATGAGGAAACAGGACGCACTGTAATTGAATCAAATGTTTGCTGGGTGCAAAAAAATCCAGAGAAAAACAACTTTTGAAATAGAGTAAAATCTGGCAGAGCGGCCAGCAAATATTTCCACAGCTGCCTGAAATCTTTTTTTCTTCTTCTTCTTTTTTTTTGCATCTTCAAGCTGATGTGTTTTCCTGCTTCTTTGGCTCATCTCACAGAGGATTCAGGTTGGCACCATCAGCCACACCGGCCACAGTGTGCCAACACTTCTGCTGGCCGTAGGACACACACAGACACACACACACACACGCACACACTCAGCCTGATGGCCACAGATGTAACAGTGACCAGCCCATCTCCACCAGGTGTTGCTTTATAGCGATGTCACTTTGAGCCTGACTCCATCTGCCACACACAGCAGGCGGAAAAAAAGAAGAAATATCCAAAAAACAAACTGCTTTTTTTCGGCTTTTGCATCACATCACATGTTCTTGCACATACAAACATCTTTTTCCATCTCGTGCTTCGTCTTTTCTCTTAATCCAGCATCATCCATTTGATGGCGTATCACTCTTTGGTGTGTTGGGTGATTTAGTTTGACAATAAATCATTTCCCCACATTTCACATCTCTCACTTTTATTAAACTTCAGTGCGAGAAAAACTAAATAAATCTATCGGATCACACAAAGTTTGCTCCCACTTAGATTGAAGACACCTCGGCTTCTCCGAGGCATTAGTATAGCATTCCCCGTGTTATAATCATAATTGCATAATCATAATTAATCACGCTCTCCAGTATCACAATAACGTTGTTTACTTGCAGAAGCGAACCCGGGATTGGAGTCGCTTGCATCCGATGCTAATGGCATTGTTTGGGCTCGGCGATCCGTCATCCCACCAACAGGTAATGCGATCGTGGAGGAAACAGGCGGCGCAATTAGATTTGTGTTGAACAGTGGGGCGTGTTCTCCTCCAACCGCACGCTTCAATTTTTAATAACACTTCTATTTTGGAGAAACACACCTGCCTTGACGCGGCGCTCCGGTGTCTGCGAAAGAGCAAAAGGTCGCCCCCCCCCCTCCTGAAAAGTGATCAAGAGATGGAGACGCTCATCACTGCCTCATGCATATTCATGCCTTATTTAATTATATGTAATGAGAGGGTGTATTTGATCTGCACGGTGCTCTTAATCAAGAGCGCGGGATGATTTTCTAGTCTAGCAAACGCAGACGTCTTCTGAGCGCTTATGCTAATTTGATATTTGAGCTGCAGACTTGGGGCTGATGTGGGAGGAACTATACGGATTCCTCACGAGTAACCTTATAGATATAATGAAGCTCCGGGTTTTATACTAAATGATGTTGCAGGATGTATTTTTTAATGGCCTATTCTGTCGCGGTGAAGGTGCGTGACACTGGGCACAATGAGGGTCTGTAATGTTTGTATTAAATGCTAAATGGCCGCGACCGCTAGCTCGCTAAGAGCTAGCTGAATGCCGTTTATGATTTTATTGGAAGAAAAGTTGCAGACGGGCGACTAAATCTACTCAAACTGGAATAAAGCGAAGCAGCTTCCATTAATTCAGGAATATAGCTTTACACATTTCAACATTTCTGTGAACAATATTCAGAAATATTCAGAAAATGCGATGGCGCAATCCAAACATGCCCATGATATCTCACAATAAACATAACCAATAACCTGAGAGGAGACGACGCTTCAGCCCATTAATGTCGTCTGCAACCACACAACGAAAACAAAAGGTGCATTTGCCAGAAGTTGAGCAACTGCATCCCTGTAAACATTGCACATGCAATCCAAAAGGAGTCTCAGATGTGCGTCTTAATGACAGAGTTTAACAAACTCTGTCAGAGTTGTGTTCACGTTGTACTTCTGCAGTGTTTCTTCTTCTCTCTGCAGGTTGTGTTGTTCAGCGTCTGCTCGCAGCTTCAAGCTCGCTGGTTAATCCCAGAAGGCCGAAACTTGATGGAAAGATCCTCTTGGGTGCTCAACTTCCTGAAAGAAGTTCCCCGTCTTTGATTCTTCTCGCTGTCCAGACAGTTTCTCCTCCGAAAAGAAGACACGGAGAGCAGAACAGGGATTTTTTGTTTGTTTGCTAGAAGTTCGCCAAGTTTTCCTGTTGAGCCACTTGTTAAATGATCTTTATTTTGTTTTGTTTCCATCGTTGGCACCTTCCGCTAAATTAAATAATCCACAGGTTTCATCACTACTGTTGAAACGTTACCGTGTGAACGACATCAGTCTCTAGCTCACAGATCGAAGCAACCAATGGAACGCTCCGGCCTTTAGGCCCCGCCCACTGGCTGAAAGATGACGTTGACGGCGTGCATACATCATACGAGAGAATATATGAGAATACCTGAGATTATATGAGTATACCAGAGAATACATGGGATTATATGAGCATGCATGATCATATATGAGATACATGAGATGATATGAGCATACAGGAGAATACATGAGCATATATGAGATTATATAAACATACATCATCTATGTTCATATAATCTCATGTATGATACATGAGATTATATATTTATATAATCTCATGTATGATACATGAGATTATATGTTCATATAATCTCATGTATGATACATGAGATTATATGAACATACATGAGATTATATGACCATACATGAGAATACATCACGTATGCTCATAATGTCATGTATCATATATGAGATTAGATGACCATACATGAGATTATGTGAGATTTTATGAGCATAAATGAGATTGTATGAGCATACATGAGATTATATGACCATACATGAGATTATGTGATATTATATGATCATACATGAGATTATTTGATCGTACATGAGATTATATGAACATCCATGAGATTATGTGAGATTATATGATCATACATGAGATTATATGAACATACATGAGATTATATGAGCATACATGAGATTATATGAACATACATGAGATTATACGATCATACATGAGATTATATGAGCATACATGAGATTATACGATCATACATGAGATTATATGAGCATACATGAGATTATATGAGCATACATGAGATTATATGAGCATACATGAGCGTATGTTTAGTACGGTAAAGAGTGTAACGTCTTCTCTACAACGGCGCCCTCTGGTGGGACCCCCACGGGCCCCTCATGCCAAAACAATGGTGATTTACCAGAGATTATCAGAAGATGAATCCTGTTGTCTTCCTCTTCTGACCTTTCCTCTCGCACCATCATCAGGTCAAAGTTCACTGCACTAACCTGCAACACATGCTAATGTAGCGATGCTAATGTGGCGATGCTAAAACCGGATGGATCACAACGCGGCCTGCTAAGCGTCCCGCTAGCGGCGTCACTGCTGTGATCACAGCTGCTGGCGGCGCTGCAGACCATAATGCAGTTATGAATGAAGAGCCACATCTGAACCGACAGACTTTGTAATCCACGTTAACTTCAGCCGCCCAGCTCTGAAGAGGGAAACTTCTCTCAAGCCCAGAGGGGAGGACGTCTTTGATGCTGAAAGGAGACACTGTATCGCTGGGTGGAGACAAGAAGTCTGTCTCAATGCTCCATCAGACGCAGGATTATCATATTCAACTGTCTGTTTCATTCACCTGCAACCACTGCTGACAGATTCCTTTTAATTTGCGTGTTTTTTTTTTTGCTTTTAAAAGCTGCTCCGGTTAAATGAACTGAGGACGATTTCACGCTCGCCTTCCTCTGAGCGGCTCGGATCTGTTTGAGTGTCAGTTCGGAGCCTTTTACTGCCTTTAATTATGATCAATATATGTATTAACCCCTCCACATTCTGGAGCGTTCACGCTGCATTGTGGTCGTTTACACACTCGAGGTCGCCGCCATCCGAAGTCACGGCGGATTCTTGAAAAGTTGACGTTGTTTGGAAAAGTTTGCAGCTTGATATTTATTCCAGACCAGCTGCGGTTGCTCTTTCTGTAAACATTAACTGCATCACCTCCTGGGTCTTGGAGGATTTTTTTCTCTCAGAAAAAAAAAAGCATAAAAGCTTTCATTAGTCGGGTAAAGGCTGAAGGAATGAGGGTTTTTTTTTCATCAAAGTAGTGAAAAAATCTATATCAAAACATGCTGATTATTGGTTTACTTGATGGTTCATCTGGCATTGGAGTTGTTTGGCACATCAGAAAGGGAGGTGGGACGAGCGCTCGTCCCATCTGCGGCGGCCGGTTCCTCCTTCCTCCTTCCTCTTTCATCTCCTACCTCCTACCTCCCACTGTTAGAAGTGTTCCTTAATCTCGTCTTGCTTGCAACCTGCCTCTGCCTCTTTCTTCCCCTGCATCTGTCCGCATGTCCGTATGCCAGCCTTGCCTCCCGCTCTTCCCTCCTCCCTCCTCGCTTCCTCCCTCCCCCCCCCCCCCCCCTCCCCTTTAGTCCTCCGCCATGAGGAGATGAATGGTGCTCTGTCACTCGCCGGGCTCTTCAGAGGGCCGGCGCTCCGTATGAGGAAAGTGCCAGTCATTAACGGGAGAGGGAGGAGGGAGAGAGGCAGGATGAAAAATGAGTTCATTTACGGGCAAGTCCTGTGAGCCGCGTAACGTCAGCAGCAACCCCCTCCTCCTCACCTCCTCCCTTCTTCCTCTCATCACTTTCTGTAGGTGTGTGTGTGTGTGGGAGTTACTCAGCAGATTTTCAGGTAGCCACTTCCTGCGAGAAGAAGCCGACACAAGATTAAGGCCGGTAAATTGGGGTGGGAAGAGCTCAAGCGCAGAGGAGACGAGGGGAAGCATTAGCAGGTGGGGGATTAGACGACGGCTCATTATTCAGACTGGAAGCACCAGGATGAGTTTTAGCCAAAGATTAACGCCGCCGGTCACAGCGAACAACCAGAGCGCCGGGTCACATCGGCTTAAGTCGAGTTTCAGTAACTGTTACCTGTCGGGACAGTTACAATACACAGCAAAGAAAGGCAGTTTTATTCGTATATAAAACATGTGCGTGTGCATTTAGCTCCATAAAGGCTACTATATTTGTAAAGGAAGAGACTTTTACTCATGCAACAGGTGTTCAAAAGTGTGGTGCATTGAGGAAATAAACTTGTGTTTATTGTCTGTATTTGTTCAGCAAAGTCTTGGTGTACCTGCAAAAAAAAATATTTAGATGGTAACTATGAACATCCAGCATGATATGAGCCAGATTCCCCCCAAAAAAGCCTCCTGGAGCGTCAATAAGACACCTTTTTGGAAAGATTAGGACCTAAAGAATCAGAATCTGCAACAAAAATCACAATAAAACAAAGTCTTGATCTGTTACGAAGGAGTTTCAGTCAAAAAACTGTGTCGTTTGGTTCCAAAATTGAAAAACGACGTATTTTAAGTCAAAAGATTGTCTGAATGGGGCATGCTGGGACTTAAAATGGGCGCGGGAGGTTTTTCGCGTACGTTTTCCAAAAGGTTAAAGAAGTTCAAGGTAAGTTTCTGTTTCATTCTCATCATAAATAAATAATCTCCTGAGCATCATTGTCACCAGAACGTCGTCTGCTCCATCCTGGGTCGTGAGCCAATGCACAGCAGACACTGATGGAGGACTGCAGCTGCTGATGTTTAGCTTCTCTCCCTCTGCAGCAGCCGGTGTAGAAACAGAAGCGACGGCCTTTAAAACGCAGCAGATTTTACACTTTAGAAGGCAGATTTATTAAAGCATTAACAACATCATCATATCGCCTTGTTAAAAGATACAGGAGACTTCTGTCTGCTGTGTAAAAGCACACAATACTTCTCCCTTGTTACTCACATATGGAGCAACATTAATAATGGTAATATTTAGATTTCAACCCCAAACTATGAATTTCAAAGTGGGCCTGAACCTTTTGACTCCAGCCAGGTCACTTTGTGATAATCATGACCGGCAGCGGCGTCCGTGTGCTTCAGGCCGACACAAACGAGCAAGATGGACGCAGATGTTTCGTTGTCTTTTTGTGCCGCTGCTGCAGATGGAGGAAGGTGAAACGTCCCTCTGTTGCTGTGTGAAAGCCTTAAACAGAGAGAGAGAGAGAGAGAGAGAGAGAGAGAGAGAGAGAGAGAGAGAGAGAGAGAGAGAGAGAAAGTAAGAGCCACAGCAACTTCACAACCGAGGGCAGCGCAACAGCCTGCAGGTTTACGACCGGCAACTCGGCAACACAGGTAGCATGAAAGATTTCATGGCCGTGATTACGAGCGATGCTAACACTGATGCGAGCGCGTCTCTTCTGCGTCCCGCACGCTGTAAACAGATATCGTGTGCAGTAAAGTAAATTATGTAGAAAGATAAACTTCCTACATGCAATGAAACAAGAGGCTACGTACGCTAACGCCAGCGAGCGTAGCATATTCCCCATCTTAGTTAAGCGTTATTTAACAAAGCAGGGGCTCATGGGAATGTATGTTGCAGGTATTTGAAGTCAGGATCGTCCTCTGGAGACCAGGAACGTCTGAACAGAAGCCATTTCATAGCGGATAGCGTCCTTTTAGCTAATGCTAAACCAATAATAACGCTAATAGTTTAGCTTGCACACTGTGTTGTTGCTAAACTTACAGTGGAACAACCCACTGGGTATCAACCAGCTGTAGTGGCACTGAACTGTAGCTGACCCTCCGCTCTGAACCACCTGGAAGGAGAGAGCATAAAGCAAATGTCTCAGCTGGGATCCATAAAGTGTCACATCATTACTTTTTTTTTTTTTTGCAGAAGTTCTCATCTTTACTGCATGCTCCCTCCTGGACCGCCGACGCATCGGCCACTGGTTCGGTGCAGTTTATTCAACTGAAATCATCTTCTCTTTGGTCCGAAGTTAAAGGAAAAGACGACGCTGACGCTGGGAATCGGTGGCGGATATTAAAGAGCGGGGGCGGTGTTCTTCCTGGACAGCTGTTGAACATATGGAGGGCTTTTGCTTCATGTCAAAACATGTATTTTTACTCCCCTGGCCAGCGTCACGTTGATGCCTCTCATCACCACGTGGATCCAAACCCAACGAAAAGCCCGAAATAGCCCTCTGTTTAACTTACGAGCTTAATTTGATTTACTTTCCTGTTGTGTTCTGTAGACGGTGAAGAAATCGGCAAAAGGAGATAAATGGAGAGAGACTTTCAGCTAAGCCACCGAGGTGAGAAGACATCGCAGGTGTGTTGTGCTTTGTGTGCGGCGGCGGCGGCGGCGTTCCTTCCCGTGATTTAATTTCATACATCATAAATGCCACTTTGACACTTAGTCAGGCGCGTGGCGACTTGAAAGCGGAAGCCATAAATTAAATCAAAAGCCATTTCCCCCTCTTTTCTCTCTCCGTCCAACTTCTTCCTGATTTACTCTGCTTGGCTGCAGGAGGCCGAGGTGTTGCGGCGCTGATTAATGTTGCTCTTTGAGTGTCGAGCACAATCGCGCTAGTTTGTATTAGTTAGAGCTCGCACATGCCCGCTTGTGTGTGCGCACGGCCCGACGAAAAGGGAACAAAGGGAAAAAGAAGTCTTGATCCTCCGGCTTAAAACTGCATTTCCCCCCCCAAAAAAAGAGAAGAAAATCTCAGTACCGGCCTGAATAATGTACTTTTCATGAAAAAATTCTGTTTCATTCTGGTGTTCTTTGCTCACCAAGAAAACTCCCTTCATCGTATGTAAAACACAAAGTTTGGAGCGGTGGGACCGGTGGGTACTCTCTCTCTCTCTCTCTCTCTCTCTCTCTCTCTCTCTCTCTCTCTCTCTCTCTCTCTCTCTCGCTCTCTCTCTCGCCTTTCATCAGCATCACGCCGCCGCGACGCCATTGTACTTCAACGGGCTACACGACTGTGAATGATTGTGAATGCTTCATGTTGCTTGACTAATAGCGCTAAGCTTTTTGACAATGCTCCTAAGTGCGTCGTAGATCTTCGGTTTATCACCCCTGTGCTCCGAACACATTTTTTGCCGCTCGCAAAGTCAATGCTCCTCCTCTGCGGGAACAAAAACTGTGTTCATGAGTGACTCCCCTCCCCCTCAGGGCTCTCCCGTTAGGTGCTGCTGATTTCCTCCAGCACTGTTTAATTCCAGGATCCAATTGGATGTACACATTAAAGGTGAATGGTGAAGGTAGTTATTGATTTAAAGATAAATAACACACATAACAATGCAGGCCAGCTTTGGATTTTCATGTACCTTTTTCATGACTTCACACCCTCCTCCCTTCTTTTATTACGGCAGCTTTTCTCGTGTTTGTTTGTGTGTCTGCTGTTTTTTTTTCCTCTTCCTCGTCCTCCATCTTTTTTTTTCCTCCTCCACAGATCACAACTCATCCTGTATCTTTCACAATTTTACAGTTCTGCTCATTTCGCTGGTGCATCAGCGAGATAGACCCGCTGTGAAGGAAATCTGCCCCAGAGCATCGAGGCCACATGTGCGTGGAAAAAAAAAGGGGCTCTGGTGCAGCTGCGCCTCGGCTCGCACTGCTGGCTTCTCCGAGCCGGCGCCCAGCGGCCTGTCAGGCGGCGAGGCGGGGGAAACGGTGGGATAAATGATTATTTATGATCTGCCACCTCCCATCCTCTCTGCTATCCCCAGGCCCCATTCATTACTGCTGCAGGCTGCCACTGCACACACACACACACACACACACAATACTGTAGCGTGTGCACACATGCACTTTTGGATACGGAGCCCAGGCCAGAAAACACACACACAAACGCACAAACACACACAAAGGCTGACTCTTTTTTTTCTCCCCATACCTCATTCTTTCCAGTTAAAAAGCAACATATATCAGGCCTCAATGTGCCAACATGTAATTTGCTCCGTCCTACACAACAGAAGTGGGCTCTCCACCCGCACATCCACCCGCACCCCCCCCCCCCCCCCTCCAGCGGCGTGGCCGTCCTCTGAGAAGAAAAGCCATCATCCCATTCGCTGCTCTGGAAGTCAGATGTTTCACTTCTCACATACCCGCTTTGCAATAAGTGGCACATGGCTGATGAGTCTCTGTGGTATTTGCCTCTCTCTCTCTCTCTCTCTCTCTCTCTCTCTCTCTCTCTCTCTCTCTCTCTCTCTCTCTCTCTCTCTCTCTCTCTCCATGCATCATGTTTTTCATTGTGCCAAACTTCCAGCAGCTGGACCTAATAAATCCTCAGAAAAACCCAGAGAGCTCAAGGTAGCTTAAATAATTGATCAGACTGAGCATGCAGCCTGGCAGCCAGCTTGCCTAAAATACAAGGAGATCACAATAAGATAGAGAACACTACATGTCGGAGTTTGCTTTGTGTGTTTGTGCGCATGGGTTTGTGTGCATTCTTTGTGAAACTTTACCACAAAATCAATAACCTTGGCGGAGTACAAATTTCAAAGCAACACGTGCGCATGAAAGCACATCCAAACCCCGCGATGTGCAGTCGGGGGAGGCAGAGCCTCCGCAGTACAAAGGCAGCGCTGAGATTACACATTTCTTCATATGATTCATAATTATTTAAAACATGAGTATATATGTGTGTATGTATAATTTGTCTCAGGATGAAGTGAACAGGAGGTTCACGGCCTGTCTGTTCTCCTCACGCGTCCACGATCTGCAGCTTCTACGTAGCTCTGAGCTCGCGTCACACTGCGTTAGATGTGCGTAATTGCACGATGCAAAAAGGTGTACGGGAACACGTGGAAATATTCGACTTCCAGCGAGCCGACGGGAGCAGAACCGTCAGCAGTTCGCCGCCGAAGTTGACGGGAATCTCCGGAATTTGACGCACGAGCGACGAGGCCGAGGATCACGAACGAGCTTCCAATGTCATTTTGACATTAGCTGACGCTTTAGCTCTCCATCATCACCACAAAGCAACGGGGTTAGCAATTAGGGGTCAAGTGTCTCGCTCAAGGTCACATTGACGTTGCACAGGTGTGACTCATGACTTTAGTGATGTCACCGTTCCATTCAGGCAGGCGCCGCATGCTGTTGTGCACCAAACGGGACCATCATGCATTTGGTGAAGACCGCCTGCGTTCACGCTGCTGTGACGGGGAGGAGCACCCCGAACCTCTTAAAATAGATTCCCTTCCAGTTTGCATGAATTTATCTATTGAAATATTCTGCTTGGATCCATATTTTTTGGGGTGCATTCATCCCTTCAAAAGGTTTCACTGGGCGGTCAAGCAGCAACATAAATTACATTAATATAATTGCAAAACCACAGAATCCTATTTGTCCCATTGCATTTGCATGAATGAGTCGAGGGTTCATTCGAGATATTTAACTCATATTCAGCACATTTTAAACATTTGTTCAACCCCGTTATTGGCTTTGTGCATGTTTTCCTGCTGCGCTGTCACCAGACACTCAGCTGGGTTGTTACCAGTGAATAATCCCAGTTTTCTACTGGCAGGGTGACACAAAGCTCTCTCTCTCTCTCTCTCTCTCTCTCTCTCTCTCTCTCTCTCTGTTGGTTCACTTCTGTGCATTTTGTAAAAGTAAATAAGCTGTTTTCTTCTCGTGCGCTGACACCAAGATTTCTTTCTCTCTCTCTCTCGGGGCGTTTATTGTGTTGTACGTCTCGCTGACTAATGGAGACGATGTTGTGGACGATATTTCATCCCTCCATGTGTAATGGAGACCCACATCCGTGTGCCACGTTGATTGGTCACTGCCTAAGTAAGCAAAGACTTCACCGCACCCGACTGATCCAAACGTATGCAGAGTAAAGCGACCATGATTGTTTTCCTCGCCTCACCACACACACACACACACCTACAGACACACACTCTCTTTCCAGAAAGCGAGGGAAAGCCAGGCGGTCCCTGAGAGGAGCTTTGGCGTGTCAGTGCATCGGGCCGTGAGACCTGCAGAACATCGGCTATTTCATGTTTTAAAAGCTCCCTGTGACGTTTCGTCTATAAAGAAGAGAGTTAGAGCGTGCTTTAAAAGGAATATACATCACATACATCAAGAACTTGTTAAGAGAATATATATATATAAATCCCAGGACTAACGTGAAATGTTACAGCAAGTCTATTTAGCTGGAAACACACTGGACACTGGAGTCGTCGTCCACTGGGCTTTGCAGAGCGTGGAGCCGATAGGTGGAACCCGGCCGCGATAAATCTCATTGACTGTCCACAGCAGATCATTTAACGGGGGGGAAAGCGGAGCATTGAGGGGGGGTATTGAAGCGAGGTGCGTATACGGATGATGAATCAATATATTGGATGATAATATATGAAGGTGAGGAGATGAGAGCAAAATGGCGCTCCATTAGGGAGCCATCATCAGGGCCTTCCAGCGCTCACAGGGGTCTGAAGATGGACGGCTGCTCGATACCCATGTGAGTCCTCTCCTGCCTCCTTATTGCTCCTCTGAGGAAACCTCCTCACGGGCTGAACCCTTCATGTGAACTTGCGTGGTTGGATTAAAAAAAAAGTGAAAAAATAAATCAAGAGAGGGGCATTCTTCTCACTGGAAAGGTGTTACGACATCATCTTTAGATTGAACCCTGTTTCCAGGCGTCGCGCTAAGCTAACCGGGACTAGCTTCATGGTTATTGTACGAACATAAACGTGATATCAAGTCCACAGTCCATCCCTCACCTTCGCCATACTGTGTAGACATTACTGAGTAGAAGGAAACTTAACATAGCATCGATGTCTTGCGATAACTCGGATAACCAGATTGTGTTTTCTATGAATATCGTCGGTCTGGTTTAATAGAAAACATGTTGACTTTAAAGTGAAACGACAATCTTAACCGGCGGTGCTTTAGTTGGCTCCGCCTCCTGGCAGCCGGAGGTTGCTGGTGATGGCGTTGCCTGATTGCTAACCAGCTGCTAACGTAGCGTATCTGTCACGACTGACTGCAAACCACGGTGCATCTCCTTTGTGAAGTGCTTTATGATTAAAATGATAAGTGGGTCGTGTGACACGGCTAATGTGATAGTTTTCTCCATTTTGTCTCCTCAGAGGTCGAGGCGGTTTGCAATCGGCGTGAACTTCCTCCGTCAACGATGACGCGCATGCCGCTGTACCGGGGCTCTCAGGCCTCCTCGCATTTGCACGTTTTCCTCAAATCAAAGCCACGTTACGGGGAAACCGACATAATTGCCCGTTTGTGACAATCCTCCGAACTTGGCCGCTCTCTCCCCGGCGCCCGCGGAGAACACCTGGCAGTGAGTGATACAGTAAAGCAATGGGCTGGTAGGAGAAAAGCCTCATTGTCACCTTTTTTCTTGTTTATATCCTCTTTCCCGCCAGGACGAGCCATTAATAATCACACGCAAACTCCCTCCGGCTTAAAATCTCTCTCCCTCTTCGCTCTCTCGGCTTCCTCGCCGTCTCTCTTTTGATTTTCTCTCCTCTGCATGTCAACACAGTCGGGTCCCTCGGCACCGACGGAGCTATCCGCCGTCGCATCCTCCCTCCCTCTGCCCTGTCCCATTACAATGACAATAACAGATAAGAATATTTATTATGTTGGCTCACCACTCCCCGTTCCTCCGAACATCTCTCAGGGGAGCGGCTCCTCACTATCACCCTCAAAAGCCTCATTCAGTTAACAGAAGAAGAAAAAAGAAAAAGCACATCCACTCCTGGCCTTGATGCTTTCCTTTATCAGTCCAATGAAAGGAGAGCCGGAGCATGAAGGCGTCTCATCTCCTCTGCTCCTTTTCTTCTCCCGCAACTCTCCCTCCCCACTTTTAATTTCCATCTCTCTTTTCCTACTCATTTCAGAAGAAACAGGGGGGAAGGAGGGATGGAGGGCGAGCAAATGAGAGTGGGACGCTGGCTTGTGATAACTGCCATGCAGAATGGACATCTCCCTTGTTTATTGGCTTTTGAAATTCAATCCATTGTCTGGGACGGGAAGTGATAAAGGGAGTGGAAATACAGACGCTCTTATCACGCCTGCTCAGTGAAAGGAACTTTTTTTTTTCCTCCCCCCTTTTCCCCTCTTCTCCAGATGCCTTCGTTTGTTGTGGGGTGCGTTTGTTGTGCGCGCATCGCCACATCCGAATAATGGTTTCTGAAAAATGCATTCATTCAGCTGATTATTTGGACCCGGCTACGCCACTTACTATTGTGCGGCGTTGGTTGTGTGTAGTCATCACATTCGGAGGAGGCGCACAATCGAGAGCGGTCACACTTGTCTCACAGGCTTTTCCCTGGACGTGTCATATTTAAAGGGTGGAAATGCTCTTGTTGCAAAGATACTGAGCGTGTAGCGCAGGCTGCGGGCGTCCTGGACCACACTGACCTTAAAGTCTCCCATTAAATGGACGCATCATGTCATTGAAGTCTGCGCTCATCTCAATTGGCTTTCATTATAAGAGCTGCACCAATTTGGATGTCAACGTCAACAGATGTTCATGCATTGCTGTTTCTCACTCTTTGCTGTTGCTCCTGGAGCTCAAAAGGGAAATTAACAACACTAATTTGAAGGTGAAAGGTCATAACGTCGCACAACGCAGGCTGGAGACATCCACCAGTCAGAGGAAACAAGTGAATACCCCGTGACCGAGCGTTCTGTACAATAATAACCTTTATTGTCCGTAAATGAAACGGGCCTTCGGTTTCTCAGGTTGGTTTCAAACACACAATTCAATAAATAAAAAGCACAACATGCACAATGCAGACAACGATACCGCTGCAGTGTCTCCATGTAAAGTTTTTGGTTGCTCTCTAGCGCCCCCTTGAGGGGACTCAGACGCCGTTTGTCCGGCGTTTTGTTTCACCCGTGTTTTCAATGCGCTGCTGCACATTTTGCATCTTTGTAGCTTCACAAAGGCGTCAGAGTTCAAAGCTGCTGTGAGCGGGTGGAGCACACGCTCCTGTTGGTGTTTCACGAGACGTAAACACACTCTGTTTTATCGGTTTACTGTCAGAAGGGTTCAGAAAATGCACCAAAAAAAGAAATAAACTACATTCTCTTTTATTGTCCGTCAAAATAAAAGAAAATGTCGTTCATATGGAGCGTTTCATGTCATGTAAATGTATGCAAGCTTACTGCTAGCCGAGCTAGCTTGCCGCTAGCTGCTCCGCTAATCGGCGGACATGTTTCCTCTTCTTTACCTGCGTGACGTTTCTCCATCTGTCCGTGTTGAACAGAGCTGGTGGATGTCTTGCTGACGTGGACACACACATTAAAGAACTTAAAGAAGAGTGTGTGATTGTACAAAAGTAATTCATAAACTTATCCAGAAGCTCTAATCAGATGATTTCATGGCGCAGGCTTCAGTTTGTTCCTCGGGTTTCGTCCGCAAGCGGAGGCCATTGCATTCGTGTTGTGCACTTCCTCCACTGTTTACCTTCTTCCACCTCACAGGCGGACCGGCGAGCGAGGCTATTTAAAGCGCGGCGGCGGCGGTCACGTGACCTTTGGGGCTCGCCAGCCTCCATCTGCGCTCGTCGACAGAAGCGTTGCGGTCTCACCACAGCGAGACGTCCTCGAGAGGAGGGAGGTGGATTCACACACACATGCTGTCATCAAATTATGGATGCTGTTCTAAATAATGTATTGTAATTGATGTATTTCTTTTGTTATTGATTGGGATAGATACCTCCAGGCAATAAAAGGTCTGAATATGATCCAATGAAATGTTTCATATTACATTCAGAGAGTTTTAAATCAAATAGTGCTGAATGTAAAGTTCAAAAAGGTACAGTTGCACATTTACAAGTTCATAACACACATCCCTGAGTGTTGACATGACGCAGCGATGAATATTTAACCGATCACCTGCGGGGATTAGAGACAAAAGAACAATACGCAATACAATATTCATGAATGCTTTGGAATTGAAACTGTCTCTGAGCAAGGACATCCAGTGTGCGCCACATTGAGGGGTTTAAAAAACACGATTACATTTAATAAAAAAAGAAGAAAAAGCCCAAAAGAGACATCATCAAGAGAAATGCAAACTGTTAAAACCAAACGGGATTCAACCCGTTGAAAACTGTGGAACAGATGTTGTCTCCAGACCTCCTTTTTCCTGTTTGACCCCAAATTAATTACAATACTTGTGTTTATTGTTTTGATACCCGGCATGCCCCATTCAGACAATCTTTTGGCATAAAATACGTGATATTTTTCCATTTTTAAACTGAACGCCACAGTTTTTTGACTGAAACTTCTTCCTAACAGGACAAGACTTTGTTTTATTGTGATTTTTGTTGCAGGTTCTGATTCTTTAGGTCCTAATCTTTCCAAAAAGGTGTCTTATTGACGCTCCAGGAGGCTTTTTTAGGGGAATCTGGCTCATATTATGCTGGATGTTCATAGTTACCATCAAAACATCTTTTAGAAGTGATTTTCTTTTGCAGATATACATTTTTTTCTCAAGACGTTGCTGAACAAATACACACAATAAACACAAGTATTGGAATTAATACGACGACTCAAACACAGGGGAAAACACTCAAAATTGGTCCCACAGTTTTCAACGCGTTAAATAAGAAACCAAAGACAAAAAAAAAGTCTTTTCACAGCCGCACAAATGTTGTGACGAAACAAAACCGTATCAGTTTCTCTGAGCTTCTCCTCACCTGCTATTCCTCCCATGTCTGCTGTGTGGCTCTGTCGCACAGGAAATCACACCTCTCTCTCTCTCTCTCTCTCTCTCTCTCTCTCTCTCTCTCTCTCTCTCTCTCTCTCTCTCTCTCTCTCTCTCTCTCTCTCCCTCTGGTACTCTTCCTCTCTCCACTCCCCATTTCCTTTGTCATCCATCCCTCTGATTCTCTCTCGGCCAACTGGGAGACTTTTACCTTCTTTTTCCCCCTTTTTTGATTCTTTAGTCCTTCAGGCTGTGGCATTATTAAGCAATAAGGTTCGAGAGGCAGTACTGTATCGTCAATAATGTACTGTCCAAGGGTGTTGTTAGGCCTTTTTGTTCGAAGTCCTTGACATGTCACACTTTGCGTTGCTCAAATGCCAGACCGACATGGACGTCAGGCTACGTGTCGCCACTGATGTGAAACATTTTTTTCCGGCTTTCAATTCACCCGAGACGACGTTTAAAGGCACTTTCACCATTGGACATGAGTTATGTGACCGCCATGATGAAGAGTAACGCCTATAATGATAACACATTTGATTTGTACAGCATTTTAGTGCCACGCCGTCCGAACAGAATCACACGCGGCGAGTGGAGGTGAGCTTTTTAATTGGATGGTTAAGAGGAGATTTGTACCAAAATCCCCGGACACCCTTCGTGGGCAAAAGGTGTAGCGTCACGGCACCGTGGAAAATGGGACAGTGTTAGGAAGACTTAAGTATTAATTACCCTATTAACGGCATAGGATTCACTGTCTCTATCGGGTCAGCCTCTTGTGTTGGAGCAGGCTGTGGAATTAACACCGGGCCGCATTAATCCCTTCTTATTTTCCACATCAGCACTGGCGCATCTGAAAAACATGGTCCGTTCAGGCGTTAATTACATAAAGTTCAGCGATGTGTGTGTGTGTCTGAGAGTGTGTGTGTGTGTGTGTGTGTGAGGGGGGACGCCATTTGTTTTCTAGACGACATCAGCGGTGAAACACATTAATCAATTAGTCTTCGGTGATAAACACACGAAGCGCACCATCACGTTTCACATGGGATTCCCGGGTTTCAAGGTTGCATGCCGTCCACTGACAAGCACACACACACACACACACGCGCACACACACTGTAGCGTACGCCCTGGCGCACTCACAGATCTAATTAAAACCATTGTTGTGAATAGATCTGATTCCATTTCAGTGTGGTTAACAGTCCTTCATGGATAAGTAATGAGCTGCTGCCGACGCAGCCAGAGCACTTCAGCCCTTTAAGTCCGGACTGCGGCACGACTCCATCAGGAGTTACTGTGGTGATCGGCACTGTATCGCTCCATCGCGGCGGGAGTGTGACTGTAATGAACTGGGATACAGTATGCAGTCAGCTGGTGGGCCGCCACGCAGCGCTACAGCGCTACAGCCACGAGCAAGAGGAGAGAAAGCAGTTTCAGGAGGGCAGAAAAGTTGGATTTGAGCCGCAGGATGAAGGAAACGCGGACACGACGGCCGCTTTTGGGCCTCATGGAAGGAAAAGTAATATAATAAGAGCAGAACAAGAATAAATAATATGTAATAACTGTGTGACGGAGAAGCCGTCGTGCAGGGATGCGGCCCGAGTGCCTCACACAACGTTGAGCAGGAAAATAACAGTAAAATAAACAATGTGAATCAGGAACAAAGAAAAAGGCCGGTGCCGTATCACAAGCATTTTGGGAGTCAAAAGCCGGCTTCAGCGTTCAGAGTTGGCTGTGATGTTATTTTAAGGTAGTGTTATGGAAAGATAATGAGGCTACGAGCTGTGACACGTGGCGCTGTGGAGTGTGTGCTGTGGTAATATTAAGCAATAAGGGACGAGAGGCAGTGCTGTATGGTCAATAATGTACCGTTGGGTTAGCGCGATTAGCAACACCTGTGCTAATCCTACGAGGACAGTCTGATGGGAGGACGACCAGGAAGGGAGGAAGCGACCAGAGCAGAGACCCAAGGAGGAGAGATGTCAATCAAGAGATGTTTGTACACGCCCACCATGCAGCAGACACCTGACAGAGTATGAATATGATGTCATGCGTGACCCCTCATGAGCGTTTAAAGCAGCCCGACTGCACACGCAACGATTTTGTTGGTTTAATCAATAATTATGTCAAATGTTTCTCCACAAAGAATCCCACAAAGCTCCTTTTGAATCCGTCTCATATTACATAATCTCAAATTCTGTGTTTATATATATATATACTTAGAGTATTTAATACACATATAAACACATACACATATACACATGCATATACATACTATATATATATTTATATACATATGCACATACATGCACATGCTTATACATACTATATATATATATATATATATATATTTATATACATATGCACATACATGCACATGCTTATACATACTATATATATTTATATACATATGCACATACATGCATACAGATATACACCATATATAGGAATTTAATATCCTGTTTTTCATCAATGCTGCTTGAGGTTTGATTGTTGTTCATTTTGACGATGTTTGAAGTTGCAGGTGCACACTGAATTATTTATCTATACAATTCAGTATATTCACAGTAAATATGTGTGTTTATTGGTTTAATTTAGTTTGTACAAAGTTATCAAAGCCATAAGTGAAGTCTGATGAATGATCCCCGTCACTTCCTCACCGCCAGGCATTTACAGTCTAAATAAACACGCTGCTATCGGATCGATACTCGATGTCGAGCCCAGCTATCGCCGTCGGATCAATGCAGAGTTCACCGGAGACGCCGACTTCCTTGAAAATGAATCATTCGGCATGAAAAAGCTCAAGAAACCGACTAATCGACGCCTTCGACCGAGATCAGCTGACTGACGGACGCAGAGGCGGCTGCAGAGTCCTGACGCAGAAGTGCTGCTTTACATCTCCGTCTGCTGGTTGCGAGCCAAGAACGACGGGACTGTAGAATAACGGCAATATAAGAAGGAAACGGCGAGTGTGTGTGCCCCATTAGGGGAGGCGAGCGTTCCTTTATTGGTCTCGGCGACCCTGAGGGGAGGCCCGCCGCCCCGGCCGGTCGGAGGGGATTTTCTGCAGAGCTATTGACAGCGCGGCCGTCGGAAAATAGGAAAAATAAAGCGGGACAATCTCCCCCCCACCCGTCTGTCTGTCTGTCTGTTAGTGGAGATAAAGCGATGTGTGACTCGGGCGCCTCTTCCCTTTAACATATTTCCCTCTCCGTGCCCGTCGGAGCAGCGGGGCCACTTTGATCAGAGTGTTATCTGCACCGCTGCGGCCTAATCCGTGTATTTGCTCCGAGTCTTAGCTGGATCACCGCGCTCGAATCAAAGCACTACAGAGAGTCGGACCGGGAGGAGAGCGCCGACGTGCGGGAACACACACTTTTCAAACGCTCGCAGTCGGTGCTGCACGCACACACACGCTCTCAAAACGCACTTTAAGAGGACTTCGCGGAGGGCCGGGAGCCTCCTCGTGGGGTCAGCGGACTCTGTCGCCATGAGTGCACTTCGGCTATCAAAGCTACAAGCAGGCTACATGTAGCACACACACACAGCTCTGTGAGGACACACTCGCGGTAGCCTCACTTCTGTTGGAGCGGTAACAAAGAGTGAAGCTCCAACCGCATAAATAATTGTACTGCAACACTTGCGAAGCTGTTGTTTGCCGGCGTAATGCCCCCTACGAGGCTGCCGAGAGACACTCGGCTACCTCGGATTATCCAGAGCGCCGCTAATTACGACACGACTGCCTACGCGACATCATAACACAATCAAAAGGTGATTTTGTGTTGCTCCTCCTCGCTCAACACTTTGGAGCGGTTTCCGCTCGCGCGCTTCCTAATGACGCTCAAAAGTCATTAAAGCGTCTCCCGCTAAAGAGTCCTGTGGATTGTCTCGCCGTGAAAACACCAAACAGCTAAATATCTGGAGCCCCGCGAGGATTTAACGAGCTGCGTCGTTGACCATGCGACACTTTTAACCATTTGACTGTTTCCCTGTATTCATTCACCTGATGCACAACCTTGAGTTCCTGATGATGGTCAACATGAAAAGACACGAATAAAAGAAACCAAGGGTACAGGGTTTCTACATCGTGAATGAAAGAGCAACGGCTCAAACTCATTTAGCAAGTAGTCTTTGAACGGTGTGGACGTGTGGCAGCTCAGATTATTATATCAAACAAATAAGCAAAAATCATTTCTGGGATGTCCTCTGTTTGGGAGATAATCCCATACCCTTCTGTGTGACCTCCCACAGGAAGCAATGCACACGGGGAGAGAGAGAAACAAAGCAGAGCCAGTGAGATAATGAAATAACTTATGGAGATGTGTGCATCCCTCTTGGGGAGGTGGGGGGGGGGGGGTGGGGGCGAGCGAGTGAGGCAAAGACAGAGAGAGAGAGAGAGAGAGATAATTGCTCTGGGCTCTTCTACCTTGAGTTCGGGTCGGACTGAGGCCAGGAGATGTTTCATAAGACCTCCTCCTGTTGGACACAGGTTAGTGGGAACACAGGCGAGATAGAGGCCATTACTTCCAGGACGCGGGGGTGAAGTCGGGGATTTTCTGCTTCAGTTACATATTCAATTTGCGTGCGAGTCTTCTAATTACAAATTAAATCGTATGTGGTCGAGGGCTCCAACCGGCCCGCTCCGGCTTCTCAGAGGAAAGCTGGAAAAAACATGCACGCAAAGTCTGTTTTAGTTGTGGGTTACCTGCAGCGCTGCGCGATGAGCTTCTCCTGCAAAGCTCTGCAGCGCCGGAAAGTGAAAAACACAAACTGTGAAGGAGGCAAAACATCCTGCGAACTGCCAGCTACTTTATTTAGTGAACGAGCCGAACGAGCAACAGGAAGTTCAACAAGAGGACCGATTTTTTTTCTCATGTTGGATAATTGTGTGCCAGTTTTATATGTTTTTTTATACATAGAGGTCTTTATCTTTCCTCTATTAGCTGTCTGTGGGTGTGAGCCTTTGCATTCCTAATACATATCCCATAAAAACAGCTCACAAACATACACTTTCATTTAATAAATAACAAACTTGCTCAGTAACGGCAACTAAAAAAGCTCAGTAATTTCATTGCATTTGTTGGGGACTACTTTCAGCTGTGGATTAATACACATTTGTTGCTCTAATGAGTATTTATGGCAGCAGCGTGGTGTGTGCCAGATTGATTCAGAACAGACTACGGCGTTCATCATCATGAAGCAACACGCCGCCCGGCGCAACGCCGCGGCTCGCTGATGTGCTTTTAATAGTTTTCGGACAACAATGGAGCGGCTCCGGCCGCACAGATTATACCTTTTTCACCAGCGTCGATTCATCGTCGGTGTTGGCGTCTCCAGGGATGTGTTGACGTTGTACAGAATATGCATACTGGTTCAGGATTAGCGGCAGAAGATTAGGGATGAAAAGGCCAACTGTTGCAGCTTCTTTGTCGTCCCCTTCATCCAGTCATGTTGCGTTATCCTTTCTGCCAGAAAAGACTGATTGTAGGCGTGAACCTTCGCCCCGACGCTGTGTTTTCAGACAATTAATTTGCAATGAAGACGGAGATTAAACTGTTAATATTCACCACTGTTGGTGGAAACCTCGAGTGCTGCTCAGCGGCGATGAGAGCGGCGCCGAGGCAAACTTTGATGCCGAGCTTCCTGATCCCCGTGAGACTTCCATGTTAATAAATGAGATCTCCTGCAAAGCAATACTGCTTTAAGCCCATGTATTATGTATGAGGCCGAGGAGAACAGAACTAAAAAGGAGGAATCATCTCGGCACACATAAGTGCCAGAATCCAATCTCAGCTCCATTAGTGCAGGACAAATCCTATACAGTGAGAAGGGGTCTCCATATGTTTCCATGAGGGAGCTCAGGAAGCCATTATGGAAATGAAAGGGGACAAATCACACGATACAGATCACTGGGCGGAGCGGGAACAAAATCATGGCGCAGTGTGCTTTGGACGGGGATACGCGCCACAAACGAAGGCAGAAACCCGCTCGGCGCCCTCTGCAGACTTCTCATAAACTCTGGTGGCGAGGACGACGGTCGGAGGATCCCATTCGTTCACATTTGTGTCTTCAAATGTGTCTATAAATTACGCTGTTTTGTTGTTCTGCAGATCAGAGATTACGAGGCGCCTTTGCTCACTTTCTCACCGCGCCGGCGTCTTCCGCGCGACGCGCCGAGGGGTTTGCGGCGGCGCGGCGTCTTATTTAATCGCGTGTCAGCACATTATCGCCGTCCCTCCATCTTGGAAAAGGCACAGAACTCATTCGAAGTGCGCTCCGAGTCACAACTGCTGCAGAAGGTTATGGCGGGAGACAATTTGTCTGTGTTTTCCAATGAGTTAGCATCCCCTCCGAGCGTATGCTCCATCACTGTAGATACGGATCCTTACAAACAATCTCCCAAATGCTAATTGAGGTAATTAAAGCCGCAGCATCCAGAGGAAACAGGTGCAGGTGGTGGGCATTATTCATGTCCCCTTGCCCTTGGAGGTAACCCTCTCAATCTACTGAGGTAAACAAGACAGACAAGGGTGCACTTTTCCACTGTTTTCTTTCTTAAGGTGAGCACACAAGAAGCCATATTTCCCACTGGCGCCGGAGTGTCATTGTTTTTTGTGTGTGCGACATCAACAGATAAGTAATCTTCGCGCCTCGACGGCAAAATCAATTCAAAACGCACACATTTTTCTGGCGCCGGAGCCGTAACTTCGCCATCGCTCCGGAAAAGCAAAAAGCGGGGACGCGCTTCCTGCGGTTGCCATCGCGGGAGGTATGGAGCGCCGGCGAAGGCCACGCACTCGGTCCCCCAGGAGACGCGATGACATCGTTAAGGAAATGACGAGCTCCTCCTTTAAGTCTCAGATACCTGGGCGAGGCCGTCGTTATCACCCCCCCCGCTCCGCCCCTCCTCTATGTCCTTCAATTAGTTTTGTTTTTTAGGAAATGCAAATGGCCGCGTCCTAAATGTCAGACTCAGGTAGCGACGGCGGTCGGGGGTCTGACATCATTACAGAGGCCCTGTTTGTATCAGACAGTTATTAGATTAATACTCATTAGAGAATATCTGTGCCTGAACCCCCTCCCCTCCTGCATGCAACCAGGCAACAGCAACCGTGGCAATTAAAACTGGCAAACTGTCATCCTCCATCACGGCGCCGATACGTCGGCCCTTGAAGAGAATGCGCCCCGCGCTCGCTAACGTGCACAGACATGACACATGAAGTCACTTCATGAAACAAATGGTACAATCAGGTCCTCGTGTTCTTTGTTGCATCCGTGCAATAAAATAATGGCCAGATATTGCGGCATTATCAGAAATTGCTACACGACCTGCAGAGGTCCAGAGCCCTGAATGCGTGTAATAATCAGGCCTGTTGCTGTTTCATCACCGCGGTGGTGTTGCAGGCAGTAATAGAGAATTCATCGAGCATTTATTATTTCCTTTTCTGCGCCAGAAAGGAAATAAATGCCTGAAGATTTGTTCCCTGGCATGAACGAGGCCTTTTTCATTTCCTGCGCTCACACACACACACACACACCCCCTTTTCCCCAAATCCATATCCATCTATAATTTCAACTAAGATGTAAAAATGGAAGCTAATTTAAAATTTGTCACAGCTCCCGTTTGCTTTCGGGTGTTTTCCTTCCAGCGCCATGTTTGAAATGCAGAGACACGCTCTCAAAATTCACAATTTTTGGTTCGCGATGAAATCTTTTGCTCATAATTTAATTTAATATTCTTCTTGTTACTCCTAAAAAAAGTTTTCTGTTATTGCCATTCTATTGTTTATTTATATTACTCGTTCTTTTATCTTATTACTATTACTTGTGAGCAGTGCTGCTGTAATCCTGTAATTTCCCCACAGAGGGACTAATAAAGGATTATCTTATCTTATCTTAAACTCCGAATGACACTGAACTCACCGCGCGCCTTCAAAAGTGACATATTTATGTAAATCAGCAAACTAGCATGCTCTACATGTGCATTTGATCCTCATTATGTCCTGTTTCCTCCATGTCCGTGAGACACTTGTGAGAAATAATGATCTTGATGACCGCAGCATAATTAGAGGCTCAGAAAGTCACCGTCGCTAACTCCATCCTCCTTTTAATTCAATGTATTCAAGCCGCTTTTTAAATCACTTTAGCCGGCGTTTGGTGCTCCATTAGCTATGGGTTATGATCATTACGATAAAAGGAGGTTACTCCAACATGCCCGCGCTCTGAGAGCTCGGCCTGAAGGGACGGACATCAGAAAGCCGTCGCTCACTCGCAGACGAAGGGAAACTTTGTGCTCGGTCTGAGGCCACTTTAATTACGCTTGTCGTACGAAAAGCCCCCACTTCCCCTCGCCGTGGAGGAGAAGAAGAAACACTCTGATCTCATCTGTCTGAAAGAGGGTTCCTTTAGATGTTTGTCATGAAATGGCTGCTAGCTGCTGCCGCTGCTCTCTGTGTGCATGTGAATCGTCTCCCCTCCCTCCCTAATTATCCGAGGTGCCGGCGTCTCTGCTGTGCGTTCCCCTTCATTTTGTCCCTTCGCGGCCTCCTCTGCAAAACCTCTGACATGCTCCAGCTTCGGGGGGAAACTGTGGAGGTGCTGTTGTGGGAAGAGTTTAGTTATGAGCGGGCGGGGGGGGGGGTCCCGCTCAGGCTGAGCACGGCCGTTTCTAAGGGGGAGGGGCCGCGGAGACCAAGATGGCCGCCGCTGTTGAGGCCGCAATCGCGTCACGACTGGTTTTGAGCTAAAAGAACAAATCGACTGCGCTTCTCCAGCTTTTCTTCATATTTCTGTTTTTCCAACGGCATTTGGTAAAAGCTGGATATGCAAACTCCTCACACAGCTCGTCTCTGCTGCTGGAGTCGGTTTGTGTTTGTGTTGTGTCCCTTTTGCTGAGGCGGGACTTTCTCCCCTCCACGTCCCGCCATATTATAATCCGCTGAAAACTGTAGAATCAAGTTTGTCTCTCGACCTCTTTTCCCTGTTTGAGTCGTCGTAGGAACCCTGAATTAATTCTAATACTTGTGTTTATTGTGTGTATTTGTTCAGCAAAGTCTTGGGAGAAAATGTATATCTGCAAAAACATCACTTTTAAAAGATATTTTGATCATAACTATGAACATCCAGCATGATATGAGCCAGATTCCCCAAAAAAGCCTCCTGGAGCGTCAATAAAACACCTTTTTGGAAAGATTAGGACCTAAAGAATCAGAATCTGCAACAAAAATCACAATAAAACAAAGTCTTGGTCTGTTACGAAGGAGTTTCAGTCAAAAAACTGTGTTGTTCGGTTCAAAAATGGAAAAATTACGTATTTTATGACAAAAGATTGTCTGAATGGGGCATGCTGGGACTTAAAATAGGAGCGTAAGGATTTTTGCACACGGTTTCCGAAAGTTTAAACATCACATACATTTTGTTATTCACATCAACACGTTACCAACAGAAGCCGGACTTCAACGACTGCAATGACATGTCGATGAAAGAACTTAATATGAAACAAACTTTAAAGCCATTTCCAAATGAACAGGAAGTTTCTTGAGTTTTTGTTGGTAACGAGCGGAGTGACTTTTGTAATCAGAGGTTATTGTGCGTTCACCGGGTGCAGCGCTTTAGTTTATTCAGAGGTTCTCGCTGCTGTTTAGGTGTAAAGTGCCGTCATTAGTGCCTCTTGAACCAACATGCTCTTAACTTAATGTCCATATTCACCCGAGTGCAGGGAGTAACAAGAGAGCTGTTATTGAAGTAATGACCAAAAAGACGCTTGTGACCAACCTCGTGTCTGTTTTGAAGCTATTAGCAAATCCTCCACAAAGGAAGTCGGGGTCAAAGTGACACCTGAGGCCATTTAAGACGATGAATATTGAAAGGAGAGTAAAGGGAAAGCGCTGCATGTTTTAAACCAGGATGCTGAAGACAAACAGATATTTTCTCCCTGAATTCGGGCTCAGGTGGAACCAGGATGTTTGTTCCTCCCACTTCATTTGTCGCCGGCATTCTTAAGGCAGTGATTCCCCCTCTCGAAGAGTGAATTAGGTTGAAAGTCAAAGAGGCTCAGGTTGTTGTCAATAGTCATTAGAGCTGGCCAATGGCCCTGGGTTAGGACCTGTCAGACTCTGCTGTGAGGCTCAATAGCACGCGGGCGCCTGGATTCACACAACCACCTTTTTTTCTTCTTCTTTCCGCTGCTCAAAATGCTCACAGCTTCTGGTTATAAATCCTGTTTCTGTCACCGAGCTCGTGGTCAAACAAGCCGACCATAACGTGCACAAAAAAGCTGCTTTTCTTTATTTACTTTCTCCCCTTTGTGACATTTACACAGCGCTGTCGGCGCAGACGACGTTTAGGGCGGTCAGAGGTGGAAAAAAATGCCGTTTGCATAGGATCGAACTATTTGAATATGCATGTTTGTATGTTGCGTCATAACTGGCTGCATAATGCACCGTTTTGAGCTGGATTTTCTTTCTTCACGAGACGCTTTTTCTGTTCGTTCCCTCGCTTCAAAAGCGCCAAATACGTGAGCGACTAGTGGATGGATGGCCGTGGAATTGTTGTCCGGACATTAATGCTCACCAGAGGATGACTCCAGCAGACTTTAGTGATCATCTGACTCTCTGAGCTCGACCACCAGGTCCAATTAAAACTTTGGTTGCTTGACTTTTCCTCCAGCGCCATCATCGAGTCAACATTAATTTGTCCAATATGGTGTATGACGAAATAGCAGCAACACTCTTGACACACTTTTCACCGTTAGCCTCGGCCGCGGTGTACTAATTAGCACATGCAAGCTCGCTAAGAGGCTCAACTGAGACGGCGAACATGTGCAACGTGATGTTGCTTAGCATCAGCATGTTAGCATTACCTTTGTGGCGCTGGCGTTAGCGTTGAGCTCAAAGCGTCGCTAATAGCTCGAAGTACAGTGGCGCCTGACCGCTGGTGTTGCTGCAGAGCGGCAGAAGCACCACATTTTACTCTCAAAGGAGGAAGTTCTCTTGTGGTTTTCTTTCTTTAAACTCTTTTTGCAAGCACAAGCACAAAGGGCAATTTTCGTAGCTTGTTAGCAACACAATCACCAGAAACCCTTCTCAGTTTTTTCTCCCTTGCCTCTTTCATTTCTATATTGATTTTGTATCTGGTGCAGATTCCAATTGCCTGCAGATGCTTTTGGCCTTTTTGTATTATTTTTTTTGCCTGCTTTTCATATGATTTGAAGATCCAGCCGAGGGTGCACGTACAGCAGCCCTACGTTTGTGAATCCGTGTCTAGTCTTCTGCTAAAGTTGCTCCAGCCAAGAAGGGAAAGTTTAGAGGGCAAATGTGAACTGGACTCATCACACCTGCAGACACAGCGATAGGGATCTTGGTACCGGCTCTGAGGCGGAGTCTGCTGGGCATAACAAGACCTTCCTCTTGCTTCAGCAGATATAATTAGCTTTGGGTTTGGGATGAGCAGGCAAACAGTGTTCTTTTAAGGTCTTTTCTTCTCGTGTCCTTCCCCCTCTCCCCCTCCTCCTCCCACCCCATTTCTCCTCCACTTTTTCTTCTGAATTGCTGCCAAGCTCTGTTTGCCTCGGTAATTAGGAGCCGGAGCGCGCTTTCACGACTCCATTATGAAAACAGCAAACGGTCCAGTGGATTATTGATAAAGCATTACACTCTGCTGCAATACTGTATGGAGATGTACAGGGAGCCTGCAGCCATTGCAGGTGGACAACCACCGTACAGGCTCCCCCCCACCGCCACGTGAAATATCATAAAGATATAATAGCGCTATCACACACACACACACGCACACACCATATAGTACAAGACTGAGATGTCGGAATAAGGCGCGCAAGCTGTATTAGTGCAATTTTATGCAGAAAAAACAACAACAACAACACGAGCAGCCTCTGTTAAGTAGAGAAAATGACCACAGGAAGAAAATAAATATAGCCAATCTAATCTGCAGAGAGAGACAGTTGAAGAGGTAATTTCGCTCGGCAGTGTGCGCGGACGGCTATTTAAATGTGTTGTTGGCGCTCCAATCAGGTTTGCCGGGGCGCCGTGATATTTAAAAGTGACACGGGTGACCCTCCGCATTTGCAAGGTGTCATCATGCATCAATCGGCGAGGTGTATATCAAAGCTGCCCGTAATGGTGTGTGCATTGGGATTTATATTTCCAATTAAATCTGCAAATTATATGATTATCCGCCGCGGCGTGCCGAGGCCATTTTGGAAAACGGATTGTGGTGTTCATTTTGTTTTCCCGCAAAGATAATAGTGGCAGTGGCAAACCTGCTGGTGCAGCCAGAATATTAATGTGTGTGTGTGTGTGTGTGTGTTCACGGGCAGGCTCGCAGCTGACAAACACACACACACACATGCAAAAACATACATAAGCCATCATGCTCCTGCAGAAACACACAGACATTCACCTGTCATGTACTAACAGCTTAGCTTTTTACCTTCTTTTAAGGTTTTTTTCTGTCAATTAACCTTGTATAGACGATGTAAGTCCTTATTAGCGAGCTCCAGCACCTGCTGCTGACTTTAATTGCCTGTGAAAATGATATCAGACCGAGGATCTGCCTGATAAACCTACATGTCGATCTGTCAGACACGGAGCACCGAGGCCTCTCTGATGGCCGATACTGGTCTCCGGGAAAAAAAAGCAGAAAAAACAGAAATCCCATGCATGTGGACACACTCACACTCATTGGATGTGAATTATTGATTTGAACATGTCAGCTCAGAGACAGCGCAGGCCGCCGCCGTAGAAGAAGAGGAAGGGGTTATTTTGCTGTTGCTTTGCTTTGCTTGACTGCCAAGACCATGTTCAGCAGAAAGTTTCCACTTTTCTGAATGTTTACCGAGAGGTGCCTAACAATGCCCGAAGACAGAGAGAGAGAGAGAGAGAGAGAGGCACTGAAAAGGGTTTAAGGATGCTGGGTGAGTTGTACAGTCGTGAAGTAGGAAGGCTGTGAAAGACACAAGAGACTCCGGGAGAGAGTGAGAGATGGAGACGAAAGAGGAGGGAGGAAAGTGAGAAGAGAGAAAGTCAAAACTTTCCCTCACAGGCTATTTGTTTATGCATCTCTTGGGTGCCATTTTAGCTTCCAATATTTTATCCTTAGTAAAATGCTGTGGGAGTATTAACTGAGTTCCCATTGCCCCCCCCCCTCTCCCCCTCATCGCTATTATATTTCAGCATTGCACCATAAGAGAAGAAACAGTCATGGCTATAATATGGTAAAGCTGAGAGATGCTCTGGAAGCAAAGTTTAGTCTTCGCCTTTTAAGATGCCTTTTCCCAAAATGCAATATTCACTATCTGTAGAAAATGGAAACGTATTCATGCCGAGTGAATGCGGGCCTGAGAGTAAACCTCGTTACGGCTAACAATCCAGGGTACAATATGAGACCTTTGCTTTGGCAGATAGCGTATCTGTGATTTAGAAAACACAGCGGCTGAATTCTAGTTGCAGAAATTCAGAAATATGCGGTGAATCATTTTGCAATACATATTTGTATTCATGGTGTGAAACTAAGGCACACCATACGGGCCCTAAAGTCTGTACATTTTAATGTGAAAGGTTAATCATAATCACAGTAATTCAAGTACGCTGTGTGATTTAGCAGCCACTTGTAAGTTAAGACGGCGCCACCTGCAGGTTTGCCCGCTGGAAATATAAATGTTAACGATCCTCAGATATGGTTTGGAACAATGGTTCTCAACTGGTGGGTCGCGGACCCGTTTGGGGTCCTTTGCTTGGGAAAAAATCTTTTTTTTTTATCAAAAAAAATCCTGTGATTTTATTTTGAAGGGACTTTTTCATGCAGTGAAAAGGGGAGGCTGCAACAGGAGAACAGAGGCTTTTCATTGGCTGGTGCTCATTGGGGGGCGGAGCCAGCCGGAGGGTTGCGTTTACAACCCCACACTTTCTTTTCTGGAGGGCGTTCCTCGAAGCCACCGCCATGCTGGATGTTTACACACGTGCATCCATTATGGAGTCATGTTTCCTGCCTCCAGCTCCAACATTACATGTCTCCTCTGCAGCTAATCGCTCCACTATGCTAACAAGCTAGTTGCTGACTTTGTGTGTCTGCCGCTTGCTGCTGGGCTGATGGCGTTCAGCGGGCTCATCGGAGCTTTGTTGCTCAACCTAAACAGTAAAGTTACAATGCCAGAAAACCAAAACTATTAGCTCAACGATGCTAACAATGCCCTGCAGGGTTATGGGGACCTGCATTTTTGGGATTTTGCAACACCTTTTTACATTAAATATCTGATATATGCAACAAGCAATGCAACTATCTTTGTTGTATGTAACGCTGTCTTTGAAGTAACTCCAGCACGCCGTCCACGAACACATATCAAGGTGCCGTGTGCGATCCAAAGGCGCCGAAGCGAAAAGCCTCGTTCAGAACTTTTTTTTTTAGGAGAGCATCTCAACGCATCTCTTGCGCAACACAAGTGATTCATCAAGGAGGAGATTTGAATGCGCAAGTGACTCGATGAAGGAATGGAGGAGAGAAACAGCTTGCAATCCTTCATGATGATAATCTCCTCCGTGCTGATGCACATCTCAATATCCCAGGCAACACAAGTCAGATTGTAGTTTCTGACAAGTATGGATTGCGTAACAGCATCTGGCTAATCCTCGCCCTACAGGCGCACGGGCATATCTCTCCTCTAATTAGATTTATTTGCTGCTTTCATGGGACTCGTCTTTACCATAACCGTTCGCTTTCTCTGGTGAAAGATGCCGTTGAAAATCTCTCCGAAGTTTAGCGGATTCCTGCCGAGGAGGAGGAAGACGAGGAGGAGGAAGACGTGGCACATGCATGTTCCCTTCCTGTGTTGCTGTGATACTCTTATTGTTAGATGCTGTGTTTCTTCCCTTGCATCGGTGTAATGCTAGGGGAGGGTTAGCGTTAGCATCCTGACGTGTTTTTCATTGTTTTGGCTTCACTCCAACACGCTGGATTTGAAATGAAACTGACTTTAAGGTTAAAGTGCTGACTTTCAGCTTTAAAGCTGTTAGAGGGTGTTCACATCTATACCGGCTGAATGGTGTGGGACTCGTAGCCCTTTTCTTTTTTTTTACCCTTGGGGGAATATGTATAAAAAGGGGGTAGTGTTTCTATATGGCTCATCAGATGTGGATGTAAACAGCACATAATTAAAGCTGACAGTCAGCACTTTAACCTTGCAGCTGTTGTTTCATTTCCAATCCAATGTGCTGGAGTTCAGAGCCAAAACAATGCGATCCAAAGCCACTGCACTGTGTGTTTTCATGATTTGATCCGAACTAAACAGAGTCATTGAATAAAGAAGAGTTTATACACTGCAGTCTGTTGGCACTCGGGGATAAAAAAGTCACTTTCCAAGGTCAGAACAGTTAGAGAGAGAACATTAAGGGTGTGTGGGACACGGCACACGATGCACAACAATAGATCAATTATGCACACACACACACACACACACACACACACACACACACACACACACACACACACACACACACACACACACACACACACACACACAGCAGTGAGATATATTCATATAGGGGCTTACTGGCCATGTTTAACTGGGATTCACACCTATTGGACCAGCAGACACCAGAGCATCTGTTTTATTTATGTGTGCGCACAAATTAGCGATTTGCTCCCTTTCATTAACAAATGTTTTTCAAATTATGAATCAAATATTTGCATTTAATATATTTAATTGTGAAATCATATACGGTAATTGTGCACTGCAGAACATTGTTTTTTATAGCGAGAGCCAACAGCTAGCTAACTTAGCATAGAGAAGTAAGTAATATAGACTTAGCATAAAGACTGGACATGTGGAAATAGTTAAGCTCTTATACTCGTTACATATCTTTTTGTTTAATCTTTACAAAAACAACTTGTTAAAATGACAAGTTGTGTCTTCACTGGGGCGTTGTGGTCGTTACTATTTGTCGGCGCAAATGAGGTGAAAAAGCGTTGTGAAAAATTAGCAGGAGGCGTCCGTCATGCAGACAATATTATGAACCCGGACACGATGGCGTTTAATGTTCCCACGTTTGTGGGTCTTTCACAACAAGTATACAGCAGAACTAGTTGGTTATTTCAAAGGTGGACGGTTGAAATAGTAACTGTTTTCACAGAGTAAAACCAAGGAAAAGCTGCGCCCCCTTTCCGCCGTGAAAAAGCAAATTTACCACATGAAGTCAAGCGAGTAAACTCCGGCAAAAAAGCGTTGCGGAAATCTGCACAAAGAGTGTTTTAGATGTTTGGTGAGAACGCAGCATTTGGTGTCCAGTCACTGCTCCCAGCAGAGAAAAAGTGCCAGACAGAGCCGGGCTTACTGTTTCCCCCTGACGCAAGTCTGTATGCTAAGCTAAGCTAAGCTAACTAGGCTGCGAACTCCAGCAACTCAATCACCAAACAGGCCTGAGAGCGGTGTCCATCTTCTCTTTAAGTGTTGGAAAGAAAGTCTAAGTCTTGACAAATCACTTTTATGAAAATGCCAAACAATTTCTTTGCCTATTCTTGCGTGGAGCCCTGACGGTGTGGGAGGAGCATCAGCTGGCGGGCAAACAGCTGTTTTACAGGTCGTAGTGTCCTTGATTAGTGTGAAGTGACTCCTGTTATTCACATTTATTCCATACATCATCCATTCATGAGAAGAAATGTCCCTTTTCATGCTAGCATCATAAAATATCGACTTGTTTGGCTGCTAATGGACGAAATGCTGCATTTACTGAATGGAGGCCCAACGTGTTAAAGGTATACATCCAGTGTGGGCATGCGAGTCATCCTTTGAGACTCCTGAGACAGCATGTGAAGCCATATGTAATATGAAAGTAGTGAGCAGTGTCCCATGAGCGTTGCTCTATTGGCTGTTAACCACCACACCGCGTTATCGTCCGCGTCCCTTTTTTCCACCGCAGTTAATTAATGTGCCTGCATTATTAATTCAAAGGAGCGCATTGGGTGATTTCACAGAAATATGAAGAAGAAAAAAAACAGCCACGGCTGCTGCTGTGCAGCTCAGAGAAGCCGAACATATTTGGGTATGAATGTATAGCCGGGCAGCACTTCCCCAGCTCGTTCCTCTTGAGCCCGCAGTTCACTGTGCAAAGCTACAGGAAGTCAAAACGATTGTGCCTCAGCGCCCGAGAGCAGCGAGCACATACCATTCAAACGCCTTTCAATACCCGTCTCGCACGGAAACATCTCCCGAAAAATAGTGTTTTGCAAAAAAAAAAAAAAGAAATTGTAGCGCGGTGGACCTCGCAATTAGAGCTAACCCTGGCAAGTTGTGCTCGGGCCGCTGAGAGGGAAAGACAGTTTTAGCCTTGCGCTGACCTTCCAGTGTTGAGTAGGTACACCGGTCTGTATGGAGGCCGAACATGAGCCGGATCCGTCAAGGAAGGGCTCATCTGAAAACCACTGCGGCACATTTCCTCGTTTTAATAGCCCTCTCTTGTTTTTGGATTCGCAGAATCGGAAAAGTAAACTGTTAACGTCCGAGGTCATTTTGGGTAAAGCCATTTCTTCTTGATCTGAATCTCTCATAGAGATAATCTAAACGCCTCAACTCATGACCGAGCAGGAGGACTCCGATTCTGCAAATTGATAAAACTCAAGGGAGGAGAGGTTCAGAGAGAGAAATGGACGGAGGGCAGGAGGGAGGAGGAGGCGGAGGTGGAGGGGGGGGGGGGGGGGTTCAATTCAATTTTTATGGCTGTGAGGAATTTGAAAATTCATCACATGTGGGGTCGAGATCACGTCAAACCTGCCTTCTGGAGAGAGAGAGAGAGAGAGAGAGAGAGAGAGAGAGAGAGAGAGAGAGAGAGAGAGAGAGAGAGAGAGAGAGAGAGAGAGAGAAGCCTGGCAGCAGACAGGAAGAAAAAATAAGCACATTTACGGCAACACATTTCACACGTTTGGTCGTGGCGTTAAGGGATTAGGATCTGCCGGAGAACTAACTGTCTGGATTAGTGCTCTTGTTGCCAGTGCCCACTTTTGACTTCTAATCTGGAGGCATTGTGAAAAGAGAGAGAGAGAGAGAGAGAGAGAGAGAGAGAGAGAGAGAGAGAGCAGAATGGTACAAAAGAAATAAATAAACACACACACACACACAGGCCGAGGCAGCCGTGCCTCATATCCATCACCGCGCGCTGTGATACAAAACATGACTTTCTGTGGTGAAGCAGTCATGGAGGCATGCGGCTGTATCGCCCCAACACTCACAGAAATACAGACCACCGGAGCTATAGAGGGTGTGTGTGTGCGTGTGTGTGTGTGTGTGTGTGAAGATGATTGTTTACTGAAGGGTAAACATCATTTAAGCAGAAAGAAGCAGAGGAGAATGTCATCCCATTGACTCCCCTCCTCCTCCTCCTCCTCCTCCTCATCTTCCTCCTCCTCGTCCTCTCACTTCATCTCCATCCCGACCTGATGGCGTGACTTCCGTCCTCTCGCCGCCTCCGTAGCCATGGAGATGGCGGTGTGTAATTAAAAATATCCTCCCCTCCTCTGGCTATTCACTTACTGCTGTCAATTAGCAGCTGTTGGCTCCGGCTGGATTGATGTTGAGTGTCGCTCGCTGCACAAAAAACACACACACACACACACACACGTTAAAGCCAACAACAGGGTTACGAGTATAGCGAGAGAGCGCGCTTGTGTACTTTGTGTTGTACAGTTGTACAGTCGTGCGATGGCGTTAAAACGAGGCTTATCCGTTCAAATGTTTCCGAGTCTTTTTTACGTCGTGCACGTGGCGCGTTCATCCGGCGGTCCGCGTGCTTCCCGCTCTCCATCTCCAGCCTCTCTCCTGCTTCGTTAAGGTTAAAATAAATGAGCAGGCACTCGCTCAGATTGCTCCCCAGAGTGCTCTGCCTCCCCTCGTGATGAAGAATGAATCAGTCCATCGGCGGGGACTTCGCCCGCATTTATTACACATTATCACCTGGATCCGAGGAGATCATTTTTCACCGCGCTTTGCCGCGACGTTGTTTTCCGAGTCAGCTCGGGGAAAAAGCTTCCCCCGCTCTTCGTATATGTGTGTTTTAGTCGGCGCAGACCGATCTGTCTCTAAATCTCCGTGATAGTCGCTCAGGTGCACCCGGGGACAGATGCCCTGTCAGAGTCAAAGCGTTTTTTCTCTCGCTGCGTGCTAATCGCTGTGGGAGCTTCGTGCGTCAGTCGCAGCACCCCCGACGCTATTGTTGGTGTGTCTAATTAACACTCCTGTGCAGTGCTGATGCTCCACACTACCTGTGCGGAGACACCTGTCTTGATTGTCAACAGACAATTTAAACAGGATACAGGAAAAAAAAACACAAAAAAAAAACACCTAAACACTTGTTTTTGCTAATGTTAGGATGCGAGGCAGCAGGTGTTCTCAGGGAGACTCAGCAGGTATGACACCGCCGGGCCCAGGGGTGCTGCCGGCGTTGATCGGTCCACATGCATAATACTTCACACAAACAGATGGATGAGAGTATTACAAAGTCTGGCGGGTGACAGAAAAGAAATTGGTAATGTCTGCGATTTAATGTATTTTCTCTTAAAAATGTTCCTCTCCCTCCGCCTGCGAGAATATAATGACGCTTTTTCTTCTTTTTTTTTTTTTTTGCCGAGAGGTTTGTCAGGGAAGATGCCTGCGCATTTGCATTTATATTTTACAGCAAGACTTATCATAATCATCATGCTGCTGAACAAGATTAACCACGAGAGTACAACAAAGGGAGGAGGGCGAAGATGTTCTGCACGTGTGCGCATGCGAATAGCCCGCGATGCTATCAGCGCCACGGTGCTTTTAATCATGTTTTTTAATCGTACTGTGTGTGCGTGCGTGGATGCATGTGCATGCATGTGTGTGTGTGTGTGTGTGTGTGTGTTGTGCACGCTCTCACCAGTCATGCCAGCTTGCTCTGACCCCGGTGACCCGGCGTCCCTGGCTCTGCTCCAGGCCTCCTGCAGTCGCATCTTCTCTGCATACAGCTCCACTCATTGCTCAGCTATGGCCTTTTTTTTTTTTGGCACAAATTAAATCGAGGGGCAGCCGCTCCATCTCACCTGTCATTTTTTAAGATCTCCATGTCTGGAAAGATTGTTTTCCAAGGCGTTAACAAGTTGGAGTTTGCTGCTCGTCTGTCTGCTGATGTGTTGTTTTGTTCTGAGTGTTGACGCCTTAATATTGTCTTATAATATCTGATCCTCGTCTGCCATCTTTAATTTATCTCACGTTGTTTATTCCCGACAGTTCGCGCCACCTGCGCCAGTGTGTGGTTTTGTCTGTGTGATACTTGGGAATTACATGCAACCCCCAGGATTTTTCTCCTTCTACTCGTCTGCGTTATTGGGATCAGCAGTCGGCTCGTCAGAAGAAATTAAAAAGGAGCAGATTGATGGAGGCTTTTAAAGTCATGCACAGGGATTAGAGTTCAAAGACATCCGGCTACGGATGCCACATTCATAGAAATGTTGATTCATCTGCATGGATTTAAATGATAAGTCTGTTATTTTTATTATTTTTTACAAAATCTCATAAACACCAGCATTTCCCACGTCCCCCGCAGTGTCTTTGTGAGTTCAACATTGTTATTGTTGAGAGACAAAACCGTCAATTGTTAACATGCGAAAACACTGCGCCTGCTTAACATCAGCATTGTGGCATTGCGTGCACGTTAGCATTTAGCTAACGTCGACGTGTCTTCATTGCAGTCTTTCAAATCGCCAGCAGGGGGCGACTCATGTGGTGGCTAATATAAATAAATCAGATTGTATGGAAGTCTATGAGAACATTCTCAGCTTCAGCACTAAGTCCACAAAGACACAAGTAAAGTAAACGTACATGAAGTAGCCTTAATGTGCTAGCTTAATGTACGCTGCTAGAACGCTGCTAGACTAGCCTCTTAATTCTGCTTTTACCTGGAAAATGTACAGAGACATTCATGCTATGCTACATGAGCCATACTAGTAGGATGATTTGATGGTTAGTTTGGTGTTTTAAAAGGATTAACTGACAATAAAAACATTTTCTCTGTGCACAAAGTAGCTTCCTAGTCCTTTAAATACACGAGTCTCCTCAATAAACACAACTTTTCTCCACCTTTTTAAACCTTCTCCAACCTCCCTGGCGCCTTCAGACGGGCTGGATCGCGGGTGGCAGAGCGTGGCGAGCGACTCTCATTTGGTGACAGCCAAAGATGAATCATTTAAAGTGCTCGTGTGCGGCCTCACAGAGCAGTGTTTTCTGGACTATTAGCTACACAAGCAGCATTAGGCAGATGAGGCCGACTCTCCTCATATCTCAACACACGCCTGAGGCAACAGACAGAGCCCGAGACTTCAAAGTGCTCCGATGAGGAGATAGACACCTCACGCTGAACTTGAGGAACCTTGACAGATTTAATAGCTAAAAGGGTCCTGTGGCTGGTCACTCATGGAGGCAGATTGCCTCCAGCTTCATTTAGCCAACAATGCATTGATTAAGATTAAGTGTATCGCTGAAAGCGTCGGCGTTTTTTGCGGCAAAACTTCCTAAAAAAAAATTAATCTGTATATTTTTTGGCAGTTTTTTTTTGTGCACGTTTCCTACATCGACATACTTTGCCCTTTTTTCCAAGATCTGAGTGCGTTTTGAAGATTTACCGTGGAGAGAAGATGCTGCGCTGCTAAACACGGGATGTGGGAATGTTGCGAGGGGGGGAAGGGCGAGGAGGTGAGTCTGTTTATGTGAGTGCATGTGTGGTTGTGTGTGTGTATGTGTGTGTGTTTGTTGCTGGGGGGGTGGTTGCCTGTGGGACCTGCCTCTCAGTGTAATTGAAAAATGTGACCTGGAAAATGTTTGCCCAGCGGAGCATGAAAGTTACCTCCACAGCGACGGTGGCGTGCTCAGAGGCAGCTCACCTGGCCGCTGACAGGGAGAGCCCGGGATCTCACGTTAAGAGCCACTTTATCCCCTCCACCACATGCAGAAGAAAAATGCATTATTAAATAGAACTGAAGAAGCTCAGATTGAGCAAAAAATAAATAAAATGCAAAAAAATTCATTCGGAAATCCTCACCTGCGAGCCCGAGCCGCGAGGCGCCTGACCTCGACAAGGACGCGCCGTGTTCTCGGCGGGAATTGTGAGCAAATATATTTTTTCCTCCCCAGATTGCATTGGAAAAAAACATGTGACCTCACATCCTCACGAAGGATTAATGCGATATACAGCACGGAGGACATTATTAGCATATGTTGCATGTGGCAGTTATTAAAGTGGTGATGAAATGCGCTCAAAAACCAAACCTGCGTCTCGCACGCCGGGTCCTCCGAGTCATTTTTCATTAACCCACAACCATTATTTTAAATATCTTCCTGTCGAGGAGCGCGACTACAGTCCTTCAGCGACGTCGACGGACTAAATGAATCATATAGAAGCGTAGCGTCGGCACAAGATGGCGGCACGATGTACATTTTAAATACGGCGTTGAATCAGCTGAACGTCGTATTTCTTAGGGAAGTGAAGGAAAGAGGAGGATGCAGGAACGAGGAGGTAAAACAAGGAAGCTGTCCATGAGATGGAACATGCTTCAATAGATGACGTTCACCCCGATCACGCAGCAGCTTGTGGGGGAGACGTGCACGGCAGATGTAAACATGTAAAGAGCCCATAACAGGAAGCCTGTTGTTTGAAACCGCGATGGAAAAACATCTGTTTGCATTGCAAATGTTTTTTGTTTGCAACAGCGATCCAAAATGTGAGTACAGTTCTGCAACTGAAGCACAGATTGAGGATGATGTTGGTACTTTCAGATGCCTTCGGGGCGCGTTTGACTTGTTGTTGTTGGTCGGGTAAAACACGCTTTTTCACTGCAACGTGAAAAATGTAGATGCCGTTAAAACAAAGAATCTTTTTTTTTTCCTGGCTACAGATGTAATAGCCTATTCATCCATATTAATAATGGCAATATAGAGTTTAGCCTAAACAAAAATCTCATTTCCAACAATTTCGAATCAACAGAGACATCAGACGCAAGGAGACGGCTTGTCGCTGCTAATGATTAGCATCACAACAACAAAACGGCTAGCCTGGTTCTGTAAAAAGCGGATGAAATCTGCCTCCCAGCAGGTCGAAAGCTCACTATAATATTGCATATCTTGAGATATTGGTAGCTGGATCTGTGTTTGACCTTTGACTTTAGACAGAACAGCTGCTTCCTCCTGTTTCCTGTCTCTGCGCTTAGTTAGCGGTAAGCTAACCGTCTCCTGGCTCGATATTTACTGCACAAAAATGAAGTCTACCTCACACATCGCAAGCAAACAAATTGGAATATTTACTAAAATATAGACACAGCAATCTTGTAATACAAATGTAGTTATGTAAGCCTCCGTGGTGAAATTATTCCCCAACTTTACGCTCTGTGAACATAACGGTGGAAGCAGCTGGTGCGTCTCGGCGAGGCAGATAAAGTCTACTTCACTTTTCACGAATTTAAGCTTTTTTTTCTACTTTGATGTTTGTTCTTATTTGTCAAGTCTTCACTTTCTTTTATTCTCTGGGATAATTCGGGCCGTGGCACAGGCGGCGTTGTGGGAATAAAAGCTGCAAACTTAAAAAAAAAATGAGAGTAAAGAAACTGTTCCACCTGCTTAGAAGACCTGAAGGCGCTTCCCCCTGAAACACCCCGTGAAATACACACCTTCCACTTCCACACAGTCGCTCTTGAAGTATAACTTTGCAGCATTTGTAATATCAGACGCGGCTCTGAGACCGAGGCTAACGGAGCTTGTTGGCCTCAGACAGTATTATAGTAAATGCTTCAGGGCCAGTGAGGGGAACAAGCTAATTATGGATCGACTCTGTTAGTGGGACTCGTGCTTCCGTCTTTAATGAGGACATTTGCATCTTCCATTAATTTGATGTATGTGTGCATACATCAAATTATAAAATATTTCAGGGGGAACTCGAGGGGTGAATATTTTGAAGTCCTGCCGCCCACACGGGCGACCGCTCCGAAAGATCAATTGCTCCGCCGTCTCCGGCGTTTCATCTTTTGGAGTTTTGTGAGTTGTGGAAGAAGTTATCGTTCAGCTGCTTGCTCGCTATGTAAAACAGAAGTTATTTGGAAGGAGTCCGGCGCGAATCGGAGACAAATGCAGCGCGAGCGTCGCTTCCTTCGCCGTCTCCGCACCGCCGACATCATCAACTTCTACAAGCCCTCCGCGAGATAAAGGAACAGCTATGTCAGGTAATGTATAAATGAGAACACAAACAAGCTAGTAAACAGTGTGAATCTAATTAAAAGATAATGTCAGCCATTTTGTCACAAATGTTTCTACCGCTTTGGGCCTATCTTCTCGCCGCGAGGCCCCTCTATCTGTTGAGGGCTATTGCTCTCCACATGCAGGCTGTATCTTTAGTTACGCCGCTATCTCCTCTTCCTCACCCCGGACTGTATCTTCCTGTCTTGGTGGTATTTGTGCTGGCCGTCATGCTTGACTGTGCTGACCCACTATTTCTCTCTCTCTCTCTCTCTCTCTCTCTCGAAGATCAAATATCCCGTTTAGTTTCTGGTGGCTCGTGAGGTTGAGCGTATTCGGCGGGAAGCAAATTGCAAAAACTGGAATCAGGAAGCAGATAAGCGTTGAGGTTTGCATGTGAGACGGTGTGCTGTGGGTCCAACCAGCTTCTGGTGCACTTGCAAAAATTATTCAATTTAGTGTTTTCTTCAAAGTCTCCATCAACATGAGTAAGAGAAATACAGTACATTAAAATTCTGCGTCTGGAAAACCCTGTGTTTTGCCTCCAGACCTCCGTTCTCTTTGAGGATGGCTAGACTTTACGCAAACATGTCTTTGGCGAAGGAGGAAGAGGAGGATGATATTTCTGACAGCGGGATTGACCAGCCCTATCTCCAGAGCAGCAACTGCACATTCAGAGCGAACATCAGCCCGTAAACCGGCTGCTGGAGGGGAACTTGAAAGAACAGGAGGGGGAGAGCGCTGACGCACCTCTGAAGACGGTTCAGCACCGGCCGCTGACAGCCGACTTCAAAGACCCGGTTATGAACATGACAGGCAGCCGGCGGAACGGCCTTTGAATCCAGTGCACATTTTTTTATCAAGAATTTATGGTCTATTTAGAAGTTTTTTTTTATTTATTTTTTTCGCAGGGAATTTTATTTGACTGTACATCTCATCGCTGACATGGTAACTCTCGCAGGTCTCTTCTTCATGTTGATATATATATATATATATATATATATATATATATATATATATATATATATATATATATATATATATATATATATATATATTGCATTTAATCATGAGTGCCTGATGTTATTCCCCCTGGCAGATGATGATATTAGCACCTTTGATTCCTGAGGAGTTCTAAAGAAATGCTGCACAGAAAAGCCCCGCAAGGCACAAGTTGTTTATTTGCCCAGATATATATTAGGCCAATCAATTTTCCTCAACTCACACCTTGTGGAGAATTGTAATGGAGCAGATGGGCACATAGTAATCTTTGAAAAAGAAAAAAAAAAATCATCCAATGCCCCCAGACAACATCCAGGCGGGTTTTATGTACCGACATAATTTGGTATTTATGCATTCATAGTACCTGCAGTTTCATGGCGTAATGCTCATTTGCTTTCCAGTATTGCTGATGAGGAAATTAAGGGGAATGATCATTGTAGTAAAAAGTCAATTACATACAAATTTCAATTGTATTCAAAACTTTATATTAGAATATAAATATACTAATTCAAGGTGCGGATAATAACCTTTTTTTTTGTATTTAACTTGGTAATGTGAAACTTTGTTTTCTTAATGCATTTTATGGTAATATCCTCTTTGTGGATTTCATTTTTGTTTTTTTAACTAATGCTCGGTTAAACAAAATACAAATAATATGAAAACAATGCGCGTGAGGGTTGTTTAACCTTTTCAATCATGTTTCCATTTCACATGCGTTGCCCTTCTCTCAGAAATAAAGTCACTCTGGAGTCCGCCGCCGGTGGATCCAATTCTTTCACTCCATAAAATATCAACCCCCCCAAGACACGGCCACACAGCCTTGTTTGTATGAGAGGCTTCTGACACGTCTGAGTGTGTGTGTGTGCGTGTGTGTGTGTGTGTGTGCACTTGAGTGTGTTGCTGTGTCATCCCACCCTGGAAAATGACTTATTAAAATGAAATTACGCAGTGCCCTGACCCATGGCAAACGGCATGAGCTGCAATTTGTCTAGCAGTTGAGCTGTGAATAAAATGTGATTGGCAATAATTTGGCTTTGCTGTTGATATAGCATCCCATCCTCCACATCTTTTCTTCTATTGCCTCCCTCCTCCCCTCCTCGTCTTATCGCGGATGTGTTGATCTAAGGGTGAAATATTACTGATACAGTGATCCGGGGTCAGCGAGCAGAGCGCTGTGGTGATGGTAAGTGGGTGGTTGTGGGCTTAGGGAAGAGTTTTATGAAGCAGGAAGGTGCTGATGCTAATGTTAAATGCCAAAAGTGACTATGATCTCTGGTAAAAGGCTGACTGGCCGTCTGTGTGTGTGTGTGTGTGTGTGCGTTTGTAAGTGTGTGCACGTGCAGCGCTGCATGTCCGTGTGTTGTAATGAGGAGCGGCTCATTTGTTTCATATAGGTCATTTGCTCCGGTCATCTCTTTTAGCACGAAATGGAAAACAATTAAAAGCAAGTTTCTTTCCAATTTATCTAATTTGTCTCGTTTAATAAATGTCTTTTTTTTTTCTTCTTTCTCCCCTCCTATGAAAACGCACAAACACACACTGGGAGGAGGAGGGGAAAAAAGCGAGCCGGGGCCTCTATGATAGCGGGAATGATGGAGGTGCGTAATAGAGGAAGGGTGTTAAAGACCCCGGTGCAGTGGAGGCCCTGGACAGGTTGATGTAGTTGCAGCAATGAGCAGCTCATAAAAAGTGCTATCCGTAGGCCTGAGGAAGATATTCTATCTCTCCGCTGCTAACGGCACGGCTTAAAATCACCTGCTCCATCAACGTCAGGCCGCCTCTATTACATAAAATGCACTGGATAAACAGCAGAGGAAACAATGGGAGTGTGTGTGTGTGTGTGTGTGTGTGTGTGTGTGTGCACTGAACCATTAGCTTTATTTAGCAGGGGATTGCAAGATGTTTGTGACGTTCACTTATACGTGCTTCTGTGTGTTTTCTTGACATTGAATGTACTTTCTTATTGTTTCACTGTACGTACAATCATAAAAAAAAACAACAACAAAAATCTTATTCATGAATTATTGAATAAATACGACACACTGCGGTCCATTTTACATATTTTTTGACCTCTTCTTTTCGATGTAATTAAAATCCAGTGTACAGAAAGCTCCTTTTGCCTCGGGCTTGTACTTTTGGGGAAGGTGACAAGATATTGAAGCGGCCATTAAACATTGTTATGATACTAAATAAAGATGTATTTCATCTTTTATACTTTGTGTTTCATGGGATTTACCAGACAATACATTTCTTTGTGTTTGCCAAAAACTCATTGACAGACAAAAGAATGTTCTTACTTATTTTTCGCTGCGTCTTGTTACATCGAGCTTCAGCTCCACGAGCAGGATCCTTGAAAGAAAAGTGACCGAATGCAAGTCAATAAGTAAATATGGAAAAATATGTAGCGGCGTCAAGGCCGCGCTGCAGCGGTTTGGTACCGAGGTAGAAACATCCTCTGAGCTTCTGTGTGCTGGAGGCTCCTGGGAACACAGCGCTGTCAAACTAATGGTAACGCATTGGCAGAAGTCCTGCACGACCAATTAACTACACACAAAGAATAAAAGAAGATGTTTAAACCCAGTGTAGCGGAAAGTAATGCAAAATAAATACAAGGAATGTATGTGCATGCATGTGTACGACAAAACAAATACATAAAACATGTGGTATCAACATCCTTTTGCAAAACACATGCATATTTACATTAACAACTATATATATACATATATATATATATGTATATATATATATATATGTGTATATATATATATATATATATATATATATATATATATATATATATATATATATATATATATTATAGTTTCTTCCTTTTAAGTACTTTTTAAGTACATTAGCTTTAGCAGCACAACAACGCAATGTGAACATTAGCGTTAGCTTCCTCGTGGGCTAAGGTTAGCATTACGCTACCTCGGCTGAGGTAAAATAATCAACTAAAGAAGTTGCGTCTTCTTAAATGAGTCACTGGTTCAGAGCGCACGCCGAGTGAAGTCGGTCTCACACACGATGTTGTGCGACCAACAGGTGCATTCTGGGTGTAGCTAACATGCTACATGCTACATGCTAGAATGCTCACGGTGGATCTTCCAGCGGTGACGAGTCCGTTCACTGGAGAGCTTCACCCTGTTTGGGACTGCAGGGGGAGCTTATACTGGTTATACTGGGAGAGTGGACTGGTTATACTGTTTATACTGGTTATACTGGGAGAGTGGACTGGTTATACTGTTTATACTGGTTATACTGGGAGAGTGGACTGGTTATACTGTTTATACTGGTTATACTGGGAGAGTGGACTGGTTATACTGTTTATACTGGTTATACTGGGAGAGTGGACTGGTTATACTGTTTATACTGGTTATACTGGGAGAGTGGACTGGTTATACTGTTTATACTGGTTATACTGGGAGAGTGGACTGGTTATACTGTTTATACTGGTTATACTGGGAGAGTGGACTGGTTATACTGTTTATACTGGTTATACTTGGACAGAGTGGACTGGTTATAGTGGTACAGAGTGGACTGGTTATAGTGGTACAGAGTGGACTGGTTATACTGGTTATACTGGGAGAGTGGACTGGTTATACTGTTTATACTGGTCATACTGGTTACACTGGGAGAGTGGACTGGTTATACTGTTTGTACTGTTTATACTGGTTATACTGGGAGAGTGGACTGGTTATACTGTTTATACTGTTTATACTGGTTATACTGGGACAGAGTGGACTGGTTATACTGGGATAGAGTGGACTGGTTATACTGGTCATACTGGTTACACTGGGAGAGTGGACTGGTTATACTGGTTATACTGGGAGAGTGGACTGGTTATACTGTTTATACTGGTTATACTGGGACAGAGTGAACTGGTTTTAGTGGGACAGAGTGGTTATAGTGGGACAGAGTGGACTGGTTATACTGGGACAGAGTGGACTGGTTATACTGGGACAGTACCTCCAACCCCTGATTTCCTTTTTAAAATGTCATCCAGCAACATTCACTCTATAAATTCTAACTGATATATAGTTTTTAAAACTTTTATTGAAGTACACTTTTACACATTTTAGTTTTTACATATTAAAATATTCTCATACTTTTTCCTCTCTGCATACATCTGCACATGTCCGCATGAAAAGAATCAGTCAGTTAAATGAACAGAAAGTCTTCTAACACTCTGCGTTACACACAGTTATAATATGAGGCTTCAAACAACATTATATGAGTCATGCAACTTGTATGAGCTTCTTATCCTGCTTCTGTTTCAGGATGTTTTATCTCTGGAACGCCTCGAGGCGGCACAGCAGGGAGAGGACGAAGGAGATGGATGTGGTTTACGCCATCAACAGCATTCAATTCTCCCCAAAAATCAGCTCAAAAACCCCAAACACACCGTGTTTAGGGCAAGACGAGCTGTGCAGGAAGTGATGCTGGACATAAAGTAGGCGTAAAAGTTCCTCCTGCCTCCTTTATCTTAATGGGGCACACCTGACGGGGCGTGACCGAGAGGACCTCCACCCACGCTGCTTTGATTGAGCCGGTGAGAGACGAGGAACCACAGTGACCTGTGACTCCTTCACGCCGGCGTCTGTGCATCACGCCGTATGGAGGGTGTCGTAACAGCGGCGGCTGCGGGCTGTCAATCACACCGGAGTTTGGGGAAAAGGGTTTAATTGTGAGCCGTGGATCTGTGAGCCGTAAAAGCAACCGAATAATTGCGGCAATTATCGCAACCGTGGCTATGTGATCAGTGTCAGGTGTCAGACGCTCCTTTTAAAAAAGACCCGATCAACCGCTGATGTCTATAGTGACCTATACGGGCTCCAATGGCTTTAACCTTTTGGAAACCGTGCCCAAAAATCCTCCCGCTACAATTTTAAGTCCCAGCATGCCCCATTCAGACAATCTTTTGCCATAAAACACGTAATTTTCTCTATTTTTGAACCGAACGACACAGTTTCTTGACTGAAACTCCTTCTTAACAGGACAAAACTTTGTTTTATTGTGATTTTTGTTACAGATTCTGATTCTTTAGGTCTTAATCTTTCCAAAAAGGTGTCTTATTGACGCTCAAGGAGGCGTTTTTGGGGAATCTGGCTTATATCATGCTGGATGTTCATAGTTACCATCAAAATATCTTTTTAAAAGTGTTTTTTTTTTTTGCAGATATACATTTTTTTCCCAAGACTTTGCTGAACAAATACATACAATAAACACAAGTACTGTCATTAATTTGGGGTTCCTGAGACGACTCAAACAGGGAAAAAGAGGTCTGCAGACAACACTGGTTCCACAGTTTTTAACGGGTTAACGCTCCGGAAGCTCGTCGCCTTAAATTAAGACGGCTCTTAAATGTCTCCCGCCTTCTTTAAACCACTTCCACTGACAGTTACTATTTAGTAGCGAACCCCGCGACTCGTTTTAAGGTCGCGCTGTTGTCATCTGTCACATGACAATGGGGGCACTTTGGCGTCTCCGCTCGAGTCTTCCTCCTGAGACGGAGAACTTAAATTTCCTCTCAGAGCTAATAGAAATTTAACTCTGCCCATAACTCCAGCGAGCCCTGGAGGCTCGACACCGGGCGAGGCCCCGCAGGAAATAGCTTCAGATGTCATTTACTTTACTGTTCTCTTCTTATCTTTTTCATTTCTTCCCCCTTCCCTGCTCCCGTATCTTTTCATGATGTTTGCTGTCATTGGCAGTGGCTTGAGTGGCCACGTCGCAGAAATATTGATTCCCTCCCTTCCTCCTCCTCCTCCTCCTCCTCTGAGGCTCGGGGTTAACGCACGACCAACCCACTTCACTGGCAGCTCATCCCGCTTCGTTCTTTCGCTCTTTCCCCCCGTTTTTTTTTCCCTGATGTAATTTTTTTTTTCATCCCGAGACTCTGACGTTGCGGCTTCGCTGTCTTCGAAAGCTCTCTCGCTTATGAGGGTGGAGGAGAAGTGTGTGTATGTGTGTGTGTGTGTGTGTGTGTGTGTGTGTGTGTGTGTGTGTGTGTGTGTTTCTCTCCACCATCACTTCACTGTATTCTTCCCAACATCCATCAAAGCAGCAGAGGCTCGCGTTCGAGCCGCTCGGCCTGCAGACGACTCATTCCCCCCGACGACACACACATTACTGTAAACTTCTTGCTATTAGCGAGGTCACCGCGAAGGGGAAGAGCGTTGGCACGGGTCTTCTCCTCTGTTCCCTCTCTTTGTTTCAAATAAAAAGTCAAGGAGTTTGTTGTAATATCGTCTGTGCAGCGAGATGCACCAGCATGTTTAAAAGAGGGACTCTTTGAGATATACATTTTCATCCATTTTGTTTCTCAAAACTGAACGGGGGAGTTATTACATTTTGTTCGTTAGCCCCCCAACTGTGGCGGCAGATTAAAAAGTGTTTCCACAAGAATATCACAATATATCATGTCTGAAGAAGAAATCGTGCTTTTACTGTGAGCTACAGGCGCTCGGGGGGAAAAGCGGTGGCAGCGGCGTAATGACTCAACTTAAAAGGGAAAATTGATGTTCATTTTTTAAACATGAATTCAAACTAATGGGCGTAATCGATTTATCGCCCAGCTGCTTTATCCCGTTCTCTGTCGGCTGGTGTCTTCTGTCGACTTGTGAGCATTAAAAAGGAAACCGCGACCTCGTGTCCAGACGTCCAACCTTGGGGATCTGCTGCTTAATTATTGCAGGAAGTGGGGAAAAGGACAGTTGATGAAGTCGCTATCGGCGTCACTCAAAGAGGCCGAGGGTCAAGATGTCCATCTGCCTTCAGGTTGACCACGTAGCCACCAAAATAACTGAAGATCTGGAGATTTCCTCCTAGAAAATCATGGATCAGACACGTTAGAAGAAGTTAGATAGTCTGAACTGCTTTATTCGGATGTTGAACTGGAGGTGAGTCTTCACATCCTGGTACCCTGCACGGACCTTTGACATTAGCGTGAATGCGACCGGCGCCACACCGGTCGCTGTGACTGCTTTGTTTGATTACTAATGTGTATCGACAATAATGACTTCCCAGCGAGCAGATGCCCAGAGTCTGCTGCTGAAGAGGACATTAGCATTGTTGCTTTACTAGCTCCCATTAGCAGTAAACAAATGCACCTGTCTCTGTTTACCATCTCTGCTATATTACCTCTGACAACACACCGACGCCAAGTCATAAACGCAGAGGAGGAGCAATTCATCTTTATTGCACGTAATCATTCTAAACATCCACATGGGCTATCCGTCCCTCTAAGACAGGAAGGGAAGTAGCCAAATAATATCCCCCCCCCTCCCCCGTGGCGAGGCGTCATCATTTCCCTGAGTGATCCCATTGGTCCAGAGTCAGGAAGTATGTCAAGTTTCCCTGTGTGTTGCTGTTTGCCGCGTTAGCAGCAGGTGCTACGTGGGCTACAGTGGTTGTGTGCGCTATATGTAATGGCTTTTATTAGCGAGCGTGATTAAAGCCGGCCGGGGAGGGGGAGCGGGCAGGTGCTGGGCTGATGAGCAGAGTGACAGCGCTAATAGACCGAGGCTCCAGGGAGGTGGCCCCCGTTTGCAGCGCCAATCCGTCTTGATTTCTGCACATTGCCTTCTTCAATTACGCTAAGTGTTTAGCTCGAGTCACCGGCAAACCCGGGCGTGCACAGACCGCCGCTGGGGGGATGCGTGTATGTTATGCACACGGACACGATGCATGGAAAGAAGGAAACACAAGTCAGTCGTGCTGTTTTGTGTTTTAAATGTCATCAAGTCACACTCAGAAACCCCCCCCCCCCCCCTCTTCCATCTGAACTCGTTAGCAGCTGTGGCTACACCGTCGCCTGATTGGATATGAAGTGCGAGGCTGTAATCTGGAGCTGCACTATCTCTAAGATGTGTCCGGGCTCCTCGCTCAGCCGGAAGAGAGAGAGATGACGCAGAGATAAGACGTTGAGGGATACTCTCTCTCACCGGGGCACAAAGGGAATTAAAGGTGTCCTCTCCCATCCGGGGGAAAAAAGGTTATTATCTTCATCCCTGGAGCCCCAGCACCTGACACCACGCAGCACCTTTACTCAAGATAAGACCTAATCTGGACTCTTGCTTGTGTCTTTATTTACCTGTGTCAAGGTTATGAGCCACAGAACACGGACTCGCGTGAAGGTAAGAAGGTGTAATTAATGCTTTCTATGTGTTGTGTGAGTGTGGATCAAAGTCAAATAACAAAAGTAAACAACAACAATCCAACCGAGCCCAATGTGACTTTTTAAAAAAAAAGCCCAAAGTGAAAGAAAAGGGGGAAGCAACTTCCTGTTAATTAGCAGCAGCTGTAGCAGCTAACTTCTTCCCTGGAAGTGATGTTATGGGTGACAGGATGAGAAAGACATAAGCGAAGAGTCTTTTTTTTGTTTTGTTTTTTACGATTCTTTGTTCGCGCACCAAATGATCTTCTGGTGTTCGACGCAATAAACAACCACGGAGAGGAACAGCTGTCAACGGGAAGCGCCTCCACCAGGTAACGGGCCGAGCGGAGCGTCGTCTCCATCGCGAGAGAGAGAGAGAGAGAGAGAGAGAGAGAGAGAGAGGGAGAGAGAGAGAGAGAGAGAGAGGGAGAGAGAGGGGCTTGTTATGACGAATGCTGATGACAGGCGGGCGAATCTAAATTCCTATAGATTGTTTCTATAACCTTTCTCAACTGAGGAATAACAGAGACGTGGTCCCGGCACCGCTGCTCTTTAGATTGCTCCCTCGCTGTCGCTTGACACAAATAAGACAGTGACGCCCGGGATGTGGCACCGCTTACCTCGGCATCGAGCGCGCGGGTGGGTGGGTGGGTGGAGGGTTGGAGGGGGGGGGGATGTGCCATCTTTTGACCCCCTGATGCATTTCAGAAAAGGTCAAGCTGACAGTCGTCATCTCATCAATCCGCTGTTGCGACTCTGTCAATCTTCCCTGGGACTCCTCGTCCAGAGGAAGAGGAAGAGGAGGAGGATGATGAGGAGGAGGGGAGCGTTGGAGAACACATTTCCCCATCTTGATTCTCCACCACCCACCCTCCGCTTGCCTTCAGAGAGATGGGCGGAGGAGGGAGGGCCGGGCTGGGGGGATAAGGGGAAGGAGAAGGAGGAGGAGGAGGAGGAGGAGGAGGGGGTGACCTTCGCGGCCACGTTATCTTGTGGAAAGGTCACAGCGAGGCCTCTTGAAAACCAGAGGGGTGGGGAGGATCGATCTGGAGGCTTTCTTTTATTTATCTCGGTAGACATGCTGCTCCCGGTGTTCTTCCAGGCCAATGGTGAGGGGGGGAGAGATAACGATCTATTAGTGTTGCAGATATCCTCCTCCTTACCTCTCTCTCTCTCTCTCTCTCTCTCTCTCTCCCCCTGTCACACACCCTAACTCTATACGAGCCCCTGGCCTCCAGCCAGAGGCTTTTGGTGGAAGGAAACTTGGAAGGTCATCAGAACGGGTTGGTGGACATCTCGGGGTCAACGCGTTAAAGCCGTGTCATCGCTTAATACAGTGTATGGAAGGCCGCCCTGCAGAAGCTGCAGAGCTATTAGAGGAGAGAGAGAGAGGGAGAGAGAGGGAGGAGGGGATCATCACATCCACTTTTCTGTCCCGTCCCCTTTGACTCGTGCAGTGCAGTGTATTAATGGCCCCGCTCTTATCACCATTCATCATTTGAAACAGCGCAATACATACAGGAAGTGGTTGCATCAGTGGAGGGAAAACGAAAGGCGAGAGATCGAGGCGTAACGCGGCGGGGACGAGCGCGTCGCCGAGAGCTCGGATGCTTTTATTAAAGAGCTTTCCTTTGCTGCTGTTTCCAGGTCTGGCTGTGGTTGGAAACGACGTCTTCAGCCCCCCAAAAACTCTGAAGATATTCACCAACGTCGGTGTGAAAAACTCCAGAAACAACAATCGTTTCTGGACTCAAACACTTGTTTTGTCCCCACCCTTCCTTCTCCCACCCTCACGGTCAATTAGGCCCCACTTTCTCCACCTTTTATCTCCTCAACCAGGGTCCTCATCGCGGGACCCTCGGATAAATAATTCATCAGCGGGTCGTGGGGGTGGAGGAGGAGGAGGGCGGAGGAGCGATTTACAGCTCCCCGTCTCACCCAGTCAGGCCGTAAATTGTGAACGAGGGGAAACGGGAGAGAATGTAGCAGGGAGGAGAAGAGGAAAAGGGAAGAAGGAGACAGGAGATGAGGGAGGAGAAGGGCTGTGGGGAAGTGGTCCCCCGGGGGCCGTCGTCTCACACAGGCAACATCATAAAGTCACCATTAGAATGCTGTATTTATAACAGTGGGTTTGCCCCGGGCTCACACACACACACACACACACACACACGCTCACACCTACACACTCACTCGGCTGTCTATATCACTCTCTCCCTATGCAACACTCACTAATCACACCCACACACACACACACAGCGGCCGCATCCACACGATAATGTCATTTTCCTGCGTATTAGTCGAGTCTCTCCATAAAACACACACTGCGTCCCTTTCTCCTGGCGCCGCTGTCCCTATATATGGCGTTCAGCAGGGCGCCGGCATCTCAGGATATCAATGGCTTAATGAGGCGAGGGCTCTTTCAGATGTGCTGCAACATTGACTCTTTGGATGGGGGGGGGGGGGCTCTGTGAAGAGATAACAACGCCCCCCCGACGGACCGCCGGCCGGCTGCGAGCATGCCCAGCAGAGCCGACCCGACGGCCGCCTGCAACCACACGAAGCACGGCGGCGGACGCGGACGCCTTCGCCCATTTTCAACCCCGTATTCCACCATCCGAACGGCTGCGTCGAGCGTTTATTTTGTTTTGCTTTCTTCGAGATCGAATCAATTTTAGTGATTTTTATTAAAAGGAAAATGTCAGTGTTTATGTACTACCTGGGTCATTAGTCGTGTCATTTTTTTTTTCCCTCTTCCTCCTCTTTGCGTCGTCTTCGGGCAATTTGCTGCAGCAATTTGAGTCACATCCATTAAGTTGTCGTTGTTAAGGACACATGATCCATGGACAGAAAATGATGGCTCATTTAAAAGTTTATTTATTTTAACCAGGAGAGTCCTGTTGAGATTAAAAATCTCTTTTTCGAGGGACAAGACAGGCAGCAGCATGAAAACACAAAGTTACAGACAGAAAACAAGTTAAAACAGTCGATTTAAGAAACATTTACATTTTAGGGAACCTGCCTCTATTTCTTTTATGGATAGAAAATAGTACAATTACATCACTTGTGTGAATTATAATGCTGTTGGTAAATGGACTTTTATATATTTTCTCAAGAAACTCTGGAAAATATTTACAAAAAAAAAAGTCATTTCACTGATAAATTGTGTAAAAGAAAACCGAAAATTCAACAAGCTTCCACGAGCAGTTGAGGATCCCGTCAAGCCGGCCTCCAGACGCGGTTTTGTCGAGTCAGACGTGGCGGAAAGAAGCCGAAAGGTGAGTGAAAATATTCAGTAAGCAGTCAACAAAGCTCAGTAAGCACAGCAACCCCTCTGTGCCGCTTCACACGCTCTGCTGGAAAGCAATAAGAGGAGGTACAGTACCTTTTGTTTATCTGTCCCACTCATGCGTTTATTGTCAAACCTTGTTTAGGAATATAATTTCCCTTTAACTGGCCTTTTGCTTTTCCTCCGCAGTCTTCAGGCGCTTTCATGTCGGCGGTCTACAGCGTCCGCCTCCGAATAAAAGTCCTTTTATTTAAAGCTAGCCAGAGGGGTCAGAGAGCCTGATCTGTCATTGGCAGTGTAATAAACAGAGAAAGAGACTTCCACATAAACACCTCCAACCAATATGAACAGACCCACTACAGGAAATGAAAATGTGGCCACAGGAAGTTAACCCTTTACCGCTCAGGAGGGGGCGGCGTTGGGAGGGTTTGGGGAGGGGGGGGGGGGATTACGACGAGTTAAGCTGGAAGCCGTGCGTTTCCTTTGTCCGGGTTATTGTAGGGGGCATTTCCTGCAGGTGTCTGAACATGCATTAATTGGTTGTCATGGAGAGATACGGCTAAACGCGAGCGGGGCGGCGGTGTCGAATCCCATTTAATGAGAGAATAAAACAGTCCCCCCCCCATTGAAGGCAGATAGGGAGAACCGTATTGACCCGCGGTGCCGCTCGTGAATAACCAGTTGTCTCCCTCGATCGATCACGACACAATGAGGGACAGCGTGCACGGGGAGGGCGGCGTGATTTGTGAATGTCAGGGAAGGTTAAAACACATGTACGACGCGGCCGTTGCTCCTCGGCCACATCTTTGTCATGTTAATCTTCCATCACGTACTCTCCCCCCCCCCCCCATCCCTCTCTCCGGCCTCCGCCGCTAGCGCCGCCATTAAGCGCGGCGCTAGCGGGTTCTCAATGAGGCGACGCCGCGCGACGGCGCCGACCCCTCCGAGGGCAACCGCTCTGACTTGTTCCTCTCCCTCCTTCGTCTTCCTCTGTTCCTCACTCGTCTTATTCCCCACAGTCTGTCAGAGGGCCGGAGCCTCGGCTGCTTGTTGCGCATGCTAACGCTCTACCCTGAGAGATAGGGAGAGAGAGAGAGAGAGAGGGATGGAGGGAGGGAGGGAGGGAGAGACAGACCGAGGCCGAGACCGCTGCAGCGATGGCCGCCAACCAACCGACAGACTTTGAGAGTTGAGTGAATAAATGCCCTGTCTACTTGGGACAGGGTGCACTCACTCTCGCAACTCGGCACGCATGCATAAAACCCCAGGGGTCGGGGGGGGGGGAGAGATTCTCTGCAGAGAGATTGATAACGCCCCCCCCCTCCTCCTCCCTCCTCCTCCACCCGCCCCACCCCGCCCGCTTCAAACAGCGGACAATCCAAGCAAGCCCAATGTGACTTTTAAAAACCCCAATGAATAGTGCATGGAGACGGGTCAAGGGCAGGACGGGCGGAGGGAGGGAGGGCGGGAAAGGAGTTTTTCTTATCAATCAGGGAGTCATGGGGGGAATATGAGAAGACAAGCGCCAAGCTGGGGTGAGGGAGGAGGAGGAGGGGGAGGGGGGGGGGGGCATGATAAAGCTCCTTTGATAGCTGTGAAATGGAGAAACAGATGCAGAGAGGTGGAAAGAGCATTATGGCTGGTGATAGTAAATACTCCAGGGCATTGAGCCTTTTAGGTTTATGTCGCCGGTGTCATGTTGAGTCGCCCCGACTGAAGTTAATCTGGAAGTTTCCAGAGGTGAAAGACGGAGCAGAACCATCTGAACGGCAACGGGACGAGTAGCAAGATATGGACTTTGATGTGCGTCTCTGTAGTCTGTCCTCGACCGTGAACACTACTGTTAATTACCACACATACGTTATAATAACCCACATTTCTTGAAGCCCCTTCTAACATACGAGAGTCTGGCGAGCCTCAGCGAAGAGAACAAACCGCCGCGCCGCTGACTTTCATCAAGTTGATTGAAAATGACGGCGTCTATTCAAAGGAGTGCAGAGAAGAATAACAGGTGGGAAGCGCTTTCATGATGGTAAATCAATAGAGAGAATCTACAGCACAGTTCAGCCTAAATGCCACCCCGGCCTTTGGCCTCTTATCAGCACCCAATCACAGGCAATCAGGCTCTTTTAAGGGCTGATTTAACCCTGATGAGCCCCAAGCTGGATGGACCTCACGCACAGACAGCACCAGTCACTCTTCCACACACACACACACACACACACACACACACACATGCACAACACACTCCCTGCAATATTGCGGCAGAGATTAAAGCCACATGAAAGGGGCAGAGACAAAGGTGACGTCTCCTCTTTTCAAATGGCAAGAGCGTGGCTTGACATGAAGGGAGTGGGTGAGTGCCTGGGTGAACAAAAGGCCGGCTCCATGTGAGGAAAGGGCAGAGGCGGAGCAGGGCAGCGGTGGTGGTGGTGTAGGGGGGCATGGAGGAGGGGGAGGGGGGGCAGGCCTTTAATTAAAAGGATTATATTGAGGTGCACAGTGCTGCAGAGGAGCTGTCCACTGGGCCCAGATTGACTACAGTAATGAAACCTATCCCCGTCTAAGGATGAAGGAGAGGAAGAGGAGGAGGGGGGGATGCGGCGCTGACAGGTGTGGGGTCCAGGAATGGATCCAGGAAAAGTAAACATGCGTGTGTGTGTTGAGGAAGTGGAAGAGCTTAAAGCAATAAATACACAAGGTCGTCAAGAATAATAACACCGAATGAACTGTGGTATTAAATTAGAAGTTCTCTGAGATTAAAGTCGTTACAGATGTGCTTCTGGCCAAGCGAGAGCTTCCCCTGTTTAATGTAAATGAATGCTAAGTTTGGCATATCCATGCAGTGCCTCTGCTTCTCATTAATTTTTATCTATGCAGATATAATGAAGTCGTAATAGCGGGGAGTCTGATGAGTTGTCAATTAGAAACTTGAATGATCCCCGTCCTGAAATAATAAAAAAAAAGAGCAGAGAGAAGGTTAACGTAGTGATGGACATCCACTCATCTCACCTGTGTTTGTCCTTCATTCGCGCCATGGAGCTGTTTTTAATTACATGTAATGAAGATCAGGTCCAGGGCTCGTCTGAGAGGCGTGCGCCTCTTTAGCGCTTCATCGTAACGCGCTAAAATAAAATCAACATACCGGAGTAGCTAAAAAAAATAATTCCGGCGTCACACATGGCCACTCGCAAACTTTTCAGCGTGCAGATAAGTCGCCTCGTGTGTCTGCCTCTGACTGCATTTGTGTTATCGCTCCAATCTGTTGTGTTGTGTGGAGCTGCATGGTTTCCCTCCGCTGCTGACCAAGATTAACATTATCTCTGACCACCCTGCCAGCAAAACCAGACTCTGCAGTAAATGAATTAGATAAAGGCGAGACAGGAAAAAAGTGGAACTTTTGGCAGCTACTGTCTGTTATATTCTCAGCTTTGCGTTTCCATAATATATATATATATATATATATATATATATATATATATATATATATATATATATATATATATATATATATATATATATATAATTTTACCTCCTGTTAGGAGGACTTTTCATTTCATATAATAACTGTCATCTGTGCATATGACAGTAAAAACATCTTCAATCTTGTTTTCTACAATCCACGATTTCCCTACAAAGTGCAATGCACACCATAATACACATATACAGTATATATTATGTACTGTATATACTATGTACTACATACACTTTCCACAATACAATACAAATAATACAGATTTGGAACAAACACACATTTTGGTTCTAATTCTGATATCATTTTTATTGCTGAAAGTGAGATTAAAGTGAATTATTCTCAGAGCATTATTAATACAAGCATTAGCTGCTGAGCTTTAGGGTCTTTCCCCCCAATTTGGTGTTGAAATGTGTGTTTGTGTGGAATGCATGGGATGGCTGGTTCTTGTGTTAGCATCTGTAAATATTTACAGCCTTACATTCAATCGTGATTAATGCAGTTATTGTGCCCTGCAGGCAGCCGTTGGTTTCCACTCATCTCCGTGCAATATGAAAATCACCCGTCTTTAAGTACCTCGTAATCTCAGAGTGTTGCTCAAGGACACTTCAGCAGCGCGGATGAAAACATTGTATGGAAACATAGCATTTGTATAGCTGATGGTTGCATCCCATCATGTGGTTGGTTGGATGGTTAACGTACATGTGAGCACGGGTAATCAATACACTTTTTGGAAATAAAATAATACAAAAATAAATTCTTGCTACAATAGATACTTAATATAAGATTATTTGGGTTGGGGGGAAAAATCAATACAGCATAGTATCGCGATATTTTGCGAGGCGATATTCTATCGATATCCATAACCAAGTATTGATCTTTTATTTCATCAATTCTAAACGTTTTGGTCCCACAATAATAAAATCAAGTTTTTTTGTTGACAAATTTTTCCTTTGGGGACAATTTGCGGTTAAAAAAAAGGAGTAATGAATCGCATTATATCGCGATACTCAATGTATCGTGATAATATCGTATCGGGGCTTAAATATCGTGACGATATTGTATCGTGGGACTAATTATCATACATTTTGCTGGAAAATGACACACCTTAAATACATTTTAAGGCAACTTAAAAACTAAAATAGGGATGTACTCCACATTTGTAGAATGCATTCTACAATAATTAATGCATAATCATGTGCTTACAGGTCTTTTATGTTGCAGGTTATATGAGTGGAAGGCCGTCGTCTAACCAGTGATTGACAGCAGTGCATAGTGACTTCTAAAGAGAGAGATATTTAGTCTGAAAACTGCTCAAAAGTTGCTTATGTGTTGGCTTAGCATTGCGGTAAGGCGCTCCTCAAGTGAGTGTGCCTGAAGAGGTATGAAATGAATTTCATACCGTTTCCCCTCCCTCATTTGCCCGTCGTTTTTTTTTAGCCGGTCTCCTCCGCTCGAGCTATGTGTCTCACCATTACAGAGCTAATCCATCCATGACAATGTTCAATTTCCTCTGGGGAATATGGAGTGCAGTGGGGAGAATTTGCAACCCTGTGGTCCATCTAAGTAGCATTAACGACGGCGGCCACATCCCTCAGAGCCGGAGCTTTGTCTGGGAAGAGAAACTCATTTGAACTGAGTGCTTCGATTTGAGATCCTGACCAACGCGATACAATCTTCTATTACAGGCAATTTTTCTGATATGAGGGAGAGCAGACAAAAAAAGAAGAAGCTGCTACAGGTGTCGGACTTTGTGACACATTTCATATTTGCATTGTCGTTGGAGTAAAAGCACATTTTGTGTTGAGAGATAATTGAGTGATTAACCTTTGCACAGCAGGAACATAATGTATGTAGTAGAAAGTTACCACAAACATCTCCTTCTGGTGAATGAAGATGTAGAAGTCTAGGGTTTGATATTTGCTTTGCTAATACATCTGTTTTTAAGAGTTGAACCTTTTGGAAACTGTGCTCGAAAATCCTCCCGCGGCCATTTTAAGTCCCAGCATGCCCCATTCAGACAATCTTTGGGCATAAAATAGGTAATTTTTCCATTTTTGAACCAAACAACACAGTTTTTTTGACTGAAACTCCTTCCTAACAGACCAAGACTTTGTTTTATTGTGATTTTTGTTGCAAATTCTGATTCTTTAGGTCCTAATCTTTCCAAAAAGGTGTCTTATTGACGCTCCAGGAGCATTTTTGGGGGAATCTGGCTCATATCATGCTGGATGTTCATAGTTATGATCAAAATATCTTTTAAAAGTGTTTTTTTTTTTGCAGATATACATTTGTTTCCCAAGACTTTGCTGAACAAATACATACAATAAACACAAGTATTGGAATTAATTTGGGGTTCCTACAACGATGAGTATCTGGATGTCTAATGTTAAGAAACTACTTATAATAATAACAATAATATGAGCTTTCAATTAATGTCAAAATATGACTTTAATCTACAGCCACCATAGTGTTTCAGTGGCTTTATTGCCCTGATACAACTGCTGTATTTCAAACTACGTTGTGCTGCCTTTCAGTTGCCTCCAAAATGTGCATCTGTCTGGCCTTCGGTGTGTCTGCTCGATACACTATCGACAGACCAATCATTCCACAATCATGCTCAGCACACCATCTTTATTACTGATTATTGACCAGGTCATCACCGCCTGCGTGGCACCTCACACTGACATCAGGTGCCAGGGGAGAGAGAGCGAGAGAGAGGTAGAGCGAGAGAGAGAGAGAGAGCGCCTGGAGTGCGAGAGGAGCTGTAATCTGTCAGCACTCCGATGAGCTGATCTACCGCTGGGCTCCGGATTGCTAAGCCAGTGACCTACAGGTGGCAATTAAATGTCAAGACATTTGGATTCCAATTCTGCTCTGTTGCTGAGTCACATAAGTCATGCGGTAAATTCAGACGTGTCAAATAACCCGAGATAGTTTCCATCAGAGGCGGGTCGCCGCCGACATCGGGGGGGGGGCCGAAGCCGGACCGCGGAGGAGCGACGCCATTTACTTGTTTGTCCCGCGGCGTCCAAAAGTCTTCAGCGAGGAGAGATGCCGCTGCAAATATTTTGCGATGGAGGCCGTCACCGTTTGCCTCTTTCATTGGCTGATGAGTTAAAATTTTAATTCTCGGGGTGGGACTGACTCAGAGGTCCCACGGCACAATATCGCCACGATACTTAAGTCCCGATACGATATCATCGCGATACATTGAGTATCGCGATATCATGCGATTTATCACTTTTTTTTTAACCGCAAATTGTCCCCAAAGGAAAACTTTGTCAACAAAAAGATAACTTGATTTTATTATTCTAGGCCCAAAACGCTTAGAATTGATTAAATAAAAGATCAATACTTGGCTTCTGTGTATTGATACAATATCGCCACGCAAAATATCGCGATACTATGGTGTATCGATTTTTCCCCTCACCCCAATAAAATTCCAAGTCTCTGAACTCATATTTGGTTGGAACTAAAATATCTGCATTAATGTGTGAAATATGTTTTGCAAACAGCTTTTTTCAACCTGAGCGCTCTTCTGTTTCCTTTGTGCGTTACATTTCCCAACAAAGCGCACAGACAAATTATAATTAAAAGGCATTTTGAGTGTGTGCTGTGAGTTATTTTTGTACTTTTCCATTAAACATGGAATAGATGGAACTGTATAGAACCTGATTAACCTTTTGGGAACTCCTCCCGTTCCCATTTTAAGTCCCAGCATGCCCCATTCAGACAATCTTTTGGCATAAAATAGGTAATTTTTCAAATTTTGAACCAAACGACACAGTTTTCTGACTGAAACTCCTTCCTAACAGGACAAGACTTTGTTTTATTGTGATTGTTGTTGCAGATTCTGATTCTTTAGGTCCTAATCTTTCCAAAAAGGTGTCTTATTGATGCACCAGGAGGCTTTTTTGGGGAATCTGGCTCATATCATGCTGGATGTTCATAGTTACCATCAAAATATCTTTTAAAAGTGTATTTTTTTTTAAAGATATACATTTTGCTGAATTAAATTGGGGTTCTTACGACGACTCAAACATGGAAATGGAGGTTCGGAGACAACATTGGTTCCAGACTTTAACGTGTTAAAGTATATGTAGTATGGATGGGACACAGCCAGCGTCGTTCAAGTGTTTCTTAGTCCTTGGAAATGTCTCTTTCTTTATCAAACATTTTTCCAATTCTTCAAAAATGTGATAGTACTTCCATATATAAAATATTTCAGTTAAGAGCTTTTCGGTGAATGTATGTTATGAATTGTCAATTCTATGAGTGTTGCTGCTATACAGAGAAAAAACATTCAACTATTTTAGTATTTACTGCAGTGTAGTATGTGTGGCCATTAATTCAAACACCATCCCATAAACAGACATGAACACACACACACACACACACACACACACGCAGGAATATTTGAGATATCGATATTGTGTATCTTTCCATTCCGATCACATATCATGTGTGTGCCGTTGGAGGTGTCGGCTGAATGCCAATGAGAGTGTGTGAGACGTCCGGACATCGGCAGCATCTCCAAGGTCGGCGTCTGAATCGGCATGGCGCTCCGGTCGGCGGGCGAGTGTCCATCACGCCGCTTCTTGACGGCACATCCATGACATTTCCAAACTGTTTGTTTCTGTCACTCAAACGAGTCACCTTTGAATCAACGACCTCACACTAACGTAGCTGTAATGCACTCAGGATGTGGCCCTCGTCCTCCAGGGGTGTCCTTCTCCTTCACGGAGAAAGGAGTTTGGATTTACAGCTGTCACAATGGGCTCACACCAGAATCACTCCTCCTAATCCGCCTCTCGCTGGCCAATGATTGAGCGAGAGTGTTTTCACTCCGAATGGTATCGGCCCGATGAATGGACGCTATCAGCTTCATTAGATTGGTTGGAAGTGTCCCGCTAAGACTACGAGACAATGGCGACCTCTAGAGGCCGTATGAGACGCAGAAGAGGAAGTAGAAAGAGCAAGAAAGTTAGCAGAAGGAGGTTTGGGGTGCTCGTAGAGGCCCGTCTTGACCTAAAGCTGTGGTTCTATAACTTTTTCTTTCACTTTGGAGGAAGGAAAATGTTGGAAAAATCCAACTTTTTGTGACTCCTCCATCCGTGCTTTTTCAAATGATAGAATAAAGAAAATATAAATCCCTTTCAAGTAAACCAGATGGCTCCATCAGACAAAAATGAATAACGTGCAGTCACTTTGTTAGAACAATGCACATTAAAAAAAACTTATATTTGACAAAGAAATCGTCTATTTTGGCTGCAAATAACCTGTTTTGCACTGAATATATTTTCAAGATAATAACAGTAACGTTCAACCTGTGCAAAACAGAATGAGAGCAGATGTGTGAGCGTCACGTTGTGTCAGTATTAGCGGCTATGTGAGCTGATTTCCTCTACACATATTTTATAAACATGGTTGTAGATTTGATACGGAGTTTCAGTTCATGCTCCATGTTGAGCTAAGATTTGTTTTATGTTTTTAGCAAAACGCCAAGAATGCGCAGCGCAACCTGTTAACAGCATAATGTTAACATTTCCATAAAAGTACAGTCCTTTTACCATGTAGTAATGTAACCAACAGGATTTGCAGCGCTGCCTCTAAACTTGAAGGAGCAGCACACACACTTTGACCAGTTCAAGTCCACACGAGGTGGAATAGATTTTGGGCTGTAGCCGGTGGACATATTCATGCTTTAAAAAGAAGCAAATCAATAATAAAGTGCAGTTTTGATTATTAATATCAGCGCCTTTCATTGTGAATACTTCACATCTCCGAGTGTGGAAGCAGTGCAGACTGTAGAAGACTATAAAGAATAAAGACTATAAAACCGTATGATATGATGATTTAGAAGACAAAGTAAATGGATTTAATTGCCACACTAAACAGTAAGCAATGTAAAGAGATGGATGTAATGTGTTGAATGGCAAATACTGAACTGTGCTACCACTGAGCTGTGGAAGAAGACTCTGTACACTACAATGTACATCATGGTAATCTCCTGTTTAGGTGAATAAAAGGCCCCAAAAATGGTGTTAGCTGATGATGTCATCCATGCATCTTAAGAGTTTTGCAGCTTTGCTTTGTTGTGAAACAGTTTTTAACAATAAAACAATGCACCTTTGGTTTTAAGGGGCAGTTTGAATCGCTATTTGTATTTTAACCTGTCCAGCAAAGTCTTGGAAGAAAAAATGTATATCTGCAAAAAAAACAAACACTTTTAAAAGATATTTTGATCATAACTATGAACATCCAGCATGATATGAGCCAGATTCCCCCCAAAAAGCCTCCTGGAGCGTCAATAATACACCTTTTTGGAACGATTAGGATCTAAAGAATCAGAATGTGCAGCAAAAATCACAATAAAACAAAGTCTTGTCCTGTTAGGAAGGAGTTTCAGTCAAAAAACTGTGTCGTTTGGTTCAAAAATGGAAAAATAACGTATTTTATGCCAAAAGATTGTCTGAATGGGGCATGCTGGGACTTAAAATGGGAGCGGTAAGATTTTCCAAAAGGTTCAACTACGGATGTTTAGTGGTGACGTTACACTTCCATTGTTCTGATAATCTGCTTTTCTCAGAGAGGAGCGGTTTAATTACTTTTGAACATTTTTAAAACAGCCTTTTCATCAAAACCCAATCGCATGCTCGCGGTCTGGCGAGAGAGAGATTTTTCACCAGTAAAGAAAGTGTTTCTTCACCGGCGGCGGCAAATGCTTCACCTCCAAGAAACAAAAGAAATGCCATAAAGAACAAACCATGAAAACTGCATTTTACCCAAGAGTGCTGGGGAAAAAAAGGGTAGCAAAGAGTTTCATGCTTCCGAATAATGAGCAGAAATATGCATGCTGGCAACTCCAACTAATTAGTGTGGAACACCAGGATTATGAGTGATATAAAATGCATTAAGTGCCAGCGCAGTAATTTGTGATGTAAGACAGTTTGCAACTTTAAGGCCTGCCTGTTGGGACCTGGTGGGGAATAAATGGAATTCATGTTTGCATACATTACTGTTGTAAAGTTTTAACAGCAGCGCGCTGAGCTGATTACTCATTGGCTGCTGCAAGAGAGCAGCCATTAGCATTGTTCTGCAGCTGTCAGAGACTCTTATCCAACAGCACAGTACAGTCGGGATACTTGTGCGTCCGGCCCCTCGGAGAGCCGGCGTCGCCGTCTACAGCGGGTCGTCGAATGTGCCGCCGCTTTGGGCTTTCAGTTCTCGGGCCTAATTGAAAGATGGCCGCGTCACCTGCTCGTTCAGGGAGGCGAGAGAACTTCTGGAAGCGGCAAAAGCTTCTTTTTCTGTCTCGCTTGCTGCTGCATGGACATTATGTCGGCGAAATATTGAGTGACAAATGGATTCTCAATCCGTGTTATTTGTATAAAGCCGCAGATGAAGTCCACAATAGCTTTGACCTTGTGTCATGCTCAATAGCCCCAACAGTAGCCCCCCCCCTCCTCCTCCACCTCCTCCCACACCTCCATCTCTTCAACTGCTCCCCACAGACTCGCTGCTTTTTGTTTACCACGCTCAACCTGAGGATTTACGGGCAGGGGCAAAGAGTAATTGTGCATATAATGTCAAGGACTGTTGTCAGTACCCATACATCATGCCCACATATGGTACACACGGCCGTGTTAAATATACATGCTCCCATGAAATATACATGGCTGGAGTGTGCATACAAAGCCTCTGGCTGCGGAAGGAATGATTGGAAAAAAACCCAACCAGGAATTCACCCATCTCTCCGACTAAACCACCGTCAAAATATCTGCCACTGCGTATCTGTTCCAGCTCACGCTGCAGGAAACAGGATGTTTGTTCAAATCTAAGCTCTTAAAATGTCCGTCTTGTAGTGGACAGTGTCTGTAAACACCAACATTATGTCAAACATATGACTTATTATGTTGTTTTTGGGCTCGTCTGAGCTCTACACGCGTAATTGATGCGCATCTTTTTCTTTCTGCGTGCTCATCTAAAGGTTAGCAGCTCTTGTGTTTCTCTCTCGGAGCGCGGAGGGTTAATTTGTTAAGGAGGAGACAACGCGGGTAACACACAGTGTTGGTTAGGGAGAGGGTTCCCTATTATCAGGGGATGAGAGTGCTAATAAAACTCAGGAGCTGCCGGGGTCCAGAGGTCAGACGCACATGTAATGAATGGAGAAATTTAACTCATCCAATTATAGGTAGCCGAGGCAAAAAAAATCCATACTGTTACTCTGGGCAGAGCGCCCAAATGCAAAACTAATAATGTCAAGCAAAGCCCCGGCTTTGTGTAATGCAAGTGTGAGGGTGTGATGTACGGGCGTGTGTGTGTGTGCGGTGAAAACGTGTGCAGCGGTGTGTCTCCTAGTGCATTTGTGTGTACGTCTGCGTGCACACACACTGACGAGTATTTGCGAGTTCAATTCCTGCAGCGGCTGCTCGTGAGAGGTCAACGAGCAGGGAGTGTGACGGCAGAGGGGTGTTGTCGAGTTGTCGTGTTGTCGGGGAGCTTTGTGTGTGTGTGTCACAACAATAAGAAAGCTGGAATCTAACTGGCAGCGATCATGAATCGCGGGGAAGATTATGATAATGCAGCTCGGTGGTATTGATCCCTCTGTCTTCAGGCAGACCCCGTTGGCATTAATCACGCGTTTAACCGTCAGGATTAAGAATCAGATGCTAATCCAGTTCATGCAAAGATATGTTCGCAATTAGGATCCCGCGCTTTCGGCGCGTCCCCGGAATACAAACGCAGATAGCGACGAGCACGGACCTTTGACTTTTAATGACAGAGGCCCAAAAAGGGCAACCTGCTCGTCACCGAGGACGCGCCTCGATTGAGCGAGCGGCGTGTTGATTCATCGATCAAATTTGAAGAAAATAAGAAAAATAAAGGCGTGGAAAATCAAACCCGGATCCATTTTTTTTTCCTCCCCAGTTTTTATTTTTATTCATTTTAATTGGGCGCCATACCCCCTCGGAGGCAGAGTCATTAGGCCTTATACATAACCATCGCTGCCGCATTAAAATCACATTACACAACGACGATAATCATTGCATTCAATTACACATGGTAATAAATACCCGACGCCATCTCCAGTAAATCCATTAGCCTGGGAGTCACACACACACCAACACGGGCGGGCAGGAGACGGCAGCCATTAGGACATCCCGGCGCTCGGACCGTGTTTTCACAGTTACTTCTCAGCGGCTCTGTCAGCGACGCCGGTTGTTTACACGGAGGCGTCGCAAACATGTCCGCAGTCTTATTTGGAATTCATGGCACATGCTTTTTTTTTATTTTTGTTTTATTTACAGCACTTCTGTTTTTTCACGAGGAAAAGTGTCAAACCAGGAATAATAATAATAGAAAAGATCCGATTGGACAAAAGGGCAAAAAGCTGGATTTTAAAACGACATGTATGCTTCAGTCCACCGATCCCTCGGGGGAATACATCAGATAGGTGTCATTTACTGCAGCGCCACGACAGATTTCTGCTACATTACTCTTTAAAGAGTAAGCCTTTAAGATTCCTAAATAGAAAAACTACAGTCGGTGGTATTCAAATGGCTATATGTGCCGTGCCATCACTCAGACGGCGACCTATAAAGAAGGAGACGTCTGTGAAAGAGCCGTGGATTCGCTTCCGTAATGGATGTGTGACAGGGTGGAGCGAGGAGCCGGCGAAGCTGCTGTGCATGTTTTACTGCTATTAGCGGGGGAGAAAGTGACACGTTTAGAACAAGAGGCGCCTGTTATACAGTCTATATGGGAACTAGAGAAACACACACACACACACACACCCTCGACTCGGTGCATTTCATTTTCATATCTCTAACCTAAACCGCTCAATATTCTTCCTCCACCCCCCCAAGGCTCATCCCACGCCGCTCCACCCCTCCCTCCCTCTCCGCCCTCAGCCCGCCTCCCTCCTCTCGTTGCTGGATGGCAGCCTCACTTGTAATTAACTGTTATGCGGGGGATTGATTGTGGACAGCTTAGCATTGACCAGCTTCATTATGGAGTCCCTTCAAAGTGGGATTCTGGGCCTGCCAATACTCCTGAGTTTATTTCAGTGAAGGGATCAATAGCGAGCGCATTAAGAGCTTTATTTGGGCTTTGTCCGCCCCTCAAGTACCTTTGCCCCGGTGGCTCTGCGTGATGGGCTGCGTCGACCTTTTCAGGAAGGCGGCATAACCAATATGCTTATGCTTTTGCTGCGATATGGAGCGGGTGTGGAGCGTCAGTGTAGGTGAAAATATAAACAAGTGCATCAAGCAGTTTGCTTGCGTGGTGTACTTTCCTCCCGTGGATATTCTGGGGATTACTTTCGATGAAGGCTGATAAACATTTAATCTGCAAAAGGCGAAAGCTCAGCTGGAGCGCTGCGTTTGTGGAGTGCACGAGGTGTTTGGTAGGTCGTACCCCAAAAAAAGCCCCTCCAAAAAAAAGCCAAGGTGATTTTTTTCCATCGGGTTTTGTAGTGAAGTCAAGTTAATGACACTTGGCCCCTTTTGTTCAGAAAGATAATCGCCAATCAATCTGCAATCAATCAGCAATCAGCCGGAGTGAACAGCTCACGTGAGGCTGCAGTGAGCTGCACCGCGGTCACATGACGAGGACGCGGAGGCGGAGCAGTCGTCGGCGTTTCTGATGCTCTGTTCACACCAAACGCAGCAAGATTTTTCTTGACTTTTTCTCAAATTTAATCTAACATTTTTCTCAAATTTCTTTCAAATTTTTCGCAATTTTTTCTCCGGCTAATCACTGTAAAACTAGTCACCGTGTCGTCATCCACCATGGAAACAACCACTACTCCTGCTTCATACCACATACACACGTGTAAACATCAACCTCCACGGTGTCTGGGTTCATATTATTATTCGTTGTCTCATTTAGCCACTCGTTAGCATTTAGCTACTCGTTAGCTGCCGCCTTTAATCAGACATGTAAAATTCATCTGCTGCCACGTTTTATAACGTAGAACCAAACACAATATGTTACGCTTGCGTGAGCCACAGACCTCATTTCAGGCATCTAACACCCGTTGCAATAAAAAAGCATCGGCTTCGAGGCGAGGGAACAGGAAGTGTAAAGAAAAAAGCGGACGCATTTCTGGATTTTAGAAATCTCTCACTCTATACACTCCAGTTACATCTAAAGCATTTTTTTCTTCCTCTCCCACTTATCCAGATGTTGTGATGTGTGCAGACACCCTGTAACATTCCCCCTCTGCCGGTGGAGAGCAACAGCACCCACTTTCAAAGCTTCCTCTACAAACAGCATGCCACAGCGCTCCTCATGAAAGCATATACACACCGAGGTGTCCGGGGACTTTCCCTCTCAGATGCACACACACACACACACACACACACACACGCACACACACACACATGGGGGTGGCCCTCTGATGAGATATCATTTTGTCATTTTGCATGCTGGGTTACAAGATGTATCTCCCCTGCCAAAGCGTCAGCAGCAAGCCCAGCTCTGTCCTTGTCTGGTGTTTCCCTCAAGGCGACACACACCGCCGAGGAGCCACACACACACCCTGGGAGACGGAGAGAACATGGCTGCCACATTATAAATGACTTTAAGAAGCTCTCTTTCTTGTACACATGCTTTGTTTCCACCCCTCTCTCTCTCTCTCTCGTACATATACACACCACACTGGCTGGCTCCCATAGACACACACATCGTTTCCAGCTGAGACCATTACACAGATATTCCACGTGGGTGCCACACGGACAGAAATGATGGTCTGGCCCCGGAGCTTTTTTGTTCTTTTCGCCTCTCTTGACTGTCTGAAATGGATCTAACCAGTGAAATACCAGGTTATCCTTTTCCTTTGCTTCATGCTATGAAAATAATCCTCACACAGCAGTATGGCTTCCACCTCGGTGACTGGTTATTCGCTCATTATGAGCTCTTCTTTTCCCGCAAAGTAATATTCTTCAGAAAGTGAGATATTGTGCTGTCTTGGTCCTACTGTACCTCACCGGCTCCACGGTCGGTCCCTCTGTGCTTCCACAGAAGTAATGGCCTGCAGACTCAGCAGTGGGGCTGCACAAAGATGAATTAAAAAAAAAACTCACAAACGCACCCCACTGACAGCGGACTGCGGCGGTGACACTTAAATAATAAGCAGTGCTTAGCGCTTTATCGCTATTTCTTTTCCTGGCTGTATGGGGCTGAGGTCAACTCATTAGTAGGCAGGAACACAGAGAAAACACACACACACACACATACACACACACATACACTGGCACATGAATCTCACAGATAAGTGGGGTATTATTGCCGTGCCTATAATCTCTGATTACATGTTTAATAAAAAGCTATTTCGAAATCGCCGCACAATGTGTTCGCAATAAAATCCTCTCTGTGGTTTGTTTATACAAACTTGTGGCAGGAGAGAATGTGATTAGTTTGAACATTTCAGACAAATATGGATTCCCGTGCAAGCAGAATAACAACATGTAGCGACAACACATCCTGCGGAGCGGAGTCCCGTTGCTGTCAATTACTTCTAAATCATTACAAAGGCCACCGTATTACCTGAAGACCCCACAAAGGCTCCTCCGCTGAGCTTAGAAGTGTGTATCAAAAGGAAGCTATCCTTGGGAAGACTATATTAAAAAAAACACACACACAAAAGAGAAACGATCACACAGATATGGCAACAATGTGCAACAGCGTGCCGGAGGGCGGCCGGTGGGGCGTAGAGCTGTTAATGGTTCCTTCATGCTCGACACATCTCAAAAACAAAACAGCTAATGTTCCCCGGATCAGGCCAGCAGGACAACATTAGCAGGGAAAGATCTAACAGTCAGATAGGAGGAGAGATTAATTACAATATGCCCTCATCACGCACAAAAGAGACACAAAAGTGGATCGGAAACAATGCTCGCGAAGCTACCGGAGGGGATCGGAGGGTCCCAGTTAACTCTGAGATGCAGGGGGGGAGAAGTGCTTAAATAATAGCAGATTTATTCAAACTAGGAATTGCATATCCTGCTGAAAATGCGTTGGAATGCAAACAAGCTGAAGCTTAAAGCAGAAATATTTGAAAAAAAAATAGCTGAACAAAGTGAAATATGGTTGAATGTAGCTTAAAATAGCTGAATATAGCTGAATATATTTGAAAATAACAGAATAGCTGATAATGAAAATAGTGGAATATACATGAAAATAGCTGAATATATATAAAAAAAACAGCTGAATATATTTGAAAATAACAGCATAGCTGAAGATACATGAAAATAGCGGAATATACATGAAAATAGCTGAATATATATGAAAATATAGAAAACTACCTGATCAAAAGTGTTGAAGCCCAAAAGCATTTAACGACACAGTTCATTAAAGTGTATAAATAAAAAAAAGAGGGAGAAAAAGATCCGAATGGGACAAAGAAAAACGCAAAAAGAATCTTTAAGTTTTGTTTATTCAATCCAGAAGCACACAAACATGAAGGGCTGCAATAATTCAACACAAAATGACCCCTTTTTTCTCCTGGACTGGAGAAATGTCAATATTCATAAGCAGCCTGCTCTTGCTCTTATTGGATCTCCAGATGGGAGGAGCGCTGTCAAAACACCCGCGCGTCAAGATGAAACACAGAAAAGATATCTATTCAATTCTGACGTTTCATTAATGAATAATTTCCCCATGCATACATATTAATAGATAAAATGAATTAGTTAAATCGTTGATGTGGAGGAAAATCAACAGGGAAGCTCTATCGACATTTTTGCATTCTGATCTCATTTAATCATATTCCCCACTAATTAATTTGAGCTTTTCCTACATGTTTGTGCAGGTTCAACGCTTCATTACCCCAAACCTGTATTCGCTGATTTCCCATACTCTTCCATATTTAATCACGATTCTCATTGTAAACTGTTTCTTGCTAAATTATCATTTTAAATAATATATAATACATGGCACAGGAAAGGGATATGGATGTGAACTCATCTAAATGTCTAAATCTCAGCGTAACAAATGTTTCAAACTTAAAAAATCTTCTTTCGTTGGTCCTGTAAACTGTCCCAAGATATGCTGATGACTTTAGCGTCATATTATTTTACATAGATGAGCTCAGACGTGAACCAAATGAGCCGTCCCCTCCGATAAAAATTGCTAATAGAGGAATCATTAAAGACTACTCTGTTGACCTTTTAAAAGGCTGGCTCCCAACTCCAGACCCCCGACTCTAAATCCTCTGCTTATTGACTTGGCCGCGTCTTTAAATGCCTCTCTTAAAGGGCCAGCGCCTCCTTTCCCTCCTCCCCTCTGGCTACACCGCTCACCCCTCGAACCCCCAGCTGGAGCACCATGGGAAATGAGTATTAATGATGTTCACAAATGAGGCGACCTGTCAATGTGTTAGCGTCCTGCTCGCCGCGCGATGCTTACGTTTACACACACACACACACACACAGGTTTGTAGTGTGCAAACACACACACACCAGCTTCCAAAGGGCCTCCAAAAATAGTCTTTTGACCCGAGGCTCTGCACCCGAACAACACTCGCTTTCACCGTACGCCTGCCTCCTCTTCATGCTCCTCCTCTGATACAGACTGCTGGGGCTCAGCTGTGGCCCGAGGGGCTGTGAAATATATATATATATATATATATATATATATATATATATATATATATATATATATATATATATATATATATGACACGTGTGAAATGACCGTAGAGGGGACAGACGTGAGCGTTATTGACAGAATAATGGAGCAGTGCAGATAAATCGGCATCCAGACGCGTCACGGAGGAGAGCGCCTTCTCCCCTGAAATAAATCCATGATGATTTAATGAAAGGAATCAAATGAGGTCCATCACGGCGTCGCTGTTTTGTAGTTTTTTTTTAGGGTACAGAGGTGAGGCATCGCCTTCACACACACACACAAACACACACACACACGCGTCTAGAAAACCAGATGCAAAATCGTCTCGTTCAGCCGTGTTTCATCGATGATCTAATGGAGGAAAGACATTAACATTCTCCACCTCTTCCAGAGTTTTTTTGACGTGTCTTTGTCAAACGTGTGCAGCCGGCTGTGTGGATGTCAGCGACGCAACACTGTAGGGTTTGGTAAACACGGGATAATGATGCCTCACATGTTGTGACACGCGCACCTGCCAGACAACAAGGGTCCTCTCGTCCTCCACCTGCACATTCATCACGTCTCCCTGCGCCGCCGGTCCGGCGTTTCACTAATGATGCCAATTAATTGGAAACATTAGCGCATCTCAAATATTAACATTGCCCAGCCGTGTAAGGCGTGGACATCAAAGGCCCAACGAAGGCGTGCGGATGCACAGTTTGTCTCTCAGCGGTCCAACAGGGAGGCGCCGGTCTGGAGTCATGTGATCAAAGACTTTATGTCTTGGAAGGGAAAAGCAAACGCTCATGAAGCAGCTGCAGCGGAGCAGGAAGCTGCTGAACTACTAGAGCCAAAGGTCTGGAGACGTGAAGAGCTTCTTCTGCTGTTCATGAGCTGTGAGGAGGATCAGCTGTGAGGAGGATCAGCTGTGAGGAGGATCAGCTGTGAGGATCAGCTGTGAGGGGGATCAGCTGTGAGGAGGATCAGCTGTGAGGAGGATCAGCTGTGAGGATCAGCTGTGAGGGGGATCAGCTGTGAGGAGGATCAGCTGTGAGGATCAGCTGAGGAGGATCAGCTGTGAGGAGGATCAGCTGTGAGGAGGATCAGCTGTGAGGAGGATCAGCTGTGATGAGGATCAACTGTGAGGAGGATCAGCTGTGATGAGGATCAGCTGTGATGAGGATCAGCTGTGAGGAGGATCAGCTGTGAGGAGGATCAGCTGTGATGAGGATCAGCTGTGAGGAGGATCAGCTGTGATGAGGATCAGCTGTGAGGATGATCAGCTGTGAGGAGGATCAGCTGATGAAACATGCAAACTACTGCCCTGTTGTTTTAACTTCAATGCTGAAGAAACACACCTTGTTTGTGTGTGTTTGTGTGTGTGTGTGAGCGTTTGTGTGTGTGTGTTTGTGTGTGTCAGCATTTGTGTGTGTATGTGAGTGTTTGTGTGTGTGTGTATTTGTGTGTGTGTTGAAGTGTGCGTGTGTTGAAGTGTGTGTGTGTGTGATTGTTTGTGTGTGTGTGTGATTGTTTGTGTGTGTTAGTTGGTGTGTGTGAGAGTGTGTGTGTGTGTTTGTGTGTGAGTGTGTTTGCATGTTGCAGAGTGTTTGAAAGATGTAGGAAGTGTTTAAATCAGAGCGCTCCTTTGTCTTGAAGACATTTGTATTGATGTGTGTGTGTGTGTGTGTGTGTGCGTGCGTGTGTGTTTTTGTCAGCACTCTGGGCCTCGGTGCCATGAGGATTTGTCATGTTTCCCTCAACATCTGAATTTCCCGTCCTCTCTGGAGCCGAGTCTCAAGTCCCCAAAACATTCTGCTAGACATTAACTCAAATGATATGCAGCCCCACGCCTCCTCCACCGCTCTGTCAGGGGGGGGGGGGGGGGGGGCTCGGGGGGAGGGGCTAAGGGGGAGCGGGGCCGCTCTCCTGCAGGCTTGGCAGGCAGGCGGTGTGGCACACGCCTGGCAGACTGAGATGACGATAGCACGAGATGCTTCCAGCCTCCTAGCCCTCCGTATCAGCCAGGTGTCCGTGGACCAGATAACACAGTGAGGGTGAGGTGGTGAAGGGGTGAGGGGGTGAGGGGGGGGGGGTACGGGGTGTATGAGATGAAGACAACACACAGAAGAAGACGAGCAGGCGTGCAGAGTGCTGCAGGATCCAGCTGAGCGGCTCCTGCTCGGGGAACGCAATCATTTTCACAAAATATCATCTAAATGCCTCATTAGACGCTTTCAGCCAACGAGTATCAGAAGCTTCACGTAATTAGTTCAGGAATTCGACTGATTTGATGAAAGAGTGTATTTTTTTTGGGGTGTTTCCACGATGATGCGTGTGACCGACGTCATGATGAAACACATGAGAGAGCTTTATTTGTGCTATTTATTGTCAGATGATGAATCAATTTAAATCAGCTGAATAGAAAGACAGCTGACTAAAATGATGAGGACATATTTGGCGCTTTTAGCACAAATTGAGTTAGATAGATAGATAGATAGATAGATAGATAGATAGATAGATAGATAGATAGATAGATAGATGCTTTATTAATCCCAAAGGGGAAATGTGTTACTTGGTGGTTGTAAACTAAGCGTGTGAGTTTATCAGGACAGTTTAAGTTACGCTTCAGCTGTTAAACGCTGCCCTCAGTCAATCTTTTCTTATTATGAATCATGAGAAAGGGCCGACCTCTGACCCCTTTGTCTGCCGGCGTGATGACGGATGAGCCTCCGGGGGTTCGAGCCCGTGTTCCTGAGGTTTTCAGAGGATAACGAGGGTTCAGGGTTCCAGGATGTCCGGCGGCCATGACTTCCTCTTCCATTCCTCATTGCTCACCCTCCAAAGAGACGGCGTGAATTCGTCGTTATACTCGATTTAAATATTGCCGCACGTGGTCAGCTGATGGGTCGCACTGTTTTGCTTTTTAAACCTGAAATCAGCTTCTTTTTCTCGTCGTCGCCGAACAACATTTCCACCCGCTCTCTTGCAATGTGCAGCATTGTTTACAAAGCTTTTTCTTACCGAGCTTGCCAGCTGCTCCAAGCAACCCAATTACTGGGTAAAACCCTGGCTTACACTTTCCCAGAGTTCTGCACGGCATCCTGCATCCATCTCAGGCCCCAGAGAGCTTCCTCTCGGCTCTCCACCAATGTCATTTACACCTCCCCGCTCCGGCCCGGCTCACAGGTTGCCTTCAACACCGCCACAGCTACAGCCCCTCCCCCACCCGCTGCCGAGGAGCCCGGGAACACGAGCAGAACCCGGTTCTGAGAAAACGGAGACGGCGAATATGACGCAGCAAGACGTCTCATTACAGCAGCGGAAGCTTTTTCCTCTGGTGTTTGCCCAGACTCACATCATCAGACGAGGAGGGAGATTGCTTGAGCTTTTTTTTTTTTTTCACAGGGAAAGGAATGGAGAGAACATGGAGGAGGGGGGGAACAGAGAAAGGAGGGATGAGTGAGTGCAGAGAGCAGAGCCAAGAGAGAGCGGCGGCAGAGGTATACTGTAGTGGAGCTCTACAGGAAATGAAGTTGCTCCCGGAGCAAGGAGAGGAAGAAGTAAGGTGGGGATGGGTGAGGCGTGGGGGCGGCTGGGAGGTGACAAAGCCACTGAAGCCGAGCAGAGGTTGAGTGGGGTTGAAGCCACACTGTAAGCCCTTCTTTCCCCTGAGACAGCCGGAGTTAGAGGGCCGGGATGGGACTGGGTTACAGGGAAGGACCCAGGGCCATTTCATTACAGAAAGTGTCTGTCCAGAAGATGGGAAAAGGATTATCCTCCAAACAGGATTTATTGGAGGGGATAATTCATTGGCTGAACCCACAGTGGGAAAGTGCCATATAGGTTGAGGTTACAATATTGCTTCATTCACAGCTCCCAACAGCCTGATTTTCAGCAATGTATGTGGCAGAGTGTGTGTTTGTGAGTTTGTTCAGAGGGGAGCTGCAGCGTGTGTGTGTGTGTGTGTGTGTGTGCAGCGCGTCATTAAAGCTCGCCCGTGGCACGTTAGCGCCGTGTTCAGGCGCAAGTGGTGCCGGCTAAAAAATGCATGCGATCTTTATTACGGCGTGATATTCAGGAAAGATCTGCACTGGAGAGATTTTCATGATAACGTTCTGCTTGCAGAGACGGATAATGCTGCGTCCAACACGAGAGGAGAGCTGCAGTTAGCTCGTTAGCAGCTAGTTAGCAGCACAGTATAAATAAAGGAGCTAACAGCATAACAGCATTTGGAACAACTTAGTAAAACTCATATTATTATATTGTATTCTGTCTTTGCTTCTGTAGGTTGGCTTAGCAGATAGCTAACAGTAGATCCAGGAAATAAAGAACCAGAAATCCAGGATGGCATTTAGGGTTTTTACTTGAATCTTTGTTTTTGTAAAACTGTAGAAACAGAACATGACATTAGCTTACAGATGTGTCATAAACGCACAGAAGAATACCAAGCTCAGAATAAACATACAATCAATATGCTGGAAAAGCTAAGTATTCATTAACACCAGACTTCCTGGACTAATTAGAGTTTAAGCTAACTTTAACGTTGTCAACATATTAATGCAGAAGGGACATGTCAATATAAAAATGCTAATCGCGATTAGCATCGCGGTTAGCATCACAGTTAGCATCGCGATTAGCATCCACACAACACAACTGAAACGGTAAACAGACAGAGAATATATCGGAAAATATATTTACATACACATACAGACGTACTTACAGACTTAGGTCTTTAAAGGCTACCAGACAATAAGTGAGACAAATAGCTGCAGCATGTCTTCTCAGCTGAATCGGAACAAACTACGGCAAGAGAGGAGGGCTAAACAAAGATGCAATTACACTCTGCACCACTTGGCGTCTGGAATGCAACACAAGGAAATGTGAGGCAGAACATATTGTAATACATTCACATGCACGCTGCTCAGAGTAACCACACTGACCGACAGATAATAAGGTACGAGAGGCAGTACTGTATCGTCAATAATGTACCGTTCAAGATGGTTGTTAGGCCCGACGCGCAGCTGTCAAGCTTGAGGTGACAACTCACGGTCGCACAATTTAAACCTACCTGTTATTTTGAGTGCACTCAGATATGGAACGCTCTGGTACATGTAAACAGGTTGTACAGTACTTTATGATTGAATACACCCCAAGCTGCACACAGTGAAAATGAGCATTACAGCCACATTGTGATGTGTTCAAATGTAATCTTGACGCTTTTGGCGAGAAAACTTGAATAAATATAGTTTCTGTGAAGGTTTTTTCACACGTAAAATAGATATCGAGAGGGAAATATGACCCATAAGAATCCAGACCCATTTCTCCTTCAAGTAAAATGATGGCGGCCATCTTGGAAAAGCTGTTGTGGGGACACAAAATGACACAACCCTGTCACATGACCCACTAAAGATGTTCATAGTCGTCACTTTGGGGCTTCAAATCAAGGATGAAGCTGTGTATGGAACTTTCTTAAAGGACGTGTGACAATAGTACAATAGTTTATCTTCTTATAATTTGAATCGTGTGTATATGCAAATAACCCGGATAGAAGACAATTGTTTTCGTCTAGATGTATCCGTTGATTTCACTTATCTAGTAAAAGGCCTTTTCATTTCAAATCAAGTGTGTGTGTGTGTGTGTGTGTGTGTGTGGTCCGTGTAGGACGATACAGAAGTCAGGTTGTCGTCGGCATTGTGGGTAATTAGTTCTTCCTGTCTGTGTTACGAGGCACCAAGAGGCTGTGTTGCTGATTTACCAGATAATGAAAATATGAATATATGAAAGCAGAATACCTGTCACGATCACTTAGGAGACAGGGCGCACATCCCAAATGCAAAGAGGCAAAACGCACCTTCCCACATTCACAGGGAAATATGTAAATTGTGCATCTTGTGTTCCCTCATCGCAGTCTGTTAGAAAACAGCTGAGGTGTGGAAAAAAAAACTAGGAAAACAAAATATGAACGGGGACTCATTTGCTGTCTTTGGGCCTGCAGGGCACTTGACAAAACAATGATGGAGACACAGGAGGAACACTGGGGAGATTTGCATTTAACAAACTGATGTCTCCTGGCCTGTCATGTTGTATTAATGCTGCATGAAGATTGCCACATTCTGGCCCGTTCTAATGCGCTAACGAGACAACCGGCTCCATCGCCGAGGCTTTCATTCTTCTGAGCATCCTGGCAGACATCTTGTGCATCTTTACATCTTCATAATCGTCCAATTTACAGCGTGAGCACTCGGTAATAACGCTCGGCTTTGACCGGCGACGCTTTGGGCCGAGGATCCCGCTTCCATCGCCGCCGCCGCGTTGTGCGTCGCAACTTTAGATATTTGCATCTTCGTCTTTGCCCTTTTAATATTTATTTATTTTATTCCGGAGGATTGCAAAAATGAGTCTGAAATCATTCCCTTTAAAAAAGGCCGTTGATTGGGGTGCCGGGGTCTGTAATTTGCAATTAACGAACGGGCTCTGGAATTTGATTCGGGTCAAGGTCCTCATTTGCATCCTCCATCCCGGACTAGCGGAGACTCTCGGGGTGCCGCGTCTCGGTGACGGCGCCTCTCGTTGTCTGATTTATGTTCAGCGGTCACGGTGAAGGGAAAGGAAGAAGAAGAGTGGAGCGCCGCTGCCCCCCCCCTCCCTCCTCCTCTTCCTCTCCTCGTCACGCTCTCGCTGTTAATGAATTCTGAGCGCGAGCTGTGATTTCTATTGGTTCATCTCAATTGCCTGCTAATGGCAGGGTCGTTAGGCCAGGGAAATAGCCGAGTCCACCTCCAGTCTCCAGGGGCGGGTGCTGCGCGGCAGGCAGCGCCGCGAGCTGTGACCTGCCGAGAGCGCCGCCTCTCTGGGCGGAGACGCCGCTTTAAAGCACGAATAACACTTTTAACATTGACGAGCTCCACATGTTTAATTATTATGGATGTGATTTAACTAAGGGCTCCAGAACTGTACATTTCTTTATGCTACTTGATGATTTCTACTTTTTTACGGTTTACATTCTGCCACAATTTAGATTTTTTTCTGCATAATTCAACTCTTGAAACGTATTTTTTATGCATCATTAACGATATTAATGCAGGGCTTCTTGTGTTTTTGCATCATAAATCAGCGTTGCTGCATTGCTACTTTAACTAAAACCCACTTAATCTCATTTGTTGGCCACTAGGGGGCAGCGCAAGCAGCGAACACAACAAACATGTTCATAAACACATCCAATAGCAACATAAACACGGTTTGGAGCCGAGTTTCTGGCCTTTGTATGAATGTAATTTGTACATTTAGTCTACTTTCAGTTCTGTTTTTGGTCTCAACGACTCAAAGACATAAAGACATCTGCCTCCAGCGTGTCCTGTGGGGCCCATGAGGGCTCAACTTGGGCTCAGATGAGGGTCCCAAGTGGGTTTGTCTGCAGTTTCTTCCGTCGAACATTAGCAACAAAAATGGATTTGATTGCGTTAGAAATGCTGCCTTCCCAGAATGCATTGTTTTATGCTGCAATGACAGCGAGATTAAAAAAAATGTGGGTTTCATGGAAGTCAACGAGGCATTTTTGAAAATCACTAATGCAATCAAATCAATGTTGTTGCTAATCTTTGACGTTTCCAAGACTTTAATCACCACCAAACCGCATCACCCGACTGTTTATTATACGGAGAATAATCCAACTTGAAACCCATACGGGCAACACAGGCGAGGCCACCGTGGACGCTGCAGACAAACCCACTTGGGACCTTCATCTGCAGCCCAGATGTAACCCTCATGGGCCCCATGTGGACATGCTAGCTGGGGCGCGTCGCTAACGTAGCCTGCCTGTTGTTCAGCGTCTGCTGGGTGTTTACAGCGTTTTGATGGGAAACAACACTGATGAGCGCCGCCAGCCAAAAACAGTGAAGTTGAGTGAAACTAAAACAATGAGCTGAAAGACGCTTCTTAAAGCCGGGAGGATCTGCAGAGTCGGGATAATTCTCTGTGTGTTCGTCACCATATGCGTCAGCTTTACATTAAACATTTGATCCATTATTAATATAAAAGATGAGATTATACGCCGAGGAAACCACTGATCCAGATCACAAGTTTATAAGTAGTTGAGTCTACAAGGACGAGGGGAAACTTTTCCTCTGATTCTTACTCCTCGGATGCCAAACACTATATTTTAGTGCAGTTTGAAGTAAAGTTGAGGGTGATGAGGATCGTCTGAAGGGGTAAATTGCATCTTAAACACAGCGCAGAGATATCGAAGCAGCTGCTTCCCGTCACACAGCTGCCGCGTCACATGTCAAGAGGGTGTCGCTTACAGTAAATATTATAATAATACTTTCTTATAGACACGTTACACAACATAATCATACTGGGATGCCAGTGCTTTTATCTCTGTGTTTGTTCTCCACCCTCTCCTCACGGAGACGTGGGCCTCTTTTCTTTCCCCCATGTCGGAGTCGTGGTATTAATATCAAATAAAAAGCGACAGGATAATGAATATCGTTTTTAATTTGATCCGGCGAGGAGGAGGTGATTGCACTTTGTTCCTCCTCTGTCAGAAATGACACGCATGCCACACGTAAATGACACACAATGAAGGCTGCAATTAAGAAAGATTATCTCACACATTTAAATAGAAACTTGGAGTAAAAGTACTTACTTTTGATTATTCGCCAATGCGGAGTACCTTAAACAGTACCTCACTTTCTAAAATACACAAGATGCTGTTGCTGACGTAGCGGTTGAATGTGAACAGTTTTATACGGAGGAGATAACATCAATAACTTCTTTCAAATCACTTCTTAACCTTCTGGACACCCATTTTAAGTCCCAGCATGCCCCATTCACACAATCTTTTGGTATAAAATTCGTAATTTTTCTCATTTTTTAACCAAACGACACAGTTTTTTGACTGAAACTCCTTCCTAACAGGACAAGACTTTGTTTTATTGTGATTTTTGTTTTTTCTTTAGGTCCTAATCTTTCCATAAAGGTGTCTTATTGACGCTCCAGGAGGCGTTTTTGGGGAATCTGGCTCATATCATGCTGGATGTTCATCGTTATGATCAAAATATCTATTTTTCTTTTTGCAGATTTTTTCCCAAGACTTTCCTGAACAAATACATACAATAAACACAAGTATTGGAATTAATTTAGACAATTTTCAACGGTTTAAAACCCATTTTTATCAAATTGCTTTTAAGTGACGTCGTCCTTTTATTATTTTATGATCTATGATGCAGTTCCTTTGTTCCTGTGGTCTTGTTTGGATATTTCAGATGTGTTTTTGTTGTCTACTGTTCTTCTCGGCTCTCTGTTGCGTTCAATGCTTTCTTGGTATGCTCTTTTTTTGTTTGCCGCCATTTTGTTTGTGTTTACTCTTCGCTGGAAGCACTTTGTAAACCCTGTTTTTAAAAGTGCTGTATGAATGAAGTTATTATCAATATTAGCATCCGAGCACCGCGAGTGTCCCGTGAGCTCGTGTCGGTATCGGTCCCTAAACTTCAGAGACTTCTCTGAAAACTCGCCGCTCTTGATTACAACTTCCTCTCCTCCGTTGCATCATTTCCTGCCTCCGCCTGCACACCCGCAGCTCAGACGTAGTTTAGTGAAACCTGATGCAGTGCGGCCGTGTTGTCCTCGTTCAGGTCTTTGGGCGTTCACAGCTCCATGTCCTCGTACTTCATCACCGCTCGCTGTATCCGGGCGGTGTGTTCGGCCCGGGGAGCTCGTCCCGCGGGTGCAGTGTGTTTGTTTAGGGCCACTGCGCCGCTCGGACACCGAGATGCAGATGGTGCAGGGAGCCGGCCCCGGAGTGCCTTTGGACACGCTCCGGCAGAGTGCAGGGTCATGTTCTCTCGCCGACTACAAGACAGGAAATCCATTTAATTACCTGTGAAGCAGAAGACGGTGGGGGGGGGGGGGGGGGGGGCTGACAGAGGAGGACTGTGTTCCCTGAGCACTCTGCCAGAGATGGGAGGAGGAGGGGGGGGGGAGGGGGGGAAACAATGGCAGTGGGGAAGGAGCGAGGGATGAGGGAGCAGAGATACTGTAAAGGGAGCGAGGGAAGCGAGCAGGATGTTGGTCACTTTTAAATTCCTCCGACACCTCCGCTAGTTAACCTAATTGATTCCTCTCTCCTCCTCTTCCTCCCTCACCTGCCCTCTTCTCCCTCCGAGCGCATCGTGGACTTTATCCATCTCGCCCTAGTTATCCTAGCCTTAACTCTCCATGCACCTTTTCACAACTCGGTCCCTTTAGTCTTCCTCCCTGAACACATCACATGTTTATCTCCTTCTCCTCCTGTGTTCGTCCCTGCATGCTCATGCCAGGGTCGAAGTCCTCTTCTGTCCTGCGGTCCAGTTGTTTCCCTTCTCAACCCCCAGGAGGACGAGGCCAGATTGTCGCTGCCTCGTGGAGCAGAGATGCTCAGCGCCCAGTGGGATGCTGCTGGTTTAATAGCTGGAGATGAACTGTGGCGCCGCGATGCCATTATGCGAGGTCCACCGTGAGTCCCTGGAGGCGTTTAGTGCGTTTAAAAGTCACATATAAAGTCACAAAACTGCTCAAAGCTGCTGCACAGATCAGCCGTCCTAGTGTCAACACACTCAACCTGCAGCAGAGGAGACAAGAACACACACAGACCGACGCAGGATGAAGACAAAAGAGATCGTCGGAGCCATTTTGCATGTTTTTGGTGTGTTGGACCTCCCACCACCGGGGGGCGCAATGCCGACCGCTGCGGCTGTCGGCCATGTTGGATAAGGAGAGGCTTTGGAGTGAGGTGTTGCTCATTGTGAGGAAAGCAAACAGGTGTTGAGAAGGAGCATGGTTTATTGTTTATTTTATGATTTGAATACCGGCAACTAAGTTCTGCCGATGAGGTTATGTGGTAGGTAATTATTTCGCTACCTACTGGCATGAAAGAGTATTTAATGACTCGTTCAGCCACTATATTGCACGCTCAGACGCTCAACAATGGCACATTGTTCGCAGCAACTAAATAATATAATTTTGGAGCGATTAAGTGGAATTGGACATCTCCCTACGGCAGCTGACTCTCTCTCATGGCACAGCGGTTGAAAATCACTGGAAAAGGCAAACGGGGAGATTCATGTTCACGTCCATCGTTTGTATTGATGGAAGGAAACGGTTCCTCGAGTTCCCGTTTGGCTTCCAGAAGCTCCGGCGTTCACATCTTCATGCGGCGGCGGCGGCGGCGGCGGCGGCGGCGTCGTGACTGTGCAGGTGACGCGGAGCGAGCGGCAGCAGCCGGCTCTTCCAGACTGAAGCCCAGAACTGTCACGCGGGAGGCCGGGCCTGGCCTGAAGCCCAGTCCGCGAAGATGCAGCGTGACACCTCGTTGGCTGGTTCCCCGTCCCTTCAAAGAAATGGCGAGCTGCGGGATCAGGAGACGCTAACGCTTCCTCGCACATTTTGACTCGGAAAAACGACCGGATTGATCCCCGCCAACACGAGGAGGCTGAGGACGGCCCCTTCTGGCTCACGCCGGAGAATTTCATGACAAATCCATGAACAGATGTAGATTTCTTTTTCACACACACAGAAAGCAAATGACTGCAAGTCCCTGCAAGGCTTCTCGCATGAAACTCTTGGCTAATGAGAGGGAGCAGGTTTGGATAAGCGTGAGTGCACCCATAAAGAAAACAACAAAGAGGAAGAATCTATAAACAGATGCGAAAATTTTATGTGCAAAAATGATGACAAGTTGCTGCAAAACATCCTCAAGTCGAGGATGTTTTTCTGCGACTGATCAAAGCGAGCGCGGCCCGCATGAATAAAGTAACAGGATAACTCGTGTGAGGCCAATTTGTTTGGAGGATATTGTGATTTCGGTGTGGTGCGATTTCCCCAGCAGCACGAGATCATTACACGGCAAATGAATATGCATGATGGACGACGCACGCGTGGATGTTCAGAGTGAGCACGCCGAAGGTGAAGACGTTACAGGTTTACAGCGTTAATGGTTTTGTACTCAACACCATGTGTGTGGTGTGATCCCCAGCAGTCGCCTCAGCGCTCCGTTAAAGGGAAACGATGCGGTTTATCACAGCCGGACGAGTACACACAACACTGGAAGTGAGCACAACTTATATTTAGCTTCACCCTCATAGGATAAGAACAACTACGTGTCAAAGCTCGACAACCTGGTGTGCGTGTTGGGTGTTGTGTTCAGTGGCCGTGGGCTTTTAGAGCTCGGCCTTCAGCGAGAGCCGTATGGTCTCATGGGTCGTACGCGTCTCTGATGTTTTGCTGTGCATCGTGTCCATGTGCATCGTGTCCATGTGCATCGTGTCCATGTGCATCGTGTCCATGTGCATCGTGTCCATGTGCATCGTGTCCATGTGCATCGTGTCCATGTGCATCGTGTTCATGTGCATCGTGTTCATGTGCATCGTGTTCATGTGCATCGTGTCCATGTGCATCGTGTCCATGTGCATTGTGTCCATGTGCATCATGTGCATTGTGTCCATGTGCATCGTGTCCATGTGCATCGTGTTCATGTGCATCATGTGCATTGTGTCCATGTGCATCGTGTTCATGTGCATCATGTGCATTGTGTTCATGTGCATCATGTGCATTGTGTCCATGTGCATCGTGTCCGTGCGCATCGTGTTCATGTGCATCGTGTCCATGTGCATCGTGTCCATGTGCTCGTGTCCGTGTGCATCGTGTCCATGTGCATCATGTGCATCGTGTCCATGTGCTCGTGTCCATGTGCATCATGTGCATCGTGTCCATGTGCATCATGTGCATCGTGTCCATGTGCATCATGTGCATCGTGTCCATGTGCATCGTGTCCATGTGCATCGTGTCCATGTGCTTGTGTCCGTGTGCATCGTGTCCATGTGCATTGTGTCCATGTGCATCGTGTCCATGTGCATCGTGTCCATGTGCATCATGTGCATTGTGTCCATGTGCATCGTGTCCATGTGCATCGTGTCCATGTGCTCGTGTCCATGTGCATCGTGTCCATGTGCTCGTGTCCGTGTGCATCGTGTCCATGTGCATCGTGTTCATGTGCTCGTGTCCATGTGCTCGTGTCCGTGTGAGCAGCAAATGAACAGCCTAAAAGAAGCGGTCGGGTAAGAGGTCTTTATGCGGCGCTCTCCTACTCGATAGCTTAAAGATCTGCAGTCAGGACTCAATGTGTCCTCAGAGGTGATCCTGAAAGCATCTCTGAAGAGAGATCCTCATGCACCGTCAGGTGTGATGCTCTGAGGAGCCGTCCAGCAGCTCGGAGTGGGACGCACCGCTCCTCTCATCAGCGGCTCTTTGGTATTCCCCGCGATCGTGCGGATTAGAAACAGGTTGGATTGACGACGTGTTGCCTTCGTGGAAGACGCAGCGCGTCGATAGCGCTCGTTCCCTTCGCTCGACAGGTTTATATTTCACCGCCGAGTGCGGGAATATTCACGGCGGCCGTTTGGGCATCGGTGATCCCGGACGATCGGCTATTTATTTATGAGCGGGAAGAGGGGCGGAGCAGGGAGGGAACGAGGCGCCGGGCGAGCCCAGACAGTTTCACAACGCCGCAGTCCGGATGCGCCGGGGGGTCACGGGCTGGATAAGTGATTCTGCATGCAGTGCAGCGCGCTGAGAGCGAGGTTTATGAGGTAAACCTTGTTGTTCTGAGCGCTCAGCGAGGATGTAATGCCCCTCTGTATCCTCTCCCTCATCCTCCCAGCTCGCCCGTGGTCCTCTTCATGCCCCCCGGCCTCCTCGGCTCTCACCCCGCCGCTCCGTACCTCTTTCTTCGGCGGGTCGGCCGGCTAACGATCCGGCCGGCTGGGACTCCCGAGAGGCTCGGTTCAACCGCAGTTCAGGCCGAGACCGGGCGAGGCGAGGAGAGGGAGGAAGAGTTTGTACAGTAGTCTTCCCCGCTCCCCTCCTCCATTGTTTGTCATCCCTGCGCTGTAATTGTTTGTTGGTGAGTTGTTTTCTAGTTGATGCTGTTGTTTAACCTGCTTTTCCTTGTTTGAGTCGTCGGTGGAACCCCAAATTAATTTCAATACTTGTGTTTATTGTATGTATTTGTTCAGCAGAGTCTTGGGAAAAAATGTATATCTGCAAAAAAAATCACTTTTAAAAGATATTTTGATGGTAACTATGAACATCCAGCATGATATGAGCCTCTAAAAATGCCTCCTAGAGAGTCAATAAGACACCTTTTTGGAAAGATTAGGACCTAAAGAATCAGAATCTGCAACAACAATCACAATAAAACAAAGTCTTGTCCTGTTAGGAAGGAGTTTCAGTCAAGAAACTGAGTCGTTCGGTTCAGAAATAGAAAAATGACGTATTTTATGACAAAAGATTGTCTGAATGGGGCATGCTGGGACTTAAAATGGCCGTGGGAGGATTTTTTTTTCGTTTCCAAAAGGTTAAAGTTTTAAGCTGTTGATTTATGATTAAAGACTTTTTTAAATATTTGCATTAAAAACTTTGCTGACAAAATAAGAGCCCGATATTTGATCGATGTCACCGCCCGGTTGTGTTAATTACAACACTGGCATTTCACCCTCTTAGCGCCGTGCACACTAACACAATTAGCCACAACACAGTGGGACGCGACTCCTCTCTTTCATCATGGGCAACTTTACAATCTCAGAGGTGAGATTAAAATATTGATTTCCGACATTGAGCACCATTTGGACTCCGTATCGAAGTTTATTTCCTGACATACGTGACGTTAAAACACATCGCCGCCGTTCAGAAGCGTCTCTCTCTCCGTGCCGCAGCTTTCCTCTCCTAAACTGTCTCAAACAAAAACAAAACATTCCTCTGGCGAAGAGCTGCGTGGTCTATAAATCACTCACGGAGGCTGTGTGTGTGTGTGTGTGTGTGTGTGTGTGTGTGTGTGTGTGTGTGTGTGTGGGGCTCAAGGTGTTGGGAGATGATAGTTGGCTCGTGGGAGCAGCCGAGCGTGAACTCTGGGTTTTTGCAGGAGATGTGGAGCCGTGACACTTCTGTCCTCGGCCACCTGTGTGAGTGTGCAGAGGTGCTTCTGTGTGTGTGTGTGTGTGTGTGTGTGTGTGTGGCAGGTGAGGAAGCTGTTACCTCCAGCTCGAGGCATTAGTGCAGCTGAATGCAGTGTTTGTGTGTGATTTAAAGCCGGTGAGACACGATGCATGCAGGGTTCAGGTTGCGTGTGGAACTGTTACCTCGCAGCGAACCCGTTATAAGATATGAGACTAATATGAATCCACGAGCGCGGCGTGTGACCTTGCGTACGTCTCTGTTGACGCCGCGTGTGCGTGTGTGTGTGTGTGTGTGTGTGTGCAGGACCGACACCGGCGGTTCGAGAGCTCCTTCTCCGAGTCCATGCAGAAGGAAAAGCCGGCCGAGCTCGTCGCGTTGAAAATAATTAATAATGCATTTAATAAATGGCTCCTGAGCCTGCGATGCACTCTCACCATCTGCTCCAGCATAATCCCCTTCCCTTTATTAATGCCAGATAGCCATTAGACGAGTATGGAGATGACATAATAATGCATGGCATCATTCACACGCTATTTGTCTCTTCAAATTCCAATCTGGAGCTTGTTTTTTCTTCTTTCCAGCTCTCTTATCATCTGAATGATTCGGCACAATTCGGTGAGGGCTTCAGTGACCATCTTTGTTAATTACGTCTTTTTAATAGAGGTCTAAAGATGAGACGCGTTGCCTCTAATAGACAGTGTTTTCTACTGATTTATATCGCAATGTGGTCAAATAAGAGGCTTCAGAGTGTAGCATGTGTGTGTGTGTGTGTGTGTGAGTGTCTGGCAGGTTATCTCTGATGAAGCCGTCTGTTAAATAAAAATAATCCAGAGGGATGTGCGTCAGTAGGTCCCCCGTCGGCGCGGTGATTCATTGGTTTTCGCCGAGCTAAAAGCATATTTTTTTCGCTCCGACAGAGCTACTTGATCTAACGCGAACCGTTTAATGTATGCGCTCTGGTGTGAGGGCCAACCTTGATGTTAAGTTGCTGACGAAAGGCCGAGATGCGATTAGGAATGAATCGCGGTGAGTCTGCTGTCGGGATAGTACATTAACGTACAGCTAATGTGCTCCTGTGGTTGTTTAGCGCTGAGCGGCGTCTCTGTTAGCATCTCCCCCGCGTTAGCCTCTCTGGTCACCGTTGCCTTTTCCACAGACAACACGCATGACGTTCTGCTTCCTTAAAGGATCTGTGAATACTGTTTCCCTAAGGTGCCTCCGGATGTTTGTAGGTGTTTAAAATGTGGAACACGTCGACAGGTAAGTCACTGATTTTACTTCCTGGACCTCCTCGGCCCTCCATTCTTAACGCTCCTGTTCCCGCTACCTTCCACCTCAGCTCCACCTCGCACTTTACTCCTGGATTCTAGATGTTCCACCGAAGCAAAGGTGAACTTCTCCCTCTTCAAAGTCGTGTGCCGAAGCGGTTCGGACTCTCGTATCGGGGGGAGAGGAGATGAGGTGTCAATCAGTTCGTCGGCGGGGTTTTGCTTTCTCCCTCGGAGCCTTTTGTTTCTCTCCCGCGTTCGCGGTAAAAGCCGAAATCTGAAAGGTCTGGCTCGCTGCTGCCTGCATCGGGGGGGCAGTCAGTCACTTCAGATTAGAGGAAGGATGGCAGGTCAAGGGGAACAACCGGCGTCTCTACAGGGAACCGGCAGGAGAATACACTTCCTTTTTTCATAACACATCTCTCAGCTCGGTCCTGTAAAAAAAAAAAAAAAAAGGTGAGATAGGGCAGAGCACCTTCTGCATAAGTGCCACAGGCAAATGTCTATTCAATTAAAGTGGATAGGTTCTCGCATACGAGCCGAGAAAGGTTGAAATGAATAGAGGGGAGGAAAAAAAAAAGCGGCAATTTTGAGCGAGAAAATATTAGACTTAAAAGTGATGTTTACCTTTTTTTTTTTTTTTTGAACATTGAAACTTGGCCAGTGAAATAGAAGGTTGTAGAAATGTAATAAGACGACGAGGAATATATAAAAATAAAAAATCACCTCTGACTCCCTGCACCTCTTTGAAGTTGAGAAAATCAATGCGGCGGTGGAGTTGTGAATGCCATGTTCTGGTGAATGATTTATGCCGCTTCTCAAACAAAGAAAAGTGCTGGAATCCTCTTGCCAGCACTTCCTCTCTGCCTCTTTGAAAAGCTCACGCCTTTGTAGCCCGCGCAACAATATGTGCGTCCAGAATATATATATGTGCCATAAATTAAGGTTGACTGGACAAAGCTGGGATTCTGCCCTCGCGCTACAAAAGGGTATTATTGTGCGAGCGGAGAAGCGGCGAGTGGAGAGGGGAGGGGGGAGGGGGGGAAGCGAAGTCATCTGCATCTGGATGGAGGAGGAGAGGGCTGGAGCATTGAGCCTGAGCCCCTCTGTGGCTGCCGAGGCCGGGCCTGCTCCTGCAGATAGACTTGTTCCAGCTCGGAGCTCGCCGCCTGGCTCCTTCCCCGAGCCTCCGCCTCGGAAACAGATGGAGAGAGAGGAGAGCAAAGGAGGAGAGGGAGGAGGGAAATAGCTCCCTGTTCGCCGCTTGGCACTCGCATGAGGTGTGTGGGTGTATACAGTTGGTTTACTGTACTGAGTTAGGCTTTAAAAGTTTAGTGAGGAGGAGGAGGGGGGGGGGGCTTCAGAGTGTCGAGGCCGACAGGAAGTGAGAAAAGAGGGAAAGAGTCCAGTTCTGCAGAAGAAGCGAGTCCAGGATGCAGTTTGTTTGTTTCAGAAATAAATACAAACGTTGGTTTATGAAACTCTGGGCATCCGGCTTTCAGGCGCTTGTGTTTCTTGTAGCGGCCATCTTGTCTCCGTCCGGTAATCCTCATCTCCATCACTGTTACAGGCGATGAGGTTGACGCGGGATGAGTCTTCAGAAGCAGTGAGTCCGTTTCTAAAGGTTTTACTTCACGAAAACAAAAGTTACAAGAGTCATCCAGCGCTCAACTTGGAACGACGGTCAACAAACGGTCAACAAACGATCAACAAACGATCAACAAACGGTAAAAAACGGTCAACAAACGGTAAAAAACGGTCAACAAACGGTAAAAAACGGTCAACAAACGGTAAAAAACGGTCAACAAACGGTAAAAAAACGATTAAAAAAGGGTCAACAAACGGTCTCGCTCCGCAGACTCATTTACGTCAACTGAGCGATATAAGTTGACGCAGTCAGCAACGCAACTTAACCCTTTATAGGTCACTCATTGAAATACTTTGAAATACAAAATGTCAACCCAAGAGCGCTATAGGAAAACATAATAATACTACTTTACTGTTGCAACATTTGAATATATATATATACATATATATATATATATGTATATATATATATATATATATATATATATATATATATATATATATATTTAGATAGAATATGGTTTCTTGCCCGTTTAGTGAAAACCATGCAAGAAATAAGTTAAAGCAGCATTTCAAGACATTTTTATAAATCACTCAAACACATCGTACAAGTCTTTTATGAACATTTTTTCATTCATACTTCATTGAATAGTAAGTCATGTTTATTTGTGTAGCACTTGTTTACAGACAAGGGTCACAAAGTGCTGAACAGGGGTCAGAAAAATACATAAATAAGAGTGTTAAAAACCAGTTTGGCCGAACATTTCAACAGGATAAAAGCGAGGAAGCGGGTCATCGATGGTGGACGTACTCTTGCTGAGAGAAGATTCATTTTGAGAGCCATCAATCTCGTGATCTAACTCTCACCGTCCACTTCCTCTCACCTTCCTCTCAGATGTGACTCTTAATATTTACCCTCTTCCTTCCCCTTGTCGCAGTCCCTTCTGTCTTGTCGAGGCCCTCAGTAATGGGCCGAATGACCTCTACTTCTCCTGACTCTTCTTCATTAAACTCAAGCTGCTGGTTATTGGACTGGGGAGCGGCTGCGGTGGCAATGTGCCATGGTACAAGGGGCACGACTGATGACATTAAACTGCAGATCAAACCCTTGTGAGCCTCTTCCAGCCAGAAATCATAAATGGGTGGGAAAAAAACCAACCCATTTGCATATTTGAAAAGCATTTACATATTTGAAACTGAAAAGTAATCACCAACACACACCATTTCTCATCCCGCCAATAAAACCTTTCGGCAAATGAACGCGAAAACGGGATGTGATGAAGCCGCGACGCGAGTCAAAGCGGGCAGGCTAAGCTGTGAGAAAGAAAGGAGGAAGAGGAGGAGGAGGAGGAGGAGGACGAGGAACATCACCTCCTGCGGTTCTGCGTGCCGTCCATGGCGCCGCACACGGCCGCGCCGTGAGAAAAAGCCAAAGAGCGATGCGTGTTGAGGCAAAGTGATCCCATCTGAAAGGGCTCAGGAAACCTTAGCCCGGATCAAAGCTAACGCTCAGGCACTCAGATCACCCCGTGAAAAGGAAGAGGGGGGAGGGAGGAGGGGGGAGAAAAGAGGGGGAGTGTCTTGTCTCGTCTAATTATACATTTCAGACAGCTCGCCACCAATTATCTCCCCTTCAGTAGCATCTGCCCTTCGCGCGACCGCAGAGCTAATGCGCGGCGAGTCCACCGTTGGGTTTGGGAAAACGCTCGCTTAATGTATGGTAAGCTGCTGCAAGGTTTCCCGATACCTGATGGCGAACAACTCAAGGTGAGACTCATGTCCGGCCGTGGTGCGGGGCCGAGCCCAGGTGATTCTCGACGGGAAGCAGCGCTTCAGTGTCGTGCTTGTTGTTGGCCTCGGGGAGCTAGTCGGGGCGGCGGCGGCGGCGGCGGCGGCTCTGAGGCGGTGAGAGTGACCACTGCCCCTCCCCCACCCGCTCAAGACCGGGGGCAGGTTTGTGTGTAAGAGGCAGCGAGGCAGTCGGCTACCTTGGTGCAGGTCTCCCCCCTCTCCGGCCCCGAAACTGCCTCCGGCCTTTTCACAACAGCGCACATGAAGAAAATATCAGCACAAGCAAGTTTGGAAAGTAAAAAGCAAAGCTTGCAGTATTATCGGGGGAGACGTTTGGCACGTTTGCACTGTGGAGGAGGAAAACACCGAAATATCTCACGGGGTTAATGGAGGTAATGGAGTGAAAAATGATTGAAAGAGCAATAAAAATAGAGAATGTTTGACCGCTTGATTGTAAAACTTTGAAGTTGATAATGAATCCATCGTCAGGCTCATGCAGCAGGTTGATCCTTCACTTGGATGAACTCCTTTATTATGAACTGCTTCATTATTTGTCTTCCTTGTGCGACAGTCAGTGTTAATGTCAGAATCTTTGTTAATTATTTCAACCCATTAAAAACTCTGAAACCAATTTTTGTCTCCAGACCTCTTTTCCCTGTTTGAGTCGTTGTAGGAACCCAAAATTAATTCCAATACTTGTTATTGTATGTATTTGTTCAGCAAAGTCTTGGGAAAAAAATGTATATCTGTAAAAAAAAAAACACTTTTAAAATATATTTTGATGGTAAGTATGAACATCCAGCATGATGTGAGCCAGATTTCCAAAAAAAGCCTCCTGGAGCGTCAATAAGACACCTTTATGGAAAGATTAGGACCTAAAGAATCAGAATCTGCAACAACAATCACAATAAAACAAAGTCTTGTCCTGTTAGGAAGGAGTTTCAGTCAAAAAACTGTGTCGATCGGTTCAGAAATGGAAAAATATGACGTATTTTATGCCAAAAGATTGTCTGAATGGGGCATGCTGGGACTTAAAATTGGAGCGGGAGGATTTTCGCACACGGTTTCCAAAAGGTTAAAAAGGGGGCAGCTACTTCCTGACAAGGACTCGCATCGTCACCACGCAGAGATCTTTACTTCCAGTTGATTTGATTATTATTGATTTGCTCTGTTGATCGTCTTCCTTGATCCGAACTATCAGCAAAATGCTTAAATACATTTTTGCAGTTTGGAACAAAACCCCGAGCTGCTCACGTCTGAGAGGAAGCGAGCGCAGAGCGCCGGAGGAGACGGAGTAAGTTTGCAACACCCCGAACGCTGCGACTCGCTGGCTTAGATAAATCATGCAGTCGGGGGTCTGTGGGCTTCAGCAAAGTGAATCAGCCAGATGCAAAGGTGTGTGTGTGTGTGTGTGTGTGTGTGTGTGTGTGTGTCCATGAAAGAGAAGACCTTTCCCACATGGCAACAGGCTTCACTGGAGCAGACAATTGCAATGTAGCCATGTGAGAACGGGGCAAGATGGAGTCACTTTTGCTGACAACTCATAGAAAAACCCAACAATTTCATACGGGGAGACGCTCCACTCCACCGGCTGGACAAACATCTCCAACGCCTCCAGAAAGGTTCCCACGTGGTCGCTGCCTTTCATCCTACACTTTGATTAAACCTCATGTGTGAGTACTGTGTGTGTACTGTGTGTACTCTGCATGTAAAAACACTAATGAGTGTGCATGATGGATGAGCTCATGATGCCATCGTACCAGCAGCGTGGTTACAAATCGCAGCATTTATCACACATATGTATCTAATGGATGTTTCTTAGAGCTCATGGAAATATCGAGAAAGACTCTTATGAAGACTTTATGTCGAGTTTAATCATGTTTCTTCCCTGTAGGACTCTGTTATTTTACATTATCTGCGTTTTTAAGACGAGATAAATGATACAAAACAAAAGCAGCGTGACGCTCCTCCACACATGCGTCCTGTCCATCTTTATTTTGGAGTAGAAAATACATAAAACAAGTATATTCAATTCAGTCCTGCTGCATGCTGTCTGTCTATCTCATGCAGTTTTCATTCCATGTTGTCTTTGTGTCTCTTCCTGCACACATTTATCTCTGTTGTCATTTTTATTGTGTGAATTGTGCAGTCAAAGTCAAAAAAATCGGTGAAAAAAAGCGCTTCACACAGGCCCGACGTCTTCTGGAGTTAGTTTATTTTTTAATGATGTGGAGCTCTACTGTAAACAGATCGGCAATGTTATTTCGTCCCTGAGGGTTTCTGCCATTTCCAGACGTATAGATCCAATGTGGAGGCGCTGAGCCGTGCCGCGGCGCTGAAGGGCTGCTTCCTCTCGCATGGCCGAGCTTATTGGTGGCATTAGGTCTAATAGCCGTCAGTGCAACCTTTGTGCCTTCACTTACGACGATCACAATGTGGCCGCACGATAGCATCCAAACAGTCCGTGCAGAGAGAGAACGGAGGGACGAGCATCGGGTTTCTGCAGAGCTGAGACGTCCACGAGGCGCAAACCAAGAGGTGGACGCATGTGATGGTTTGCATTATATAAAAATCAGCGATAGGGAAGTTATTATTTCGTACAGTTTTACTATGAAGGCAAATTAATGTCGTAAACATAGAGCGCAAATGAGCTGCACGCGAGCGAGCTAATCACATGTAAATTACGCGCGAAACTGTTCGGACTGGGTCCGCCCACTTACTGTCAGAGAGAGAGAGAGAGAGAGAGAGAGAGAGAGAGAGAGAGAGAGAGAGAGAGAGAGAGAGAGAGAGAGAACAATTTATGAGTTTTTTTTATGTGATGTTCGTGGTACGGAGACAAGAAATTCCAACATTGCCAGACCTCCTTTCGCATTTTTCCACAGTTTCGGTGGTCTTGATATCCGGTTCGGGCTTTTTAACCTTTTGGAAACCATTTTAAGTCCCAGCATGCCCCATCCAGACAATCTTTTGGCATAAAATACGTCATTTTTCCGTTTTTGAACCGAATGACACAGTTTTTTGACTGAAACTCCTTCCTAACAGGACAAGACTTTGTTTTATTGTGATTGTTGTTGCAAATTCTGATTCTTTAGGTCCTAATCTTTCCAAAAAGGTGTCTTATTGACGCTCCAGGAGGCTTTTTTGGGGAATCTGGCTCATATGCTGGATGTTTATAGTTACTTAGTGATTTCTTTTTTGCAGATATACATTTTTCCCCAAGACTTTGCTGAACAAATACATACAATAAACACACGTAATATAATTAATTTAAGGTGACTCAAACACAGGGGAAAAATAGTTTTCAAGGGGTTAAAGTCTGAGGTGCCCAGCACGCCGAGCGGCGTCGCTTCAGGTAACTGTGTCTATTATGCAGATAGACGCAGGAGGTGCATTGTGGGGGCGGGTTCAGGGGTGCTTGACCCCCAGAGGTGAGAGAAGGAGAGAGAGAAAGAGAGAGAGAAAGAGAGAGAGAAAGAGAGAGAGAAAGAGAGAGCAGGCAACAGACATGCATGTGCAGTTTAAAGCTTCGAGAGCGAGCAGGTTAAACATTCGTGAGCGCAACTTTTGCTGGCGGCGTGATGTAAAAGCGCTCGTGAAAGTAAATAACGTGCGCAGCTGTTAGACGTGCGCGCTCTCTATTTATGACATTAATTTGCCTTCATAGCTTTCCAATCCGTCCCCCTGTCGGCTGTCGCAGGAGCATGACGCGCCGATACAGGAACTGTCAATCAAACACATCTTTCATTACACTACAGAGGTAGAGGACCAAGGAGGCGGGTCAATGCACGGCTCAGTTATCATCTCAAGCAAACGCTGAGATGCTGCTGTTCGTGTTGATCTTGACCTGAAACATGAATTATAAACACAGTATATATATATGTATAGTAGATGAATCTGCTACCTAGCTAGTTGTTGTCTAGCGCTGCCTGTAATTCAAACTTTTCTCTATTATACACGCTCACTTTTAAAATAAACTGAATTAGCTTTGTGTAGTTTAAGTACACACACACACACAGGCTGATGGTTTAGCTGAATACATGTTACCCCCCCCCCCCCTGCAGCAGATAAAGCCGGTCTTGGGGCTCCTGCCACAAAACGTTCTGTAATAGTCTAATTGTGGCTAATGGTTTGTGCAGCTAATTAAAGTGTATGAATTACAATAATCAGTCAGCCGCATGGAGGCCATGTCGCCTCACGCTGGTCCCTCAAGCGTGGAGGGCCGAGACCAGAGAGTCGGGGACAGAGGTGTGTGTGTGTGTGTGTGTGGAGGGGGGGGGGGGGGGGGGGGGCACTGAGGAGGAAGAAACAAGGTGAGATGTAAATGATGAAGAGGAGGAGACAGAGCATCCCACGGCCGTACGACATCAACACCAGAGGATGTCAGAGGAAGAGCAGAGCCGGCAGATGATGGGAGCAGGAAGGAAAAGTGGATATTAAAACGACTTCTTCACGTAAAATGAGGACGAGGAGAGAAAAAGAAGAAGATTAGCTAAGAGGATCGATGGAGCTACAACCAGGAGATGCTTAGCTTAGCTTAGCATAGGTTACAACATCCGCGTACCAGCGTCTCTAAAGCTCAGAGAAATAAATCTTCTTTGTTATATTCGTACATATGAACCAATGCACAGCTCATTTAACACACGTTTATCTTTGCACTTCAGTTGTTCGTGTGTTGAAAACAAGATGTAGCATGTTGAGCTTCATACTGGTGTGATTTACCAGAGCCAGGCTAGCTGTTTCTCCCAGTTTCTCTGTCTTTATGCTAAGCTACGCTAACCATCTTCTGGCTTTATCTTCATATATTTACTGATATGAGAGTCGTCTCTTTTCATCTGACTCATCTGACAATCAAAACATGAAACTTTTCCCGCTGTAGTCATGAATAGGGCTGTCAAAAGTAGCCCAAAATGACATGTTTGAACTATTCAAATATGTATTTTTGTGCATTAAGTCCACGTTAGTGTCTTCCCCGGGTGTGAGCGTCGCATCACTGCACAGTGTGCTGTTTTTTTGCAGAACTTTTGTCTTTGATTTGGTCTTATTTGCCTTTTCTT
>NW_027176042.1:1487500-1705000 GCF_023055335.1 Clinocottus analis | reverse complement strand
TCCAGGCTAATCATGTGGCAGAGGGCAGGCGATGTGCCAGGAGAGAGAGAGAGGAACCCAGACAGAGCGAGCGACAGACGCCCGCTCACACAGGCCGATAAGCAGACAGACAAACACCTGAAACCTGCCGCGTCCGATACGGAAGGAGTTTCATCTGAAATGACGGAGCAGCCGACCGTCACGCCTCAACAATATTTGCACCTTTGGTTCACAGATGTATTCCAACATGCACGCTGGTGTGTTCTCAATACTAGAAGAAAAAAAAGTCAGGAAGAAGAAGCTCGGATGAAATATTACAGTTATACCTCCGTGAATTCATAAAAAAACACATTCGTAAGGGTGTTATGGATGCAAAGCGCTCACACTGAGTCATCCAGAGTGTGTGTGTGTGTGTGTGTGTGTGTCACCGAACACGCTGAGTTACTGCTGCGTATGTCCACCGGCACGCTGGCTTTGTTTATTCTATCGACTTATTTGTTCTGTCCATCGACGGCGTTGCCCGTAGCCACGGCTACGCCTTTTCTCTTCCCTTTTTTTTATTTATTTTTTTTAAATCACCACCTCCTAATTATCTGTCACATTTTTTTTCTCCTGCTATCCCATGCCAGAGACACACAATGGCTGATAATGACCCCGCAGACAGCATCTATCAGGCACTCCGCCATTGATTCCTCTCTCTCTCCTTCTCTCGCAGTTCCCCTCCTCCCTCCTCCCTCCTTCCTCCTCCCTCCTTCCTCCTCTCCTCCTCCCTCTGTCACTGCGTCGGCCTCACCTAACGCCAGGTGCTGCACGCCGAGATGCATCGTCCCAACGCGTTGTTTTATGGAAATGCCGCTCGTCTTTCTTCCCTTCCGCTTCTCGATCAATACAAATGCGTCAACCCAGGAACTGTGCAAACACGAGCCAACACACACACACACACACACACACACACACACACACGAGGGCGTTATGTGTGTAAGTTTGAGTCAGAAGTTGCCACATTAAAGTCTGGAAAAGTGCCTCAAGTAGAAGCTGTTTAACTGCCGTCACTGGCTGACTGAACAGACAGCGGGGAGTCAGAGTGGGTGACGGGCCAATGTTTGGCCAGAATGGACTCCTTTATGACAGTAATGTATTTGGAGTGTTAGCCGCCTCGGGGCTGGAGAGGAGCTCGTTCCCCTCCCACAGTTTCTGCTGGCATCTGTCCCTCTTGCATGGCTCAACCCAGAGCCACCACCCTTCCACCTCTCCCCCTCCCTCCCTCCCTCCCTCTCTCGTCGCTCGCCCGCCCACCAAAAGCTTCAACCCTGCCGAGAGCGCGGGAGCTCAGGTCATTACAGCAAAACTGTCACGGCTAACTGTCACACGGCACGGCACGGCACGGGGACGCCGGCGTCTCCGTCTCCGTCCTCCTCCATCCCCCGGGTCCAAACATAGCACCCGTCTCCTCGCCGCGGCCTCCTGACGGAGCGAGCGCCCGTCTGAGAGGAGGAGAGGGAGCGGCGGCGGCGGCGGAGACCTCGGCATCTTTTAAAGGCAGGAAGGCTGCAGGTGCATGTTTCCAACCTGGAAAAAACGGAATAAAGATGATTTCAAAATGTCTTATTTCTTCACTTTGTGCTGGAGGCAGACGTCACGCTATCTGCATGTCTCGATAGAGATATATTCTATATATATATTGATATATTGAGTTTTATAAGTGGTTGAGTGTTCCTTTATCTTGTTGCAGCGGAAGCAAAGCTAACACTATGTCAAGAAAATGAAAAGCTAAGTGAGATGTTTTGCTCCTGCTAATGCTAAAGTTTATCCTTTTTTTGTGTTATTCTTTTTGAATTTGGCTCAAACTTTTTCTCCCGACCACGAATTTGAATCATTTTGGGCTGTTGATGGGAGAGAAAAAACAAAAAAAAGCACTGCAGGGAGGTAATGTCTGACAGCCCGAAACAGGAAGAGAGGAGTGTTGTTTTATTACTAGAGGGGTAATAACAGCGCAGATAGCATCTACCAGCAGGGTGCTGAGGAGAGGCAGAAGATAAACTGTGGAGCACCTGAGCACAGACGATGCTCCACACTTCAGAGGAGAGGAAGCTAGGACCGCTGACAGAGCCGCTGACGTGCCCCCCCACCACACACACACACACACACACACACACACACACACCGTCACACACACACACCGTCACACCAGCAGCAGACGCACCGAGGGGAGATCAGAAAATATCAAACACACTGAACTGAACAATAACTGTGTGTGTGTGTGTGTCTGTGTGTGTGTGTGTCTGTGTGTGTGTGTGTGTGTGTGTGTGTGTGTGTGTGTAATGTATGCATGTGTTTATAAGGCGCCCGCGGCACTGAATTACTACTGTTCACAAATGTGAAATGCTTTTGACAATAATAGAGCGTTTTCTGAATTTCACAGAGATAGAATGTGACTTCATGTGCACGTTATATACAGAGTGTGTGTGTGTGTGTGTGTGTGTGTGTGTGTGTGTGTGCACCTAGTCAGCTCCCCAGGGCCCTCTCTCTGGGTGAGTCAGTCTAGTTGCTGTAATCACTCTGCTCACTAGCCTCCACTCCAAACCTGATTTGGCCAGATTGTTTCGTTTTCTTTTCCCTGCCTCCTCCTCCTCTCCTTCCTCCCCCCTCCCTCACCCAATCCTCCCCCATCTCGCTCCCTCTGTCTCTCCTTCTTCTTCTTATGTCCTCTTTTTCCTCCATCCCTCCTTTTCAGCATCCCTCGCTCTGCATTCCTGCCGCCTCTCTTTCCTTTCCTACCACCATCTTTTTTTTTTTTTTCATTATCCCCTCTCCCTTCCTCTTCCTCTCCCTCTTCCTCTCCCTTCCTCTTCCTCTCCCTTCCTCTTCCTCTCTCCCTTCCTCTTTGCGCTAATGGCAGCTGATTGATGGAGTTTGTTTAGCTTTAATTACCCTGCAGGTGAGCGGCCGGCCGGTTCACGCCAGTGAAGCAGAAAACTCAACTTGGTTAGCTTAGAGATTGGATTTCCCAAAGTGGAAACACTGTACAGGGGGAAAGGTCTTCAGACTATTGTGTTGTGTTGCCGTTTTGTTGTTTCATCTGCTCATGAGACACACACACAGCATCCTTATCAACTAAACTCCCACGATTCCCGAGCGAGGATCCTTTTATTTTGCTTAGCATTTAATTTTTCATCACATTATTTCTCTGCGAGCTGAAGCTACACTCAGAGCGTTTGTTGTGTGTCTGTTCTTTGCCGGAGACACAAAAACAAACTTCTAAATCACGTCTAAGCTCCTCTCACTTGCGCTGCGTTCACTCTCTTGGACTCCGCCATAAATGTTTCATCCGCCGCACATTTAAATGCTCATTAAATTTAAATCTTTAAAGCGATTAAAGGCGGCGCTGAACGAACGGGGCCGTCCTCACCGGCGGCGTCGCGCACAAAAGTGGAGCGCCGCTTCGGCTCAGACAGAACTTTGAAGTCACGGATGCATTATTGATCAGCGTGCTCACTTTTACAGCCGATTGGTAACATGACATCAGCTGATTCGCTGCAGGATGACTGGAGAGAAGCGGACACAAAGACACAACGAGCCATCAGGAGGTTTTGTTGAGGGGTATCTGGCTCATGCTATGATGTCATTTATCTCCACGCCATGACTCGTGTATGTGCACTCTGTGCACGGTGGGATTTAGTGCTGCTGGCACAATCCTTTAGGGCGCTCCCTCGAGAGCAGAGCCTCCTCCGTCAAGTGTAACTATAAACCCATTCACAATAAATAGTGCAACTCTTTGACGGTAAGTGCTTTGCTTCCCAGGTAATTAAAGCTCCATGTCCATCGTCCAGCAGGAGGAAAACTCTGCGAGTCGGCAGTCTGTCATTTTACACGGACGCGAGGTGCGTTCCCAGAGCGTCGTGACGTGGTCAGAAAGAGCGGGTGCAGCTCTGCGAGCGGCCGACGTTCATCAAATGATCGTAGAGCAACGCAGCGGAGAGGATGGAGAGGATGGAGAGGATGAGAGGATGGAGAGGATGAGAGGATGGAGAGGATGAGAGGATGAGAGGATGGAGAGGATGAGAGGATGGAGAGGATGAGAGGATGAGAGGATGGAGAGGATGAGAGGATGGAGAGGATGGAGAGGATGGAGAGGATGAGAGGATGGAGAGGATGGAGAGGATGAGAGGATGGAGAGGATGAGAGGATGGAGAGGATGAGAGGATGAGAGGATGGAGAGGATGGAGAGGATGGAGAGGATGAGAGGATGGAGAGGATGAGAGGATGAGAGGATGAGAGGATGGAGAGGATGGAGAGGATGGAGAGGATGGAGAGGATGAGAGGATGGAGAGGATGAGAGGATGAGAGGATGGAGAGGATGAGAGGATGGAGAGGATGGAGAGGATGGAGAGGATGGAGAGGATGAGAGGATGAGAGGATGGAGAGGATGAGAGGATGAGAGGATGGAGAGGATGGAGAGGATGGAGAGGATGGAGAGGATGAGAGGATGGAGAGGATGAGAGGATGAGAGGATGGAGAGGATGAGAGGATGGAGAGGATGGAGAGGATGGAGAGGATGGAGAGGATGAGAGGATGAGAGGATGGAGAGGATGAGAGGATGAGAGGATGGAGAGGATGGAGAGGATGAGAGGATGAGAGGATGAGAGGATGGAGAGGATGGAGAGGATGGAGAGGATGGAGAGGATGAGAGGATGAGAGGATGGAGAGGATGAGAGGATGGAGAGGATGGAGAGGATGGAGAGGATGAGAGGATGGAGAGGATGAGAGGATGGAGAGGATGAGAGGATGAGAGGATGGAGAGGATGAGAGGATGAGAGGATGGAGAGGATGAGAGGATGGAGAGGATGAGAGGATGGAGAGGATGAGAGGATGAGAGGATGAGAGGATGGAGAGGATGAGAGGATGGAGAGGATGGAGAGGATGAGAGGATGGAGAGGATGGAGAGGATGAGAGGATGGAGAGGATGAGAGGATGGAGAGGATGAGAGGATGGAGAGGATGGAGAGGATGAGAGGATGGAGAGGATGAGAGGATGGAGAGGATGAGAGGATGGAGAGGATGAGAGGATGGAGAGGATGAGAGGATGAGAGGATGGAGAGGATGAGAGGATGAGAGGATGGAGAGGATGGAGAGGATGAGAGGATGGAGAGGATGAGAGGATGGAGAGGATGGAGAGGATGAGAGGATGGAGAGGATGAGAGGATGAGAGGATGGAGAGGATGAGAGGATGAGAGGATGGAGAGGATGGAGAGGATGAGAGGATGGAGAGGATGAGAGGATGGAGAGGATGAGAGGATGAGAGGATGAGAGGATGGAGAGGATGGAGAGGATGAGAGGATGAGAGGATGGAGAGGATGGAGAGGATGAGAGGATGGAGAGGATGGAGAGGATGAGAGGATGAGAGGATGGAGAGGATGGAGAGGATGAGAGGATGGAGAGGATGAGAGGATGGAGAGGATGGAGAGGATGAGAGGATGAGAGGATGGAGAGGATGAGAGGATGAGAGGATGGAGAGGATGAGAGGATGGAGAGGATGAGAGGATGGAGAGGATGAGAGGATGAGAGGATGGAGAGGATGGAGAGGATGAGAGGATGGAGAGGATGAGAGGATGGAGAGGATGGAGAGGATGGAGAGGATGGAGAGGATGGAGAGGATGGAGAGGATGAGAGGATGAGAGGATGGAGAGGATGGAGAGGATGGAGAGGATGAGAGGATGAGAGGATGGAGAGGATGAGAGGATGGAGAGGATGGAGAGGATGGAGAGGATGGAGAGGATGAGAGGATGGAGAGGATGAGAGGATGAGAGGATGGAGAGGATGAGAGGATGAGAGGATGGAGAGGATGAGAGGATGGAGAGGATGGAGAGGATGAGAGGATGGAGAGGATGAGAGGATGAGAGGATGAGAGGATGGAGAGGATGAGAGGATGGAGAGGATGGAGAGGATGAGAGGATGGAGAGGATGGAGAGGATGAGAGGATGGAGAGGATGAGAGGATGGAGAGGATGGAGAGGATGAGAGGATGGAGAGGATGAGAGGATGGAGAGGATGAGAGGATGGAGAGGATGAGAGGATGGAGAGGATGAGAGGATGAGAGGATGGAGAGGATGAGAGGATGAGAGGATGGAGAGGATGGAGAGGATGAGAGGATGGAGAGGATGAGAGGATGGAGAGGATGGAGAGGATGAGAGGATGGAGAGGATGAGAGGATGAGAGGATGGAGAGGATGAGAGGATGAGAGGATGGAGAGGATGGAGAGGATGAGAGGATGGAGAGGATGAGAGGATGGAGAGGATGAGAGGATGAGAGGATGAGAGGATGAGAGGATGGAGAGGATGGAGAGGATGAGAGGATGAGAGGATGGAGAGGATGGAGAGGATGAGAGGATGGAGAGGATGGAGAGGATGAGAGGATGAGAGGATGGAGAGGATGGAGAGGATGAGAGGATGGAGAGGATGAGAGGATGGAGAGGATGGAGAGGATGAGAGGATGAGAGGATGGAGAGGATGAGAGGATGAGAGGATGGAGAGGATGAGAGGATGGAGAGGATGAGAGGATGAGAGGATGAGAGGATGGAGAGGATGAGAGGATGGAGAGGATGAGAGGATGAGAGGATGAGAGGATGGAGAGGCGTGTTTGACTGTCGGGTGTCAGCGCTGTGATGTCAACTCATGAAATACCGACGCTTTAGTCAGAGCCCCTCAGCATCTGAACCTTAGTGTCATCGCAAGATCAGAAAAAAGACATTTATATCTACGTCTTCCACAGAGGCCGCCATCTTGTACCGCCATCTTGTACCGCCATCTTGTACCGCCATCTTGCACCGCCGTGTTTCTACAGCGGCCCAGAGAGGACGCTGGCTCCACGTTTCCTAAAGGGATGCGTTATAAAATCTAGTAATCGAGGTCTGATCGGAGCGTCGATGAGCTCCGATGTCTCTGGCGTTCAGTCATTTTTAATGTGTGGATGTAATTTGGGGTGAAGCCGTGATGAAGAAAAGAACACTCAAGTTGACCAGGGTCCTGAAATGCTCCATGTGCGAAACTCCTCCCACTCCCATTTTAAGTCCCAGCATGCCCCATTCAGACAATATTTTGGCATAAAAGACGTAATATTCTTCCATTTTTAAACCGAACAACACAGTTTTTTGACTGAAACTCCTTCCTAACAGGACAAGTCTTTGTTTTATTGTGATTTATGTTGCAGGTTCTGATTCTTTAGGTCCTAATCTTTCCATAAAGGTGTCTTATTGACGCTCCAGGAGGCTTTTTTTGGGGAATCTGGCTCATATCATGCTGGATGTTCATAGTTACCATCAAAATATCTTTTAAAAGTATTTTTTTTTGCAGATATACATTTTTTCCCCAAGACTTTGCTGAACAAATACATACAATAAACACAAGTATTGGAGTTAATTTGGCGTTCCTACAAGGACTCAAACACAGGAGAAAAGAGGTCTAGAGACCAAAATGGTTCCACAGTTTTCAACGGGTTAAATCATTCTTGTGAATATCACTCAACACTACTGATATCATGGGGCTATAATCCAGCATAGGCCCCTTTAATCTCAGGTATAGTCCAGACTGTACTATGGCCTGTTTCACCAGGAACATCACTGCTGTACCATCGAACATAACAGGAGGGTTAACTTCTCTTAGTTCACTTCTCTCACAGCAAAAAGCCACCGACAAGTCCAGACACGTTCTTAAAACTCTTAAAACTTCCTCTTAAAGAAAATATCTGGCCCCGCTGATACTTCTAATCTGTCAGGACACACAGCACTCACCAAACGCTTTCCTGCTCCCCTTTCTTTCAGCGCCGGAGCATTTCAGGACCCTGGACCGAGCCGGTGGAGAAGATTACTCACAGCTACCGCGGGTTAGCTCGATTAGCATTCCTCATTTAAAATGGCTGCGAGTCGCTCACCTCCAGCTACAACGGCTTGCGACTCGGGGAAGGAAAGCACAGCACCGTCTCCCATGATGTGACAATCGTATAGTTAGAAATGCGCCGCATCGAGCCGCTTCTGCCACCACTAACACTCACCACCCATTCCACACCGCTAATTATCGCCCGCCATAATGGACCAATATGTAGTTGACGTTCACACTGCATGAGCAGTGATTGGCTTGATTTACTCGCGGCTGATCATTACTACAGTAATTATCATTCTATATGCGTTGCTGTGTTGCATTTAGAGTGTTCATATTATTGAGTAAATGCTAAAGTAAGCACCCATTAGCATGCTCGCTCTTATTATCTCACCAAAAAAAAGGCAGAATTTAAAGTTAAAAATGATAAGAGAACAGACACAAAGACAGAAGAGAGACTGTGTGGAGCGCTGTGAGGGGAATGTGTGATAGTTTAGTCTGCAGAGAGGAAATCTGAGCCGGACCTGAACCACATGGGGGAGAAAAGCCTCATATCTTCAGCGGGGATCCGACCCCAACACCCCCTGTGACCCCGCTGCTCCTTCACCTTTCGTACTCCACCGCTATCTCTGCGTGCAAAGGACTGCATTCATTAGTTCTGTCACGTTAATGCTCAACGTTGACGCAGAGGAATAAGCCTTGGATTATGGCTATGGCCGACATACATATACATATCTCGACAAATAAAATCCCCTGGATGTGCATGTGGTCGATGCCTGGATGGCACAGAGGCTCTGTTGTAGGCCCATATGCACCACTATCCCATTTCAATCTGTCACGTTGATGAAAGAGTGAATATAATCCAGATGAAAAGACGTTTTTGCCGCCTCAAAAATCATGCAAATCACCTGTTGGTTCTCTTCTAATCATCCTGAAAGAACATCAGCAGCTTACGTCGTGATGTGTCACAAGTGGAAAAGAAGAAAACAATGCAAAGTAAATAAACTCGTGGGATTAGAGCAGCGACATCTCGCTGTTAAACGGCGTGGATTGAGAGCCGAGCGCCAGCGTTCCTCCACTTCCCACCACTACACTAGTCATTAATTTATCCCGGCTCACCTCTCTCCCCTCCTCCTCTTCCCTGACAGTCCAATCCCCGAGAGGTGGTCCTCTCTCTCAGTCCCATCTCGTTCTCTCCATTCCGCCCTGTCTCTCCTCGCTCACTCTGTCACTCTTTGTTCCTCTCGTTTTATTCCTCTCTTACATCGCCGGGAAGTTTCAGCGAAACGGAGCGTTTGAAATCACCACGATAGCCTTGGTGTGCGGCCATCTTTATTATTCACCTATGAACTCTGGTCCTGGATGACATCATCGCGACGCGACACTTCCTGAACAGGAAGTCAAGATATCACCGTAAACACACAATGTCACATTTTGCAAGTGTTTTTTTTTTTAAACTGTGTCCGTGTATGTCTGGAAGCGTCGCGGTGGCAGCTGCTCCGAGGTTTCCAGTGTTTCCATCAAACAGCTCGGGAGGTTTTGGGGTCAGAACGTTGTTTTTTAGAGCCTAATGGTGTGAGTGTGTGTTTTGAAAACCTTGTCGGGTCTCTTGCTCCCTTTGGTACTTAGATATGAGCTCCGCTGCCATTACCCAAACCCCACAGCAACCGGGGAGAGCGTCTGATTGCCGTCATCAGCACTGAACAATCACTGACTTCTCCCTTGTTGGGCTCAAGCAGCAGCAGCCGTACACTGATGCACTCATAACTTTCTATTAAGTTTTGCGACGGCTGACTGTGCTGTGCTCCACTTACGTCTTATCAGCCCCTTCGCCTGCTTTCATCCTCCCCGACGTGACGATAGCGGACATGTTTGGTGGCCTGGCGTCTCCTTTAGGCTCCGGCCTTATTGTTTGCTCCTCTCTGGCTCCTTGAGAAGGAGCTCAACGCGAGTAAGTGATTTCACACCGCGAGATGTGATAACCGTCACGTGCGTGCGGTACTTAATATTAATATTCCCGCGGCGACCTCGGGGTGAGACACAAAGGGAACACCGACGCCATCTTCGCGTCGTGTCACTCATTCTTTTCCCCCGTTTACTGGAATAAATGGAGGATATGATCAATGCCGCGGAGGAGCCCACAGCGAGAATTAATGAGCGCTGCTGTGACTCGTCTGCTGCTTCTATTGAGTCGTCTTATTTCAACGTCTGATTTGTTATTGCTCCAAAACGCCCCCCTTCCCCTCCTCTTCCTCCCCCGGGGCGATTGGAAGCGTCCCGTCGCGAAGCCGTCGCCACTTGGCCGCTAAACACCTCGGCCAATGTTTTTTTGTTGTTGTAGGATTGTGGTGCCTGGTGTGATTCTTCATCTAACTGTGACAGTGGGATGATTCCCTTCCCCGCTCTGTGACTGATGGATTGATCTTCATTATTCATTAAACTGTAACAACACAGAATGAGACTGTACATAACAGCTGATGTGCAATGGAGGCCGTCATGTGAGGTGTGCAAATCAATAACTGTATTGTTCTGTGGTCAACTTATAAGATGATTCAGAAACTGAGACTATATGAAACTATACTGGTGCAGATATGAGTCCCTATCCTTGTGCATACCTGGTCAAATTAAAGCTACGGAGGGTGACATCATCAACTTCAAAGGGAATATGAAACGTACAATCTACTACACTTTAATTGTCAAAAATAAATTAGCAAATCATTTGAAAATAAGCAAGTTGCACGTGTTAATATCACACGTCTGTGACGGTGCCGTCGCCGCCATGGAGCTGGATATTGCTCCTCTGGATGAAGGCATTATTGGTAAATGTATCATCATTACACCACCTCAGTCAACACCTCTGGTAATTTCATAAGCGGGCAGGTATCACAATTCCCAAGCATAACTAAATCCACGACAGCAATATTACCCATAAATCATCTGGGGGGGGGGTGTTAGAACATCTTTGCGAGGCAAACAATGTGAAGGGATGAGAGGGATACTGGAGCCAAAACCCTGCAACGCAGACTCGTCTGGAGCTCTGAGCGTTTATCAAACATTGATAAAGCCAAACAAACCCGGGCTGTTTGTTGTTGCCATTAAGGGGCTGAGAGGAGCTCTGATTGCAATGTGCTGACAGCACGACTCCTGCAGAAGCATCGGGACGCTTAATGAGTCGGATTCTTTATTTAAAATGGAGGCCGGCATCAAAGAGTTCAGGCCGGACTCTCCGCAGAAGCGTCGTGCACATGCGCACCGGCGCCAGAAACTAATCATCCGTCTTCAGTGCACAGCCGAGCGCAGACCAACGCGAGGGCGTCCTAATAAAGTGGAGCGCCGACATTCATACAGACAAATGAACGGTGCCGGGTTCTGCATGCAGCAGCAATCACAGAGGGGGCTTCTCGACTGGAGACCCCGGCTCAAAAAAACACCCCACGTAAACAAAGCCCTTTTTGATCTTCAGAGGAGCAGAATTATTGATTGGAGCTCTATGTGGTCAGTTAGCTTCTGCATTCAGAAAGTACAAGTGCAGCGCGGCGGTGCCGGAGGAGGGAGGCGGCCGAGGCGGGAAAAAAAGAACCCCAGGCTAGTGCGTCTGAGTCGAAGACATCACGGGCCGACGCGCCAACAGGTGGCCGCCGTGCTTCGGGGTACAGACTCACCTGGTGGAGGCCGCGCCTCAACCCCCCACCAAGACAAATGAAGTGTTTGATCTCCAGCTCCAGGCTCAGACCAAACACACACACACACACACACATGCAGCCACCCGCTAATAAAGTTTGGGATTTTTATTAGTGGAGTGCAGTCTGCTCACGGAGCTCACGGTAAACACAAAAGTTACTCCGTCAGAACTCTGAGGACGGAGCATCTTCAGAAGGAGAGCCGACATCCACCCTGTCTGCTGAGAATATGTATTTATGTATGTGTTTGGGGAAATGTATTGGCCGTTTTGGTGGCAACTTATCTTCAAGTGAGAGAAGTGCTGTGGATGCAGGACTCTGACTCTGAAGGCGTCCATGTTGGTTACGGTAATAAAGTATCAGGTTTTTTAAATATTAATACGAGTGGATCAAATCAAGCATTCTGATTGGTTGCGAGTGAGTCACGGGGTGTACTTTATTAAGCAATAATGTACTGTACAACCTGTTAAATTTATTGGTGTTCCATATCAGTGTGCACTCAAAATAACAGGTATATTCAACATGTTAAAAACTGTGGAACCAATTTTGTCTCCAGATGTCTTTTCCCTGTGTTTGAGTCATCGTAGGAACCACAAATTAATTCCAATACTTGTGTTTATTGTATGTATTTGTTCAGCAACGTCTTGGGGAAAAAATGTATATCTGTAAAAAAATCACTCTTAAAAGATATTTTGATGGTAACTATGAACATCCAGCATGATATGAGCCAGATTCCCCAAAAAAGCCTCCTGGAGCGTCAATAAGACACCTTTATGGAAAGATTAGGACCTAAAGAATCAGAATCTGCAACAGAAATCACAATAAAACAAAGTCTTGTCCTGTTAGGAAGGAGTTTCAGTCAAAAAACTGTGCCGTTCGGTTCAAGAATGGAAGAAAATAAATTGTCTGAATGGGGCATGCTGGGACTTTAAATTGGAGGGTTTTCACAGCCGGTTTCCTAAAGGTTAAACTGCGCCGTTCATGTAATTCATTCTGGTCACATGACATCTATTGCTTCTGTCCTTCCAGGAGAGGGATGCTCCTCTGTCGCTCCATGAAGGCTTCTTCCCTTTCTTCCTGGTAAAAGGGTTTTTCCTTTTGTTTTTCCTGACAGCGATGTCTATGTGTACAGATTGTAAAGCCCTCAGAGGAGCGTTTGTAATGCGTGATTTCGGGCTATACAAATGAAACTGAATTGAATCCCTCCAATGGCACGAGGCCTCGGATCCGATTGGACGATCCGGCGAGCACTTTGTCTGAAGCGCAGGTCGTAACCCGTCGCTTCCCCCGTCGTCACCGCCGAGCAGCGTTCCCAATTTAGACGCGACACCAACAGCCGAGTGAAATGCGTCCCTCCATTGTCCAGAGCCGAGGCTATGAAAAGATAATTGGAGTCGTTAATGTTGTTTGCAGAATCCTCCCATAATTCAATCCCATCGCCTCTGATATCTCTCGTGGCACATGTTTATGATCAATTGTGGATAACAACATTTGTATTTATTATTATTCCGCGGTGCTGAAAGGGGGCAAAAGGCAGCTTTAATTCCAATTGCAGTAAGTAATTTTCATTAAATGTCAATTTGTTATTAATTCAGAGCAACGCTGAAATCAAATAGTGTTCATTAATCACTGTGCCGTCCGGCGGGCTGCTAATTAAAATGTTGGGGGCGAGCTCGTTATTCACTGGCAGACCTGATTGTTAATGTCGACTCATTGTCCTCCTCCAGCACGCTATCATTTATTTTCTTTGGTTTTCTTGTAAACTCTTGTTAATTATTAAATTGCTTTTTTTTTTTTTCGGACCCCTTGTGACACTTTTCAGATCGCCATCAAAGCGCCGCCGCTGAGAGGAAGTTGTCCTCCGGTTCGGGACGATGTGTCGCACGCGGCCCCGGACCCTTTGTGTGTGTCCATGTGTTTGATTCACTGACTCGTGTGTGAGTCAGTGATTACACACAATTCTTTTAGAGTCTTGATTATGTCCATCATAAGCCGTATGGCATGTAAGAAGTGAATGAAGAAATGGATTATGAATGCAACTAAATACATAATAAGCTATTTAACCTTCTGGAAAATCCTCCCGCGCCAATTTTAAGTCCCAGCATGCCCCATTCAGACAATCTTTTGGCATAAAATACATAATTTTTCCATTTTTTAACTGAACAACACAGTTTTTTGACTGAAACTCCTTCCTAACAGACCAAGTCTTTATTTTATTGTGATTTTTGTTGCAGATTCTGATTCTTTAGGTGCTAATCTTTCCAAAAAGGTGTCTTATTGACGCTCCAGGAGGCATTTTTGGGGAATCTGGCTCATATCATGCTGGATGTTCATAGTTACCATCAAAATATCTTTTAAAAGTGTTTTTTCATATATAAAGTCTTTTCTAAACAAATACATACAATAAACACAAGTATTGGAATTAATTTGGGGTTCCTAGGATAACCAAAACTGGTTAATGGGAATGTAAAACTGTATCACCCATCGGCTGTAGAGTCACTGGCTAACATTAATAGTTTCGTTGATTTTCCACTCATAAATGAAGCTTTTTCTCCTCAACAGGAGAGGCATGGAGTCTTTTCACAGGCGTTCACAAACAGGGTCTTTTCAATGACATTGCCCTTTGATAATCCAACAAAAAAAAGTGTCCCAACCCTGCCTGAAAGAGTCTGCTGAAATGCCACAGTCTTTGTGTGCTAAACTGCAGCACTGTCGAATTTCCCATGGATAAAATATGGCCGTGGTGCCGGGTTATTAAAGTGTGTAGTTCAACATGATTGAATAATTAGCACGAGGCGTTCAAACAGAGGTCTACTCCCCCAGCGGTGGGCACAGAGGACCAAGGTCGCTGTCTTTCGACTAACACACCTCAGCCGGGGATATAACCTGTTTTCCTACCCCTCAATTATGCATGTTATCCACCAGCAGCCATACGTCTCTGTCAATACCTTTTCCTAGCATTCAGTGGCGGTGTGTGTGGGATTGGTGTGCATTAAATAATGCAGTACCGAAAGGTCAGGAGGGAGACGGGGAGAGGGTCAACGCTTTGGCGAGTTGCACACGGGGGTGGTTGAAGCCGAGGCTCCGAGAAGCCGCCGTTAATTTCCAGGTCAGTTCCAATAATGAAATGCATACGGTAAATGTCAAACAGCAGCCGTCGACGAGTAATCCGCCTCAGCTGGGAAATAATGAATGGCTTTCTTTAAGACCCCGACTAACTCCCTCGCACGGAGAGAAATCAGCATGCGGTTGAATTATTTTTAGGCACAACCTGCTTTTCTGTGTCTTACTTCTCAGCTTGTTGAACGGGAACTCGGCCAGACTTCGTTTACACCACGTACAGTTCAGCCGGGACGCGAGGAAGCTGACTCTCGGCTTCGTTTTAAAATGTTGTTCATCTCTCACGACCGCGGCCCAGAGAAAATATTTCACATTCAAAGATAACAACGACAGGACAACAAATAATCCTGGAAATGCCAGGTGCTAAAAAAGATCTCAAAGTTTAAATGTGAGTGCTTGTTTATGGACAATTTCACATTTCCCTCTCGGTGTTTTTGAGCAAAGGGGAAAGAATACGACGGCTCCTTTTCGTCACAAAATGCACAAGATAAGCAAACACAGAGATGGTGAGAGGAGATTGATCGAGCTGAAGACCAAGGGGAGTATATTCGACCATTGTGGAAAAAGTCTTACATTTGCCAACATCCATTATATTTGCTGCAAACTTTAAAAAACTAAACAAATGCATTATATTGTTTCGGTTTCCTTTACGCGCTTTCCCATTGTTCTCTTGCTTCAGTGAACCTTGAGCTAATTTATTTACACCACTCTCATGTCTGTAAGTTTAGTCTGGAGCCACAAGTCAATCAGCTTAGCTTAGCATAAAGGCAGCAGTCTGTCCAATTCAAAAATAGTTTCTGTTAAAAATGACCAAGGCCTCTCTGCCACTCTCCCCGAGTATAACATGTTGTTTTATAGTACGTATCTTTTTGTTGTCCACCTGGTACATGTCGAGGCATAACGTTGTCCTTTGGAGAGAATCAGGCTTGCTGTTTCCCCTGCTTCCAGTCTTTATGCTAAGCTACGCTAACTGTCTCCTGGCTCAAGCTACACCTTATCCTCACATCAAACTACTGGCAAGAAAGCAAATAAGAATATTTCCTTAAGATTTAAAACTATTCCTCTAACCCCGTAAAAAAAAAAACAAGATTTAACCTGTTGTGCTAATCAACAACTTCAATTTGAGAGCATCTGGAGAACTCGCCTGAAGAAATTAAGAAAGCAGATGCTTCTATATGACATTTTCATTAACTAGAAATAAGCGCATCAAACTCCGTACTTATGGAGTTCCTCTCTGCTCAATTCAAGCACGTTTACATGTCAACCAACGGGACGCCAAATGCCGTGTTCACACCGAAAGAGTTGCTAAATATTTGCGCAAGTAGCTTACATCTAAAGTCACTTTAGGTTAGCTGGTGAGGCTATGTGCTGGTAGCTACAGGAACGTGACCGGGTCAGTTTAGGTTAGCTAGTGAGGCTATGTGCTAGTAGCTACAGGAACGTGACCGGGTCAGTTTAGGTTAGCTGGTGAGGCTATGTGCTGCTAGCTACAGGAGCATGACCGGGTCAGTTTAGGTTAGCTAGTGAGGCTATGTGCTGGTGGCTACAGGAACGTGACCGGGTCAGTTTAGGTTAGCTAGTGAGGCTATCTGCTCAATTCAAGCACGTTTACATGTCAACCAACGGGACGCCAAATGCCGTGTTCACACCGAAAGAGTTGCTAAATATATGCGCAAGTAGCTTACATCTAAAGTCACTTTAGGTTAGCTGGTGAGGCTATGCGCTGGTGGCTACAGGAACGTGACCGGGTCAGTTTAGGTTAGCTAGTGAGGCTATGTGCTGGTAGCTACAGGAACATGACCGGGTCAGTTTAGGTTAGCTAGTGAGGCTATGTGCTGGTAGCTACAGGAACATGACCGGGTCAGTTTAGGTTAGCTAGTGAGGCTATGTGCTGGTAGCTACAGGAACGTGACCGGGTCAGTTTAGGTTAGCTGGTGAGGCTATGTGCTGCTAGCTACAGGAGCATGACCGGGTCAGTTTAGGTTAGCTGGTGAGGCTATGTGCTGGTAGCTACAGGAACGTGACCGGGTCAGTTTAGGTTAGCTGGTGAGGCTATGTGCTGCTAGCTACAGGAGCATGACCGGGTCAGTTTAGGTTAGCTAGTGAGGCTATGTGCTGGTAGCTACAGGAACGTGACCGGGTCAGTTTAGGTTAGCTGGTGAGGCTATGTGCTGCTAGCTACAGGAGCATGACCAGGTCAGTTTAGGTTAGCTGGTGAGGCTATGTGCTGGTAGCTACAGGAACGTGACCGGGTCAGTTTAGGTTAGCTAGTGAGGCTATGTGCTGGTAGCTACAGGAACGTTACCGGGTCAGTTTAGGTTAGCTAGTGAGGCTATGTGCTAGTAGCTACGGGAATGTGACCGGGTCAGTTTAGGTTAGCTAGTGAGGCTATGTGCTGGTAGCTACAGGAACGTGACCGGGTCAGTTTAGGTTAGCTAGTGAGGCTATGTGCTGGTAGCAACAGGAACGTGACCGGGTCAGTTTAGGTTAGCTAGTGAGGCTATGTGCTGGTAACTACAGGAACGTGACCGGGTCAGTTTAGGTTAGCTAGTGAGGCTATGTGCTGGTAGCTACAGGAACGTGACCGGGTCAGTTTAGGTTAGCTAGTGAGGCTATGTGCGGGTAGCAACAGGAACGTGACCGGGTCAGTTTAGGTTAGCTAGTGAGGCTATGTGCTGGTAGCTACATGAACATGACCGGGTCAGTTTAGGTTAGCTAGTGAGGCTATGTGCTGGTAGCTACAGGAACGTTACCGGGTCAGTTTAGGTTAGCTAGTGAGGCTATGTGCTAGTAGCTACGGGAATGTGACCGGGTCAGTTTAGGTTAGCTAGTGAGGCTATGTGCTGCTAGCTACAGGAACGTTACCGGGTCAGTTTAGGTTAGGTAGTGAGGCTATGTGCTGCTAACTTTGGGCTAACGTAGCCTCCTTTCTGCCACGAATGGTTACGAAAAAAGCGAATTAACCTCATAAAGTTGAGCGAGGAAAATCAGGCGGAAAAGCGTTGTGATTACTCCAGTGTTTTGGTGTGAACGCGGCATTACAGTAGCTTGGTCTATTTTGAACAAACACAGCAGCTCTTTGTGTCTAAAAGTTAAAGGAACGGCGACTTTGAAAGGCTGTCACGGCTCTCTCCGTTGTGGTGAATGAAGACGCTTCGCCTCTTATCAACAACAATATGCAGAGCACACCTCTCTTAGTTTCATTGCCATAAATTATTGAAGTGATTGTTGGGAAGATAACAACAACACGGCTACCTTTAGTGGAAGACGAAAGCTGTAATGAAAGGGGAAGAGAACTCAAGGTGAGCGTGACTCACAGACTACATTATCTGTTGGTTGCTCTGTTCCAATGTCAGCGGCAAAGACAGATCCTCCTTTCATCTGTGCCCTTGTTCTGTGTTTTCGTGTGTGCGGCGTCTGTGCGAGAGCATAAAATATGCCGGGATTTTGTGAGCGCGCTTGTATATGTGTGCGCAAAAAAAGTGAGGGAAATCACTGGAGAAGCATCCGTTAGTTTGAGAGGCGTCGGGGAGGGCGGGCTGGCGAGGGGAGGGTGGAAATGACTAACGGCCTTTTGTGTAATTAATGAGGACAGCGTTGATTTCCGCCGATAATTTAGCATGGTTGCCAGCGCTTGACTTCTGATCCCCATTTACCCCGGCTCTGTCTCTATTTAGATCATCCGAGTGTGGGAGGAGTGTGTTAACCTTGGAGAGTACACACACAGACATCACAGGCAGACGCACAGAAACACACAAAGCCTATCCACATCCACACACAGGACCCCCCCTGAAGCCACCCACACACACATACACACAGAGACACACACAAACATTTATACCTCATTCCCCCCTTCTGTTTTTTTTTTTCCACACACATGGATCAACCACGCACACACATGCAAACAAGGGAAAAGGCATTTGAAAGCTTGCGCGCGCACACACACACACGCGCACACACACAAACACCCACAAGCACCTGAGGCAATGGAATAAATGCATCTTTAATGATAGCAGATAAGGACTTCCAACCAGGCCTCTAGTCATAGCTCAGTGATTTGGCTAGCAGGGGAAAGGGATTGTGAGAATGAAAAACAAGCCAGTGGAAACTTCTGGGCCTCCAGGAGTCAGCGAGCAAAAACCCACAGCCAGTCAGTCAGTCGGACGGAGAGGAAGAGCTCCGAGCTACTCTTTCAATATGCTTTCAGACGCTAAACAGAAAGTCTATTAAAACAACAGCGCGGCGCCCGTTTGTGGTTTTTCAACACGCGAGTCAGAATCAACACGCACTTCACAGCTGAATTGTGTTTAACTGACTTGTGTTTTTTAAGTGGCCATCTTGGTAATGCCGGCGCGATCGTCTGCTTTATTGCACCTGTTAATGAAATTGCTAATCACTTTCTGCTGCAACACGCCAGCAGATGTGTGAATGTGCGTGCGAGATGACGGGAGCGCCGTTGATCAAAATACATCCGTCTGCGTTATTGTTTTGCAGGCTTATTGTGTATTAGCGACATATGTTGGCTTAAGGCTCACCGTGTTCGGGGTCCTGTAAACCCCTGATTGACATGCAAGTGCCGGCATTTTTATTCATTCACTTCTATCCAAACATCAATGGCACTCAGCTGTATTGCGAGCCGGAGCTTAAACAAATGGCACGATTCTCCCCCAGGCCTCACAGCTGACATTTCCTGGATTTATTATGCATGTGGACGGGCTGCAGGGAATTCAGGTGCGACTAGATAATACTTGCGCTATAATAGTGGGTTTTGTATGTCTTACAACAACACAAATGCCCATATGGCACAGGGGAACTTCGATGTGTTGCTGTTCAATATTTAAGTCCTCCCCGTGACAGAACGCATATACGTGCCCTTACATATTATAAATTCTTAATTCCACTGTTGCTTATTCTTCAATCTGTTCTCTCGTCATGCTTTTATAGAGAAAGAAGAATAAAGCATACTGCCTTTACTGAATCGTGTGCATGAATTCAGGCATAAAGTTCAGTTATATTCTAAAGATAACGCACGTTCGCAGTCGTCTTCTGGCTTTAAAGGCTCACTTCATTTATCGCCCTTCTTGACTGATGTTATAGCTTCTATAGGAAGCTAAAGTGCAAGTGTGTAGGTGTGTGTGTGAGTCTTCTTTCAGCCTGACTCACTAAGCCCACCTGTCAGTGCATCCATCACTGAGGCTGACTAGTTCTGCGTAATTAAACCTCATGTGCGCACTAGTGGTACGTGAGAGAGCCCCCCCGCTCCCATCCATTATTCATGGTGTTGTTTTTTTTTTTTTTTGTAGGGGCTTTAGCGATGAGCGCTAAGCTCGTTACCAGAGACCCCGGTGTTTAAAAGCAGGGCTCCAACCTTGGCGTCAACATTGGACCATGTGAAATACAATTTTTTTTTAAAAATCACTCTGCTGTGCAGTGCCACACTGCATCCTCTCACACACACACACACACACACACATACACGCCTCCGCCTATTCCCAGCCTGCAATGCCACGAATGATAAGCCTCTTATTCGTATGTAAAACAGGGGCAGCGGGGTTCGCCCAAATGATCCTACTGTTGGACTTCTGACGAGAGCGGCTCCAAATGCCGCGTGAAACTCATTAATCAGAGACAAGCCGATGTTGCTGTTGCAGGTGAACGCGTCTGAAACGCCGGCCAGAGGTTAAATATGCCTTCTGAAATGTTGTTTCTTCTCCACTATAGGGAAGAAATACCAACGAATGAACTGCAAAAAGACATTAAAGACATGTTATAGTACCGACTTCATGTATCTCCGACAACGGGGAAGCATCTTTATCGTCATCTTTACATCCTGTTTCCTGGAGGAGAGAAACAGAACATATCTTTACTCAACTGATGCCAACATCCAAGAGATAAAAAAAAAACAAAAGGCATTCTACCGGAGCATGGCTTTTAAATTTATATTCACATCGCCTACATTTATAACACAAAAATATGTCTACCGTCACCTACTCTATCAAACCCGCAATTATAAATCATTCCACACAAATGATATGGCACTTTAAGAGGAAGAGGTGGTAAAAAGAGATGGATCATCACCAAAAAACGGGAACAGGACAAAAAAGAAATCCTGTCAAGGGTATTATGGAAGTGTCTGAGAAGGAAGGCCATAGATCAAAGCGTGGGACGGCCATTTGTTCCTGAGGAATAATAGCTGTGATGTGTGTCGGACCCGCTGACCCGCTAGAACAATAAAGCAGAGTTGCTGCTGCCTAAGAGCAATGACCTTGTACGGTTGAAACCTGCCCGAAATGGGGAGAGAGAAAAAAGAGAGATGGATGGGAAGAGAGACGCATGAGCAGGGAGAAACAATTACAATCTATATAAAGGCTGATTCCTGTCCGACACTGCCACTCACTCTGCTGGGAGAAGATTGTTGTCGGCTTTCTGTTAACAGTAGAGTGAGAAAAAGGGAGGGTTTTCTATAAGGGATGAAGGTTGCGGAGGTGCACTTCAAGACAGGCCTCTGCTACTCCTCAAATATACAACGTTCTACCGCGAGCAAACACGGCGCTGCCTTTTAAGAGTCGTCGTGTCGTTCCCTTTACTCGCAAGAAAGGGTTCAGACGTTGGAAGTCGCGCGCTTGGATTCGATAAAGCGCTCGCAAAATATTTGCTTCCGCGAGCAGCTTTTCACAACACAAATGAACATTGTTCTTTACTAGCGCGATGTGATGCCGAGCGACTGTTATAGAGACGTGGAGCTCTGAAGGCTGTGTCTAAAAACAAGGTGTCCAATAGCCGAGACACAGGATTACTTTTGTCACATCTGGAAAAGAAAAAAAGTGTGAGAGGGAAAATATCCAGTGTGGGAGAAAAATGGCAAGAGACAAATCAAAGGAGGGAGCCATTCAGCCACCTGGAAGATAGGTAACAAAAGGCTTTCCACGAGCTGTGGGCTTCTCAACAGATAAAAGTCTGTCTGGGAGACAGGGCGGCAGGCCGGGTTTCATTGTGCTACCAGGGGAAGGTGCAGACAGTGGTGTGAAAGGAGCCATCAAGGTTGAATGGGTGAGAAAAAGGGATCTGTGGGAGCAAATGAAAAGGGCCTGGATCAAGCACGCCGCCGGTCTCAATAGGATGAAATGACAGCGCCGCGTACGGAGGTACTCTCGACATGTGACCGCCGGCAGCCGTGTAATCACAATGCCAAGGAGGGAAGAGGAAGACACGTCTGTATTGGCTCGATTTCTCACGAAACTAATAATTGTGTCACAGGAAGTGACAGTGGGTTTCGCCCATTTACTCCATCGCAAGCCGCCTGACTCAAAATCATTATGAAAATGACTTCTTCTCTTTGCTTTGTTTGTGTGGGCCGACACTGTATGAAGGCGTAACCGAGACACTGATCAGATATCATAATGCTATTAAGTCCTTTTTTTTTTACTTTTGACTAATTCAACCTAAGCAATCAGCAAAACTACTGTAGATCTGCTTCGAGAGGTAATTGTGTTTCTTTAATCCTTTGCGTTCGTTCATTCGGAGCTATTGTGGCTAACCAGCGTTAAAATCTTTTTCCGGCTGGCTAGCATGTCAGCTCTTTAGCTTTAGCGCTGTGCCAGCTAGCTAATGTACCACACAATTTACTGCTCCAGTTTTCAGGTGTGAGTCGCCGTTAGCTAGCGTTGTGACGTCACCTCCAGTATGTGAGTCGCCGTTAGCTAGCGTTGTGACGTCACCTCCAGTATGTGAGTCGCCGTTAGCTAGCGTTGTGACGTCACCTCCAGTAGGTGAGTCGCCGTTAGCTAGTGTTGTGACGTCACCTCCAGTATGTGAGTCGCCGTTAGCTAGTGTTGTGACGTCACCACCAGTATGTGAGTCGCCGTTAGCTAGTGTTGTGACGTCACCTCCAGTATGTGAGTCGCCGTTAGCTAGTGTTGAGACGTCACCTCTAGTATGTGAGTCGCCGTTAGCTAGTGTTGTGACGTCACCTCCAGTATGTGAGTCGCCGTTAGCTAGTGTTGTGACATCACCTTCAGTATGTGAGTCGCCGTTAGCTAGTGTTGAGACGTCACCTCTAGTATGTGAGTCGCCGTTAGCTAGTGTTGAGACGTCACCTCTAGTATGTGAGTCGCCGTTAGCTAGTGTTGTGACGTCACCTCTAGTATGTGAGTCGCCGTTAGCTAGTGTTGTGACGTCACCTCTAGTATGTGAGTCGCCGTTAGCTAGTGTTGTGACGTCACCACCAGTATGTGAGTCGCCGTTAGCTAGCGTTGTGACGTCACCTCCAGTATGGGAGTCGCCGTTAGCTAGCGTTGAGACGTCACCTCCAGTATGTGAGTCGCCATTAGCTAGTGTTGTGACGTCACCTCCAGTATGTGAGTCGCCGTTAGCTAGTGTTGTGACGTCACCACCAGTATGTGAGTCGCCGTTAGCTAGCGTTGTGACGTCACCTCCAGTATGGGAGTCGCCGTTAGCTAGCGTTGAGACGTCACCTCCAGTATGTGAGTCGCCATTAGCTAGTGTTGTGACGTCACCACCAGTATGTGAGTGGAGGAAACGTGCAGCAACTCAAAATGACAACAACGACACAACAAAGAGACTCACAACAACTATGAAAAAGGCGCAAATCAAGCACAAAGAGACACAACGTGACAATGAAGAGACACAAACTACCCGTGACGGATAAGTGACGACTGAGACCTTCACACTGGCGGTTTCTCAGACGCAGTTAGCCTAAATGAGTCAAGCAGGTCTTAACTGCTCTGTGAGACTCAATCATTCCATCATTCATACGTCTCAGGACAAATCATTACCTCTGAGCTGCTGTGAAAATCAGCTAAATAAGAATAGGTCGTTCACGAATCACACGGTCAGCGAGGATCAAGCTGCATTAAGCTAATGTGAAGTGGGCGGGACAGGATTTCTCGTATTGTGTGCTGTGACAAAACCACGGTGATGAAAATTACAACCCCGGGCCTGATTTAGTCCGCATGGCTCCTGATCATTTGTGTCTACAGTAAAGCACTCGCGGCAACATAATTCCCAAATCACGAGTGCATTTGTCATCAGCGCCGGTATGGTTTTCCGCCATTTTAAACCACAAAACTCCGACAGGGCGACATTGAACTGGCGAGGGCGTTGATTCGCGTTTTCTGGAGAGATGCTCTCTCTCTCTCCCCTCTTCGCACGTCCTGACGTCTCCAGACACCAGGTGGTGTCACGGCGGTCTGCTGGCATGCAAATGTGTCCCCGACAACGCTTCAACTGGTACGATTCCCCCATTTGTCACAGGACATGTTCATTACCCACAGCTTTGGGCCCAAAATTAGTGTCGGAACAAGACATCCCGGCTGTGTGATGAATCCACCCGCTGCCGCCTCGTCCTCTTCCCCGTTTCAGATCGAAGGGTCCTCCTTCCTCCCCTTTCTTCCCTCCTCTTGCTCCGCCGTGTCCTTCACTTCTCGATGCCTCGGCTCTTTATATTTTACTCGCAAAAAGAAATATTAGTCAACAAGGCTGCGCGCAGCGAGGGCCCAAACCTCGACTCCAGAGGACGTCGCATTACCCTTCCAGATGGCGCGCTAATGTTGCAGCGGATATCAAGGTGTTCCAACTCATCATAATAAGAGGGATCCATCGGCGTCAACTGTCATTGAGTTATAACCTTGCAGCGGCACGTGGCGTCTTCGCCGAGGAGCGGCGGCGTAATGCTATGCTAACCTTGTCGTGAGGACAACAGAGTGACAAACAACGTTGATAGATGGAACGCACTCGCCGCTTTCATGCATGTTGTGTGTCGCCAGTAAGTGCGAGGAGAGGTCAGACGCAATAATTACGCGCCACCTCATCTGAGGAGCTGTTATTATTCCCATGCCGGAGTTGTTTGCACGACAGGATTGGGGTCAATTCACGTGTCGGTTGAGTCGGCGGTGGAAGTGAATGCACATTTAGAGCCTTATTTGAGCAGATCTTACAGGGAAGAGTGCAGTGTTTGTGTGTCATCTTACGTATTTATGTGTTTGTGTGAACACAAAATGCTCTCTCCCGCTAGCCGCTACCGAATAATGCAGTTGCGTGTTCCTGGCGGACTCGGCCGCTCCACCTCAGGTAACACACACACACACACACACACACACACACACACTCACGGGCGGAGAGGAAGGACAAAGACACACAACGCACACATACCCTCCATAAAACAACAACGTGACCTTCCCCTTTGCCTCCGAAAAAAAGAGACTGCAACATGTTACGCCATGCCACCCCTGTCATGTATTCATGATGAGCGTCGGTACAGCCCCCCCCCCCCATAATGAATGCAAAGCCAGCACGTAGACGTTAAGTCATGACAGAAGGACGGCGGCCCCGCCCTACAGTTGGAGAAGACAACAGCGTATACTTCCCGCTCTCACTCCCCCCTCCTCCCACTCCTCCCCCACCGTGGTAATGGTTTCTCTGACCTCTGTCTCCCCCATTACTGTACGCTTCACCCAACATCAGCCCGTCAGACGGCATCACTCATCAACACGCGTCAGACATCGTGAACGCGCCGGCGCCGCCTCCGTCGCATCCGCCGGGTGACAGCCGGTGCTTTGCGGGATGATGGAGATGAAGGGAACTGTGTTCGGGATGGCGATGATGACCCTGGTGATGACCTAATTAGTCGAGTGTTTGTCATAAAGAGTGATAGAGAGGCAGGAGTAAAGATAATATGAGGAGGGGCTCTGACGGCCGCCGTATGCAGACGTATGGACGAGCGTTCCCTTTTGCGTCTGATAGGAGACATTTTCTAAACTTTCTCTGCTTTCTCTCCTTGACTTCTTTCCGGGATGACCAAATAAGCTGCAGTGAACACTCTGGCAGACATGTTGGTTTCTCTTTGTGTGAGAGGCGGCCGGCTTCACAGCTGTTTACCGACGCAACACATCACGAAACAACATGGACAATTTCCACCGTCGATGCTACGTTGAAGCGTGCGGTCTCATCTGTTCGTGATTAAACAAAGTTCTTCATCTTGAACTTCCTCTCAAAAAGCTCCTGAATTTATCGACAATGAAACCGCCGCCGTGCCCTTCACAGTTTACATTTTCCTCTCGGTTTTCCTCGTTCCCATCACATCTGAGTGTACAGTGTGTGATTTGTGAAAGATGTTTTTACCCCCCGCTGTGTACCACATGGCCGCCGCCATGCCGTCAGGATTTGGACTGTACAGGCGCTCTGATGCGTTTGTCAATCTCTTGTCTTTGATTGGCTGTCAGCTCACCAACAGAAACCAGCAAGAAAGAAAAAACCTGTCCTCTTCTTTTCTTCTTAATCAATATTACTTCCCCCCCAGGTGAGAATTAAGAAAAAGGGTTTCCGTGATAGCCGTACAAATTCAATTTCCAATTGAATTGTTCTTCTGGCGGGCAGGTGTGTGTTTTTGTCACATGTTAACATTTTATCACTGATGCCATCTTGACAGCTTCCCTCGGCAATGCTCAGATGCCAGGTTATTAACACACGCTGAGAGGGAAGAAAATCCATATCCCACAACTTGTTGTTTGTCAGTTTGACAGTCGTCAGCATTAACAACGTTGTCAGCCTGCAGGAAACTTAGCAATTACCTCTCGACTCTCAATTAATGAGCTTTATGAAAACGTTAATATTACTGTTACAGAGCCTTATCAGACCTCGCCAGGCTCCTCTCTTCCCTCCTTTCACAGGAACAGGGAGTCGAGTGCACGATATATTTGTTTCAGCTTTAAAATATATGCTTTTTTTTTTCGTAAAATGTCTCCACACAATGTGTGTCACTCTCTGTTTGTGCCTTTTTTTTCCACAATATGGCTCCTTTTAAATGGGAGGCTCTCAGTGGTAAAGTGCTGATTAAAAGTAAGCCTACTAACACAATTATAGAAAATGAACTCAATATCCTCTGAGGAAGGCAAAGAAATATTACTTGGAAGGAAAGAAAGGGGGCAATGGTGGACAAACAAGGATTAAAGGAGGAATAGACTCTGAGCATTAAAGTAGCAGCAAACTAACATTTTCTATGGAAAGATATAGAAGAGAAATTGAGAATTTAGTATTGTCAACAAATACCATGAACGTCCGTGTAAAATAGTCTCTATAAAATGCTTATTTACCCTTTAAAGTAGTAAACAACCAGTAGCATAACACACACGGGGGCATAGAGCATATGATGGAGACTATTTACAGATTCACATTTTATATTTGTACATTTTTTACTTTTGTTGAAAACTACTGTCCCCGGCTGTTTAAGGTAATTAATGATCCTTTTTTTTTTTTTTAGAAAACTGTAATAATAGATGTATGACCTGGTTTTAAAGATTCAGGATGCAGAGGTCAGAATGAATTGTTGGTTTTTGGTCTTTTTTTTATGACAATTACAAAAAAAATATGGAATAACCCCTCTTCATCCTTTTAACTGCAGGATTTCATTGTGTTCAAACGTTACCTACACGTCGTCTTTACATGATATGGGCGTCTCCATCGACGCTGTGTCCAAGTACAAGGAAGCTTGGATGCTTCAACGTGTGCAGCAAGCTGCTGGAGATGTTCCAGTCGGTTGTGGTCGGCGCTCAGTTCTTCTCCTTCGTCCGCAACAGACTTCACAAACCGGTGAAGAAGGCCGGCGCCATCATCGCCTGCAAGCAGGAGCATCTGGAACAGCTGGTGGAGAGGAGGACGCCGAAGAAGCCGCTGTCCATATTGGACAACCGGACCTCCTCCTGCAGGGTCCTGCAGGGTCAGCGGAGAGCTTCCTCCAAGAGATTCATCCGGCTCGGCTGCCACAAGGACAGAGACAGGAAAACATTCCTGCCCGCGGCAATACGACCGTACAAGCCGCCACCTCTGGCTCCTCTGTCGATGAATCAACATCAACAGCCCTTGTTTGAACATGCACTTCATACACACTACACTACACACACACCTTTACATTTAATTCCCTCAATAAATACTCTCTGAGCTGTGTATATCTTTATTTGTGTGTCTGAAAGCTGCTACTTTGACAACACATTTCCCCTTGGGGATGAATAAAGTATATATGACGAGCTCTTGCGCTAACCACCGGGCCACCGCAGTCAGTTTGTGCAACTATAGCACACTAAATATACAAAGCCTATGTAGTGGGGAACGCTCCCCAGAGAAGGAAGCGTCGGGTTTTGAACGCAGCCCTCTGGCTGGCTCCGCCCCCAATCAGCAGGGGTTTATATTACATTACATTACACTTCATTTTAGCTGCCACTTTTATCCAAAAAGCGGCTTACGTTTCCTCTACACAGCAACGATGAGCAATTCAGTGTCTTGCTCAAGGACACAGCGTCGGGGACTGGCGGAGCCGGGGTTCAAACCACCGACCCTCTGGTAGAAAGAGTCCTCGACCCCTGTAGTCGCGGCCTCCGTCCCCTTTGGCTCCTGTGGCTCATGGTGAGTTTCAGACATTAATTTCTTGTCCTGCCATCTGACTACTGACCTCTTCTGTGAGGCGGTGAACAGTCATAATCTTAATTTGTATTATTTTGCAGCACGGTGTTACATTTTAATCTCTGTTCATCATTTGCTTTCGCTCCATTTTGCTTGTTTTTGCTTCTGTCCTGCATGTTTTGGGTTTTTCTCGGGGTGTAAGTCGCCAGGTGGCGTTTGGCTTTTAGCTGTTTTGTTTTTTATTGTTTTCCTTGATTCCTTTAATAAACTTTTGGTTCATTTTCCCAAACATGTCTGGCCAAATATGGCCGAAAAAATCTGTGTGTCCATAAAAATAAAAATTCAGACTCTACTCTATCTTCGGGTCATTAAACTTGTATTTCTTGGGGTGTGAGTCGCCAGGTGGTGTTGTTTGTTCTCTTTCATCCCCATCACACCTACAGAGAAGTGTAAAAAAACCCCACAACCAAACAAAAGTACATCAAGCAGCAGTAAAGCACGGTGTCTCCACTAACACAACCCTTGCATCACATTCTCCAGCGCGCCGCGTTGCATCACGTTACATCACAGGAGAGCGTCGTCGCCCTCAGCTCAGCCGACTCGCAGCCACGGACGGCCGACAAAGAGATAAACGGTTACATCTGCACACACTTACGGCCCATCCTGCAAAAAAACACATCTTAAAGATAATCTAATAGTTCTCCTTCGTTAAGAACTTCAAATGAAACGTTCCCTCTGACCCGTCGCGTTGAAACCGCCCGTGGTTATGTAACATCTCCTCAGAGCTTAAACCACAAATACATTTATGTGTTAATCTGCCCCCCCGGCGGCTGGCGCGCGAGCCTCCTCCCCGTCTTTTATCGGTCTGCTCGTCTGGCAAAAAATACCAGGCCTGTTAAAAAAACCTCCCCCCCCCCCTTCCCCTCCTCCTCCTCTACATCTGCTGCTTCATATTCCTGGCTCAGATTTGTGGAGCTGGAGCCAAAGTCGACGTCGGCGTCTGAAGACCGCCGGTCTCCAACCGCCCTCCGACAACCCCCGAGCCGTCCGCGGTGAAGCGGGGCCCCCGGATGGAAATGGTGTAAGACTGTGAAAGAATGGTGTTGACAGGATTTCAGGACCCAGTTAAAAGGTCTCAGGTTTGACAAGACCGAGTCTAGCCCGAGGCCTCCTCCTCCTGCCGCTTCAGCCAACTCTCCATCTCCCTCCGCCTCACCCTTCCTCTCCCTCTCGCTTTCCACGCCGTGTTTTTGAGCACGAGTACTCGTAAAAAAAAAAAATCAGGGCTTCTTATTTATTTATCATCTCATCATGACTCCCCTCCTCCTCTCCTCCCTCGCTCCTCAGTGCCTCAGAGGATTTTCCAGAGGCAGAGATACCTGAAACCTTTATCTGAAGTCTCCTTTGTCTCCAAGTTCTTTGCAATTGTTTAACAGGATTATTACCGAGGTGACACAATCCATTATACATTCAGTTGGAAAGTGGGAGAGTGATTTACATTAAGAATAAATTTATCTCCCCGCTGTCTACTTCATTTCTGACGTAATTGTGTGCAGGAGTGACCTCCACTCGCAGCGCGGGGGGGACGCGCCTGATAGAATTAATTTAGGATTTGTTCACATGAGGAATGAAAAAAGAGGAAAAACCTGCAGGACCGTGGACGAAGGAGCTCAGAGAAACAATAAAACGTCATGAAATGAATGATCGCCGTCCTACTTTTTGTCTGTATGAAAATTGTAAGTCAAAAGAATCTGTATTGTAACACAGAAGAAGTTTTTTTTTGGAAAGCATCCAACGTAAGGATCCGTTGGGTCTACAGGCTGGAAGAGAGAAGACTTCTTTTGTGTCGAACAAGTCGGGGAATAAAAACACAGGAGAGAAAATAAACCAAAGTGCTGACACGCTGAAAAGGACTGTGGGTGTTTTTTCCAGGTTTCGCAGAGTTTGTTGCCTAGTGATGCGCGCGTAATTGCGACTAAAACTGACATAACTTAATGTATTCTGGTATCAAATTAAATTTGTACGTGTTACAGATATGAGCTTTCCAATTGAAGCCCAATTAACTCAATTGATTGATGCTGGAAAAGCTTTTTGCAGCACGACCGATAACGACAGAGAATCGCACGAGAAAGAAAACAAACAGAAAATTGCGCTCGGAGACGTGCGCGGACACCTCTCTCTCTCCGGCGGGTTGCGTCGGTGTCGGGGGGGGCACGCCGTGAAGCCGGAGACGGTTGGAGGGACTCTGTGTGGTGGAGGCAGCCCCCCCCCCCCCCCCCCTCCCACCACCATGTGGTAAATGGTTTGTGACTGCTATTGAGTGATGGCGCCGCTCTCGGATGCCCGACGCTAATGTGCTCTGCACACAGTGTTTCATGCTGCATGGCGAGCGCCGTTCAGACGACGTCTCCGTGTGCTCACGGGACCGGCGCCAGACGCCGAGAGGAGAGAGAACGCTCGGCGTAGTTTGCAAGGTTCGACTCCCTCGTCGCCCCCGTCTGCGCGTCCTGAAATAGCCGCTGGATCCAGACGAGGGTGAAGGGTCAGCAGCCATCTTGCGTGCGTCGCCCCAAATTTCTGACTATCCGTCAAAAGCTACGCGAGCCGGACGTCCTTTCTGAGTCTGGCATTTCCGGTTTCATAGCATAATATCGCTGTTTTTAAAAGCATGAACAATGGATCCCGTTGAAGAACGTTTGGCTGTAGAGGTCCACAAATATGAGCATTTATACGACACGCACATGCCGGTACATTCCTGGAGGGAGACGTCTAAACGGTTGTTGCGCCGCTACAGTTCTGGCGTTCGGAAAAGGCGGGAACTCTAAACCAAAACGAGTCCGTGGATGCAACTGCGTCGCCGGCCGCAGTTGCAGTTGCAAGAGTGTGTATCGTCCTTGAGCTGCGACAAAAAAACTGCAATTCAACGGCGTGGAAAGGTTAATGAAAGTGTTGTCTGGCGGCTTTGAAAAGCATCGACAACACGGAGTAAAAGCGGCGCTCTTATCGCAGCTCGCCGCGCGACATATTAATAGCTGTTTTTTTTTTTTGAAGATGACACACTCGGCAGCGTTTTTTTTTTTACCGAGACCTTTTCAGAGCGCCGCGCCTATCAAAGACGGCCAGGACTGTGTGTGTGTGTGTGTGTGTGTGTGTGTTCTCACCGCCGCGCGTCTTTAGCGTCCGTTTGACTCGCCGCGACCTCACTTACGCACAACAGAGCGGCATTATGCGATCCGTTATTTCTGGCGGGCCTTTGACAACTGTTTTCATCTTCATGGCCTCATATTGATGAGTTAATGTGCTCTTTTAGCTTTTCATTTGAGCCAGCTGCCTGGCAAGGTGAGTCTCCCCGAGGCTTTAATGGCCCGCCGTACAGCGGCGAGTCAATCCTACCGCTGACTGATAGATAAATCACACTCGGGAGGGAGAGATAGGCTGAGGGATGGAGGTGTATGTGGAGGACCCGGCTATGGGGAAGGCTGCATGGAGGTTCCCCCCCCCATCACCACCACCACCACACACATTGTTCCACTCATGTGGATTAATCCAGTAAAGATGAGAAGAACTTTCTTCTCCTTATTAGCCAAAAGAAGAGAATAACAGATGTGTGTCGAGAGGAAACAAGATAGAAACTTGACAAAATTGACTCCTGACGTCCTCATTTCCTCTTCCAATGGCTCCAAGACCCCTTTCCCCCCCTCCACATCATATCTTTGACTAAATTAATCCGCCTCTTTGAAACTGTCAGTCATCCCTGAAGCGTCCGCGATGCCGCCTGACTCTCCTCCTGCGCTGATTAATTTGTTGGAGGTGTTGTGAGAGAATGAAAAGAGGAACATTTGACAGACTATGACTCTTCAATCCGTCTCATTGTGGTCCACTTCCATTTCCGCTCGTCTCTCGCTCATGTGTAACCAAAATGAAGTACACACATCTACTTTTTTATCCATTTTATCCTTGGAAAAAGATTGTAGTCCTCTTGTTTGGAACGACCCTCCTTGATAGTGACACTCTGCTGTGTCTCATCACATTAATTAACTGTCTGATGGATAATAAATCAGCCAACAAATTAATGGGCCCTGGTGTTTTATGCTGATTCAAGGCTTTCTGTGTGATGTTGTAGAAAGTATACGAAGCCTTCATCATCAGTGCTTCATCACAGCGGGTCTTTCTCCACAGTGCAGGACCAGTTTGTTCCCCAAACGTCTTTTAAAAAGTGACAGAACATCGCGACACAAATCACGATAAGTCTCGTCTGTCAAATGTTCCATCAGGTTAATGTGTGAGTTCACGTTTGGTTGATCACAACTTCTTTTCATGCACGTGTGACTGAAAACTATTTTAATTTTCTCTCGTCAGTTTGGAAACTATCCTACTTCTAGTCCGTCTCCTCGCAGATGTCCTCCCCAAGCTAAAAGTGTGTGTCTCTGCAGCCACTAGCGCTGTTTAATGTTGTGTTATAATAAAAGGAACACATGGGAGATGTAGTTCAGGTGTGTAAATATCAGTATATGTGTTTGTGGTTAAGAGGAAATGAAGATGAGACACAGAAAGACATGAAAAGGTTTCAGGTCCAACGAAAAAAAATGACTTTCAGGATGATTATTAGTTTGAAGTGATGCAGCTGTAAAGTTCAACATTCAACAAACCACAACACAACATGTGAACATGCAACACGTGAACGTGCAACATGTGAACTTTCAACTTTCTCTCTGCAAAGCTTGACTTTGATCAAGTGAAGCAGAACAGAGTTACAGAGGTTTTAACACAGAGAACATTCAGACGAGGACTCCAACATGTGCATTCGGGCACATTTGTGCAAATTTGCATCTGTGACATTTTAATTTTGTCATGTACTAAACCTCACATTTCACTTGTATTTTACTTCTGGTGTTCAATACATTGAAATACAGCAGTTCTGGGCTTTTTTCTTTCATAAAGCGAGCTATGATTTACAGTTTTATACAACAATCGTCTTCAGTTTGGTTTCTAAAAGGTGAAATGAACAGATGCTAGCTGTACTTCACGTTAGAGTCAATGCTAATTGTACGCAACAATTACAATACAATATAACACACACAAAGGTGTGCTGCAGATAAAAATGTGAAATAAAGACTGCAGACATGGATCTCTAGGGACCGACCTGTTGGTCCAGACCTGATCTCTGGGAGTCGACTGTAAAGATTTACAATAGTAATTTAAAAAAGTAAAAGTTGAGCTGCTTAAGCTAAACGCTACGTTCAATAAGAAGTCTGAATAAAATATTTATGGGATTCTTTCAGACCCGTTTTCTACAATAACCATGATTAGAGCGACGTCATCGTGAAGCTAAATAAACTCCGCAGGCTAAACCTGAGTTGTGTTATTCTCTCCGAGCTCCAGATGGTGTTCAGAGTGTGTGTCGGAGTGTGTGTGTGTGTCAGAGTGTGTGTGAGAGTGTGTGTGTGTGTCAGAGTGTGTGTGAGAGACACGATGTGGTTGAAGCCTTGACCTCTCCACAGCTCCTCTCACAGCTGTGGATCCGCTGCTCCGCCGGCTCTCAGGACGACTCCTCATCCAGACGCTTTGCATTCTGGGAGGTTGAAGGAAGAGAGAGCTGCTGTGAGGCGAAGCGAGAGACTCTGAAGTGTGTGAAGAGAGCAGAGCGTCACAGCGTCAACACAGCGTTACACACGGGGTCACACACAGTGTTACACACGACGTTACACACGACGTTACACACAGTGTTACACACGGCGTCACAGACGGCGTCATTCACAGCATCACACACAGCGTTACACACAGCGTTACACACAGCGTTACACACAGCCTGACATTTATAGTAACGCATAAAGCACGCTGGTTTATGCTCACACACACGGCAAGCACACACACACACACACACGCCAAGCACAGACACACACACACACACACACACACACACACACACACACACGCGCGCCAAGCACACACACACACACACACACCAAGCACACAAGCACACACACACGCCAAGGACACACACACACACACAACAAGCGCACACACACACACACCAAGCACACAAGCACACACACACACACACAGCAAGCACACACACACACACACACACACACACACACACACACCAAGCACACAAGCACACACACACACGCCAAATCTCACCAGGACATATAATACGGGAAAAAAGGATTTAATCTTTATTGCAATGTAATACTACTACTACTACTACTACTACTACTACTACTACTACTACTACTACTAATAATAATAATAATAATAACAATAATAATAATAACAATAATAATAAGACATGTATATGTTACCGGTGTCCTTTTTCCCTCTTTTTCTTTGCTGCATAACTCAATGCTATTGGTCACTCACGTATGTGTCCAATGAAAAGCACTGAGAGGAGATTGTGATGAAGACTTCTCGACCTGCTCCGGTCCAACAGCCCGTCACCCCATTCCAGCTTGATTTTGGTAAAATATGAATAAAATAATGACACATGCAAGGATCAGCCCGACAGCGACGATATTCATTATCTGCTTGTTCAATCACTTCATTTAATCTACTGCACGCCGACTGAAATACATTTTTATTCCAGCGGCACGACATCAAGTGAGAATATTGAAGGAGACTTTGCATCAATTCACGTGTGAAGCCTGAAATATGAGTTTTCTTTGTTGAAGTTGCGATCCCGTAAATAAAGTCTGATGCATTTAAACCATGATGCCTCGATATCTGCTTCTGCGCTAAGATGCTAGCTCGCTAATTGGTGGCGAGAGAGCAACGTTACAGTTTGTTCAGCTCCTTTTAGCTCCTCCGCGTTAGCATCAGAATTAGCTCGGATGCTAAATCCACGTCTATATACTCTAAAAAGAAGCGTGAGCTGTGATGCAGACGGAGCGAACAGAGCGACAGAGGCAGATATGAGTGATGTGTGTGCTGCGCTGGTTAAGTGTGGAGTAACTCACCGCATCAAAGAGACTTTAATGGCTCTCAGGTCGACAGTCACAGTAAAAATGTGAGAGATTTATCCCTTAAGTGGGTCAGCGGTTCACTTAACAAATAAACTCCGTCCATCGGTCAGCGAGCATTGAACCTGTTTGCGGTTTGCACACGAGACAACTGATTAGACTCGACGGCGAGTCTGCAGCGGCGGGTCGAGACCCTGTTTAGCCGAGGTGTTAGATTTGTTCGGCTGCGAATCAGTCCGGATCCGAGGTGACAGACAGGCTAGCATCATCGGAGGAGGCTTTGCTTTCAAACAGCTGTGAGCGTGAGTCAGCGTGCAGGGCTTTCGCTGTATTTGTTAACACTCAATGTTCAATCTGAATGTCACTCTGCGCTAACGCTAATTGTTTTTGCGACGCCGTCGCGGGTTGCAGGCGTCGTCCTGGTTTAGCGAGTAGCTGGGAGGCAGGTGGATCAGCGTGCCGTTAGCATGATAGGACGCGGGAAATGCTAAAGGAAATGTCACTCTTTGATACCGTGGTTTTGATTTCCTGTGTAGGAAAATTGTTTCTGATGGATAAAAGGAAATCAAAAGAAAGGGCATGTGCACACGGCATAAAGTCTTCAAGTGTCAGCGCCGGCTCTGAGCCGCTGGAGGAGGAAGAGGAGGAGGAGGAGGAGGCCGCTGATCTCAAACACATCGTGTTATCAGATGGGTGCTGAATCTGCGCGACGAGCCGCTCCAATATGCCAATTCTCTCCTCGGGATGCCGAGCGAGGCGGCGGGATCACGCCGGCGCCAAATCCTGCATTCAGACAAATACCTGATCCTTGAATTTGTGCAACTGTTTTGGGAGGAGGGGAGGGGGGGGGGGGTAGGATGCAGGAGGGTGGGCTGTGTCTTATTCTCTTTGCACAATAAAAGAGCAATGTGTACGAGACATGGTATTAGTGGCTTGGAAGAAGCGAGAGAGAGAGAGAGAGAGAGAGAGAGAGAGAGAGAGAGAGAGAGAGAGAGAGTGGTGAGGGACTAATGGGCTCATGCCAAGTCCACCTCCAGTGGGATGTTGTCTTAATCCAGGAGTGTTTTGGGAGCTAAGCCCCACTGTTGGCTCACAGAGACAATTCTTTCAGGCTCGATCTCATCAATTTCTCAGTGAAGGGTCCCCATCCAATGTTCTCCCCTTTTGTTGTGCTGTGACTTGTGTCATCTCCCAATTTATCGCACTGTGAGCGGGCAGTTTTCTTCTTTTTTTTTTTTATCATGAAAGGTTTCTCCCCATCGCTCTCGCTCTCCCTCTCTCGCTCTCTTTCATCTCTGTTCTGCTCTGTTTGCCGCCGCCGAAAAAGTCTTGTGGCGAGATCGCAGCATTGACACTGTGTGGTCACAACTCACCAGACTGATTACCCCACACACACACACACACACACACACACACACACACACACACAACCCAATTCATAATGTGCTGAGCACTATTTCTGTCAACTCCTTCAACTAAACTTTGAGCGTGACAGATTTCTGTGCGAGTCCTGTTTGATCAAGAAAAGTTAATAATATATGTAAACATGAAGAAATTCTGAGTAGTTTCGTACGGCAGCTGCTGAATAATTGCATTTCACCGTACGAGCTAAAGTATTTGTGCGCTTTTGTTTTACATCAGCAAATAAGCATGAATCGAATTAACATAAATGTAATTTAATTTAATACTTAACTGTTGCCACGGCAAACACTTAAGACATCAAACAGAAGCGACAATCGAGTCGATAACGCAATGGGCAACTTAACAACAAAATCGCTTTTAAGCCGCAGTCATGGATTACATTCTCCCCAACTGTGTGGTTATCAGTCACACACACACACAGACACACACACATCCCCCCCCCCCCCTTCCGTACTCATTTCCACCCACCCAAAAAGATAAAATGACTACCATCTTAAGACCACTCGCGACTGATGAATATTCATAGCTCCTTGGTAATGGCCGTTTATGTAATCAGCAGAGATGTGGTTGGAGATGGATCTGGGTTAATTATCAAGAGCAGTTTTAATTGCATTCTTCTTCACTACAATGATGTTAGCGAATTAGCAAGAATCCCTCGCTCTTTGTGTATAGTGTGCACGTGAGCGAGGGTGGATGTGGGCGGAGCACTCTCGGTCGGCCTCTCCGGCTGATTCTGAGACTGAAACTCTGGATGTTTCCGCCGCTCGCAGGACTTCAGCGGATAAGAAGATGGAGGCGAGCTCCGGCCCGAGAGAGAGGACGGCGGAGATGCCTGCACGGGCGGAGATAGTGGAAAACATGGTCCTAATCCTTCCTGGGGTCTCACCCTCTTAACCCCTCCATTGTTCTGCAGGCTTCAGCATTTCCTGGAGTCCCTGCGCAGGGATGCCAGGTCCTCTTGTAATTGTTTTCGGTGAGGAGGAGGGTTACACGGTAAGACAGGTTCAACGATGGGCTCTTACGCTCGTGTAGCGTTTGGAGATTTGGACATTTGGAGGCCGAGGGACACGCTTGGCTAAACTCCAGATTTCAAAGATTAGCATACATTTAGAGTGTTTTCACGTAGAGTCTGCGGTTCCTTTCCAAAGAACCAAACAGAGTCCTCTCTGTCACGTTGTCAGGTCGTGTGGAAGTATTTGTTTATGTTCCTTTTGCTTCGTCCTCTTCACACTCTGCAACTGTGTACACCAGGATTACAGATTGTGTGTTTTTCTTGAGTTTGCACATAAACAATTTTAGAGAAATGCAAGTTTGCACAAATACATGTTTACTTGCAGTACTTTGTGTGTATGATGATCTGTTGGCTTAAATTAAGTTTACTGTGAATCCAAGATGGCATAGTGTTGAGTGAATTAGACATAGAGAAATTGATAAGTAATATTATTGAAAACATTCACCCAGATAATATATATGACAAATATTCAATAAATGTAAATCAGTTTTGATGATATTCTAAGTAAACATGACTCATGATTCAGCACATGTTTAGATTTGATTAATATTTTCAATACTTTTCATTATTTTTATGATTGTCACTTTGTTACCATTGGTCACATTTTTTAGGTTTGTTCTTCTGGAGCTCAGACCTTTACTGCTTTGCATTATGGGTAGTTTTCCTCTCAGAATAAGATGGATGCTGTCTCAGCCACATCCCTGTGGTATTTGGTTCAATAACAATCAGACAGTTTAATTGGTGGTTTGTTCCATATTTTAAAATAAGTGTGGACTAAACTACTCCGTGCGTCTCGGTAGCGTTACCTTGGACATGGTTCTGTCTATTTTCTGCTGTTTTTGAGAGTCCCAGCATGTGACTCTGTCCGGGCAAAACCTCAAAATACATTAGCCCAGCAGGCTCACGCCTCGTCCTGAGGAGGATAGTCTGAGTACGGCCTTAGTTTCCACAACTTGGGGATCAGTTTCTAAGGAATTGAACCCCCAACCTTGGGACTAAAGGTTGACCGTCTCGCCCCCCTAACCACAGCCCCCAAGAGGGGTCTGGCTTGTTTTGGAGTGTTCACATATGTGCAGAAATGCTAAATAATTGCACTGAGTTTGTTCTTATTCACATTATACGTGTTCATATTTAGCTGTCGAAGAATCCCTCGCAAGGTGAGATCTGGTAAAATGTCTATTTTTACTTCCCATGTTATTCTAGTAGTATATACATCTGATTAAGTATTCATTTGTGTAGTTAGTTATTTATGTATTCATTTATTTATTTATGTACCTTTAACTCCTCTATCGTTACCTATTTCTGTCTCTGTGCAAAGCCTGAATTCTTCCTCTGGGGATCAATACAGGCTTATCTTACCTCATCTTATCTAATCCCCTCTCCACATGCGAAGCGGTGTGCATGTTGCTAAAGGAGGAACAAAACTCCTTCTATAGTTAGTTTGGAGGGTGATGTCTGTCCAAAACAACAACACAAGTGATATATTGAACAGTGTTTGTCTGCTCTGTAAACAGTAGCATGTCTGGCTAACTACGGGAGGCTGCTAAACATTCACAGCATTACATCCAAACTTTTGCATTTCATGAGAAATTGTTTCTGGAGTTATTGTTAAATGATAGCAGCTCAGTCCTGATCTTAAACTACATTCATATTATATTTGGGGAAGTTCAAAATTCAGCAACCCTTCGCCAAACATGTTGCGTGGGACGTGTTCAGCCTCGGCCTCAGCCAATGTCCTCTATGTAGCCGCCAGGTGCATAAAACTAGCTACTGCAAACTAGTGCGGTTGAGACCGTGGAGCTAACGTTAGCTTAATTAGCTAGTGCGGTTGAACCATCGGCAAGTCAGCAGGAGACAGTGGAGCTAACGTTAGCTTAATTAGCTAGTGCGGTTGAAACATCGGCAAGTCCGCAGGAGACAGTGGAGCTAACGTTAGCTTAATTAGCTAGTGCGGTTGAACTATTGGCAAGTCAGCAGGAGACAGTGGAGCTAACGTTAGCTTAATTAGCTAGTGCGGTTGAAACATCGGCAAGTCCGCAGGAGACAGTGGAGCTAACGTTAGCTTAATTAGCTAGTGCGGTTGAACTATTGGCAAGTCAGCAGGAGACAGTGGAGCTAACTCTTTAGCTTAATTAGCTAGTGCGGTTGAACCATCGGCAAGTCAGCAGGAGACAGTGGAGCTAAAGTTAGCTTAATTAGCTAGTGCGGTAGAACCATCGGCAAGTCAGTAGGAGACCGTGGAGTTACCGTTAGCTTAATTAGCTAGTGCGGTTAAAACATCGGCAAGTCCGCAGGAGACAGTGGAGCTAACGTTAGCTTAATTAGCTAGTGCGGTTGAACTATTGGCAAGTCAGCAGGAGACAGTGGAGCTAACTCTTTAGCTTAATTAGCCAGTGCGGTTGAACCATCGGCAAGTCAGCAGGAGACCGTGGAGCTAACGTTAGCTTAATTAGCTCGATACAGGAACAGCTTTAGTTCTTGACTGTTAGAACGTCATTATAAACTGGATATTGACGCCTCCCATGAAGAACAGAAAGCTTGACAGGCAGAGCAACACAAAAGAGGTTTAATTGAAACAATATTTAAAGCGCATATGAATACGGCATGTTACTTCACCGGGCAAAAGAAGCTGCTTCTTGCACCGCAGCTCCCTGGAGCTTTACTTGAGTAGCTCATCCACCAACATCGTCGGGCCACTGATGACAGAAATGTCAGGCTGTGATAAATAGCAGCATTTTAGTTGGATGAGGAGAGGTGTAAGCTCCTTCAAACAGGGATCAGGTGGTAAAGAGGATAAGGAGTGCCATAGGTTCAGAAAAAGTACCACAACCCGAGGATTCTCCAGATGCTCACATTTATGACAAGGGGCGGTTTTCCCTCGTCTTTCTCCACAGATTTGCTGGCTCTTCCTCATGGGGCATCAATCACCCGGCCCCTCGTCGCCACAAACCATTCATGTCGCCTGCCCCGTGCCCCCAAAAAAAGAATGGCCTGTCATTTCTATGGTTAAATTCAATCCCATCCACTTGAACATGCATCGACAGGGACCCGTTGGGACGAGAGCGTCGTTCATCACGCCTCGGCTGCTGTTGTTGCCGTGCGTAGCGGTTTTGCGTGTGTGTGTGTGTGTGTGTGTGTGTGTGCATGGCAGCGGCCCAGATTTGTCTTGGAGACGCCAGGGAAAGATGATGGGAGCGCAACGTGATCGGCAAAGCAATAGAGCATTTAAGCTCGCATCAGACAGCGTGAGATTATGATTCTTTTTTTCTGTTTTTTTACCCCCCATTTCTTCTGTCTCTGCGAGGCGAGAGCAGAGCACAGCTGTAGCTGTCTCGTCCTCGGCCCCCCCGCCCTCCTCCATTCCTACTCACCCCACTGAGCTTCAATATTGGCAATTTTAGGGTCACAATGGGTCCCAGTGGTAGGTAAAATGGATGAGGGGTCAGGCCGTACGCCTGTAAATCCCCATGCGTGTTGTCATTTCTCTGTAATCGTTTAAGACAGCAAGCAAGGACTTAGATTTAAAGATGAGGCGACCAGTGGGTCTATTTTGTGCAATTTCACTTCTTTTTTTTCATTTTGATGGAATGTAAGTGGAAGGCTGTAAAGTCCCAGCGACCAGTACAGTACATCATATCCATGTTTAGAGAACTGTGCAATGCTTTTCGCTGAGAATCCCACACAACAAATCCTCTTTTTCTTGAAGTATATTCTCTCCATCAGCATGACTGACAAGCATCTTTTGCAGGATTGTGTCTGAAGTTTGGAATAATTTGCCAAGTTTACACAAATTCACGATGATAGAACGACTCCAAATGTGACTCGCGGCCAATTACGCAAAACCAAATGTGTCGGCGAAGCAAAACGCAGCTCGCCGTCACGTCGTTCGCTTTCATTCGGGCCGCGGTTTGATGAGTACGCCCGAACGAGGCTCAAAAACGTGACGGGGAAATTCATAATTCCTCGTCCCTTGTCATGTTTTCAAAACAAAACAAAGTGAACGACATTGAAAACGATGCTAATCGTCTCTCTCAATTTGGGCGCATTGTTTTGTCCGCCGTTGTGTTTTTCCACCGCGAGTCCATCTGAACACTCCCCTCCATCATCATCTTCCTAATGAGGATCTTGTCTGCTGCTGGCATTTAAAGTAATGCCAAGAGATGGCATCCATCCTGATTGCTGCTATTTGTCTAGAGGCTCTTTTTTGTTGTTGTCCTGCGTGATTGCAGAGTTGCATTGCCGCCCACAGTATGCAACAATTTTCCTGGTCCCTTATTAGTTATGAGCGATAAACAGCACACAGCATTCACCGATAAAGAGTTCAATAAACTTCCTTTTCTTTGTGTTTGTAAGCGTGAGCCTGCCTTTATTCCCGCCACACTTAACTGAACCTAAACGTGGACTTTGGGCTTCACCAAAAGCCTTGAGGACATTTCTTTTTTTATCCACCACCACGAGACGAGGATCTGATTAACGAGCAGAGCCAAATAGCTACAAACCAATATTCTCTCACACTCTGGTGAGGAGTTATTCCTCCTGTTGAGCTCTTTGAACTTTCGGGACGCCATGCTGCTTTTCAACAAGACGTCCCGGCACCGCGGGCTGTGGGCTCCCTGCTCCGCGAGGCCCTGCAGGTGTGTGCCGTTCATCAGGAGAGTCTCAGCGTCGCCGCTGTCAGCTGATAGGAATATTCTCTCCTGCTAAAGTGTTTGGCCCCTCGGGGGGAGCCAGGCACAAACAGTTATGCAGCTTTATTGGACTTATATATCTGTTTTATGTATTAGCGGGCACATAGCTGTGAAATATTTACATTATTCTAGACACAGCCGAGGAGAGTTCGCAAAGTGCCCGCAATCTAAAAACAATAAAGAGCGGTCTATCTCTTTATCGCTGCCATTTTATGAAATGACTTGAGGCAGGAGATGATTTTATTGCCGGGAAAGTAGAGCGTCCAGAGCTTTCTGCCTCTTTCTCAGAGTCCTTTAGCGCGGCTGCTTTTATGAAGTGCATTTTAATACTGCGCCCCAATAGGAGCGCTGACTTTATAAGGATAAGTAAGGCTGTCAAATATCGCTCTGTTAATAAATCATTCACTGCTGTGGGACTTTTTGCATTTCGTAAAGAATAGTGTGATTCCTAGCAGACCGTCACGACGGCGCCTCCACAAGAAGCAGACGCTCTTTTCAATGTTTTCTTCCGGGTCCAAACAGGATTTACTGAACATTTATTTTTGCTGACTGTTGCATTCAAGCATTTTCAGCACCAACAGTCAAAGTGACAGGAATACTTCTGTAGCTCTTTATAAGATCTACACACTATTTAGCATTAGTTTAGCATGAGCAATCACTTAATTCATCATTTATATAGCATTGTTGCATCATGAACACTCATTAGTAAGTCATTAGTGCAATTCATAAACACAGTTATACATGTTTTATTCTTCATCAAGGTCTTTTTTCTTCTTCTCGATTTTACATAATTTCTTAAATTCACCTTTTAAAGGCTCTAGCATTTGAGATATATACCCATGTGCTACATCTGACATGGCAGATAATCTCATCTTTATATAACGATGCTGCACCATAAGGCAAACGTGTAAAGAGAAAAAATGTAATCTTGATTTTTGAAATTCTTCATATCTCTTGTGAAAACATAACTTTACTCATGCGGTCGAAGTGTTTTGGTGATGAAACTGTTTCACCAAAAGGTCTTAGGTTCACAAAAGCAGTGAGATATATTAATAAAATGGTAGATTCATGTAAACAAATGTCTAAAACCAAATTAAATGTCTAAAACCAAACCAATTACTAATTGGTAATTAGTAATTGGTATGCAGCTCATAAACACAGTTATACATGTTTTATTCTTTATTAATAAGCGTGACTATTATGCGTTTCATGATGGGGTTTTTATACTTTATAAATGATGGATTCCCCATTTGGACTCTGAACATAGTTAACTAATACTTAACTAACGACTAGTAATCATGAACTACCTAAATTAATCATGAATTGCAGTATTAAAACACGTTCATAAAGCAGTTGTTAACCATTAGTGCATATCTAAATCATTGTATGTATTAATAAATACATGAAGAAATTACATTTTTGTATAATTTACTGACTTTATAAATGATCTTATTAATCTCCAAATGGGAAATCCATTATTTATAAAGTATTAAAACTCAATCGTGAAACGCACAATATTCAAGCTTATTGATGAAGAATAAAACATGAATTGCAGTAATGAGTTACTCATGAGTGTTCATGATGGAACAATGCTTTATGAATGATGAATTAAGTGACTACTCATGCTTAACTAATGCTAAATAGTGTAGTTTTATAAAGTATTACCAATACTTCACACACAAAATGACCGTTTGTGTATCGTTTCCTCGGCGTGTTTCCTTGACTAACATTCCTCTTTCACAATGCCTTCACGCTGAGCTCTCTCTGAAACACTATATATATATATATATATATATATATATATATATATATATATATATATATATATATATATATATATATATATGTGTGTGTGTGTGTGATACCACATGTTGCTAGCAAACAGATGTTTTGATGTAGTTCTGCCGTTGTTACACCTAGCCTCCGTTCACTTCGATTCATCAAGGGTTTCCTTGTTTCCTGGTTCCTTCCCTTCCCGCAGAGGCAGAAACGCATCAAAACGCTCCAGAGTCACAGCGGCGCTAACCCAGAAAATAACAAGCAAAGCTAAAAAAAACACCTCGTGCACCACGGGGCAACGCCACTAAAGCGCTGCAGAACATTCCTCGTTAGCTGAAAACACGCCCCGCTGCCTCGTGGCAGCACTTCCTGTTTGCCTCTGACCTCACCAAGGGTTTATTCTGGTGTGACCCCTGAACAGCTTGGCCAGTCAGAAGCCACATATGCCGTCCTCTGAAGGAGCGGAGCAGACCGACAAACAGCTGCTGCTCCCACGGACCAGACCGGCTGCACACACACACACACACACACACACATCATGCGACGCGCTGTAGGGGCAGCTGGACGACACTGACCGAGGTCACATTGCACACGCGTGTACATGTGTACACTCCCCCCTATACTTAATGCACACACACTCAAAGCCGGGGACACAAGGATGCTACAAGAGGCGCTACAAGAAGATGCTACAAGAGGCGCTACAAGAAGATGCTACAAGAGGCGCTACAAGAAGATGCTGCAAGAGGACGCTACAAGAGGCGCTACAAGAAGATGCTACAAGAGGCGCTACAAGAAGATGCTACAAGAGGCGCTACAAGAAGATGCTACAAGAGGCACTACAAGAGGATGCTGCAAGAGGACGCTACAAGAGGCGCTACTGGACGCGCTACAAGAGGACGCTACAAGAAGATGCTACAAGAGGCGCTATTAGAGGCACTACAATAGGACTCTACAATAGGACTCTACAAGAGGCGCTACAAGGAGTTGCTAGAAGAGGCGTTACAAGAGGACGCTACAGGAGGCGCTACAAGAGGATGCTACAAGAAGCGCTACTGGACGCACTACAAGAGGCGCTACAAGAGGCGATACAAGAAGACGCTACAAGAGGCGCTACAAGAGACGCTACAAGAGGACGTTACAAGAGACGCTACAAGAGGACGCTACAAGAGACGCTACAAGAGGCGCTACAAGAGGACGCTACAAGAGGACGCTACAAGAGGCGCTACAGGAGGCGCTACAAGAGGACGCTACAAGAGGACGCTACAAGAGGCGCTACAAGAGGACGCTACAAGAGGGCGCTACAAGAGGCGCTACAGGAGGCGCTACAAGAGACGCTACAAGAGGACGCTACAGGAGGCGCTACAAGAGGCGCTACAAGAGACGGTACAAGAGGACGCTACAAGAGGACGCTACAAGAGGCGATACAAGAAGACGCTACAAGAGGCGATACAAGAAGACGCTACAAGAGGCGCTACAAGAGACGCTACAAGAGACGCTACAAGAGGCGCTACAAGAGGACGCTACAAGAGACGCTACAAGAGGACGCTACAAGAGGACGCAACAGGAGGCGCTACACGAGGACGCTACAGGAGGCGCTACAAGAGGACGCTACAAGAGGACGCTACAAGAGGCGCTACAAGAGGCGCTACAAGAGGACGCTACAAGAGACGCTACAAGAGGCGCTACAAGAGGCGCTACAAGAGGCCCCCTTTTCGAAATTTCGCTGCACTGAATGTAACGAGATGACCCGATAAACCTGAGTTTACACGTGGAAATACAAATTGCGAGGAGAAGCGACGGACGCGCAGTTCGATAGACAAGACAAGTGCGAACCATTTTACACATTGCACCGTTTTTTTTTCTCTTTCTTCTTCTTCTCTTTGTTGTTGTGCAATCATGTCAGCTGAACCATGAAGGAACAGTTCAGTGTGTGAGCAAATCAAGAATCAATGTAATAATATGGCCCATTAAGTTATGAAATGAGGTTCTTCACAAATTGTTTTGCTTCTGGTAGATTTCTCCAAACAGGTTCTTCTGTAATGGGCTAGAAAGACAAACACCTCTATCAGCACGTCAGCTTCCCTCCCGTGTGTGTGTGTTTGTGTGCGCGTTGGGTTTAAGGTGTGTCGTGAATCTCGCCCCGTTAGTAGAGAAAGACATTAATCTTTCATGCAGCTCAAGCAAATCTGATATGTAGATCTATAATCACACGCCGCACAAGGGTGTCTGATGTGATTTAGCGTTCGCATTAAACCGTAATCTGAGATTCTGCGGACAAGTATCGACGACAAAGTCGTCCTGCGCTGGAAAACTGTTAACCCGCGAAATACCACGAGGTCAGCAATAACGCCGGCGCGCGCAAACCCCACAATGCAACGGCCGCGCTCATTTCCTGATGTTAATTTCATCAACATTGACTAAGTTAATGTGCCGTGACGGTTGTAATTATAAACATAATATGGAATGCAACCACCCTGTTATGATTGGGGACACGTGGGAATCAGTAAGCAATCATGTATGCCGCTTGATATTTTAAACCTTGTTTGGACGGCCCGTTCCAGCGGAGGTGTTCGCACCTTGTCGCCGCTCATCAAATTAAAATTTTGAACCTGAACAACATGAACAAAGCTCCTGAATACCTGATGAGCAGACGGAGAAAGTCTGTGCCGGGCCTCGATGCGGTCAGTAGAAGGTGTGATGTGTGTCTGACGTGGATGAGTTTAAAGCATTTTATTAAGATTCAAATTGCTGAATGTAAATGAAATGTCATATCTCGTCGCTTCACATTTTCATTTCAAGCAACGCAGCAAAACAGAGCAGCCCTCGCCTGGCTTTGATAGAAACATTCATTCATGTGCTCGGGTATTTAAGAAGAGAGAGAGCCTTCAGCATCAGATATGCATAATAATATACAGTATACGTGGAAATCATCACATCTGCTCCAGAATAAATAAGGTCTTTGCAAGAGCCGAGAAAAAAAAAACTCTTTTTGAATTTATGAAAATCCCAAAGAGCATTTGTAGAGGTGGAATGCAAAATGCATTATTAATATTCCAGAAGAAAAGCTCGCATTAGTCACAGATTATATCGTCAAAATTAAAGTTTTGTATCATTTGGAAGGGAAATAACGGACGAGGAAGAGGTCAAACTCTTAAAAGATCAGCTGTTATACGAAAAGAAAAATATAACTGTGAAGCTGAATCAAGCTTGTCTTAAATAATGTTACTACACCGTATTCATACAGACTGTAAGATGCTCTCATGCTGTGTTCATATTATACATTGCTGTATAATAACCGGCTATATGTCTTATCCGCGCTGCTTTCCCACATCAACAACACTTTGAAACACTCGTAACGTCACCAGGAGATTTAAAGCCCCGCCGTCTCTCATACGTTGCCCATCACGTCGGCGTAATCGTGACACAGTGGGCTTCAGGGATGCTTTAAAGCCTTCACGCGGCGGCGGCGGCGGCGCTCGGCTCACGTCGTGTCTAAAGGTGTTTTATGGCTCAACTGCAAGAAAGGAAATAGGTTTTTTTTAGGTCTTGGAGGTGAGTGGATCCTTCCATTAAGGCCCAGCGCTCACAACACCCCCCCCCCCCCCCCCTCCCACCGCCCGGTGATTGGCAATTAGGACCCACTGTCCAGAACATAGGTCCACATTACTCTGGGAATGTGGAGAAAAACCTACATGTCCATTAAGGGTTCACTTAAAGCTGCTATTCTCCCCCAGCGCTGGAGCGGGGGCTTAATAATAAAGTTAGTGACTGTCATAATGTTCCCCCCTCTGGCTCACAGTTCATTAACACACCTTACAGGAGGAGAACGGGCGGGAGGTGGCACTGTATTGATTAGGAGTCCACTTCCCCACACACACACACACACACACACACACACACACACACACACGCACGCACACACATGCACCAACGCAACCTGCACCTGACCCACGTCAGCCCTCACGCCGCGGCCAGCGCTGACGATTCAGCACTTTTACCGCAGCGTGGAGGAGGAAGAGGAGGAGGAGGAGGGAGAGGAGGAGGAGGAGGAAGAGGAGGAGGAGGAAGGTGGGCGGTGGCACCCAGCCAAGCCATCAGAGTGGAGAATGTGGGGTGGGTGGAAGAGTAAGAGTAGCAGGATGGGGGTCGGTGGTGATGTCATCTGATGCTTGGAGTGATGGATAACCTTAGCAAGAAGAGAGGGGCACACGCACGTACACACAATTACACACACACACTTACACATCTTACACACACATTTACATTTACAGTACAGGCAAACTCGTATACTCTCTTTAAGATAGAGTATTAGCACACTTACATTCAACTCTTGTTTTAACTCATGTATACTCACAAACAGTGCACACACGCACACATTTCTACGCACGCACACACACACACACACACAGATGGAGGCATCCACCCACATGCAGGCACAGAGTTTTCTCTTGGCATTAAAGCACTTCTTTGGCTCTGATGTCTTGTCACTTATCTTAAGCACTGGGAAGATGTGTGCCGCTGGGGGAGGGAGAGAGAGAGAGAGAGGGAGAGAGAGAGAGAGAGAGAGAGAGAGAGAGAGAGAGATGACACACAAGCCAGCTCCATTCTGCTGACTGCTCAACTTTAGGCGTTGGCGAGTAGAGATTAACAATGACGGAACGTACTCGCATCCATCCAGTGAAATGGGATTCATTTTCACTCTGTATGTGTTTTAAACCTTCCAGATTCAAAGTCATCTCAAGTTAAGTCTCGTCTGACAAAGAGCCAGCCGGCCTGTGATGTGGATGTATATGTTTAATCATAGTTTTTCACGCAGTTCTTTATAGATGTCGTATCTTTTTCAAAAAGACTTTTGTGAGGACGATGAAGCTGATGATGAGCCCAGTGGAACATTTAAATAACAGTTAGCGAGTCAGCGCATATTGTTTTCTCGTCTAAAGATATAATTCGGATGTTGTGACCTTTTTAAATCAGAGGAAAAGTACAGTATGCATCTTTCTGTGTGTCACCTGTGCTAACTCCTCTTCCTCCACCTGTTTACTTTCACTTTACAGCAGATCTGCCAACTTTCTTCACTTGAAATACAATTTTTCCTTTTTACATTTCAAACTCTCCCGATGTGTGTGTGTGTTTGTGTGTTAATAGTTTGGTGCAGAGGTAGATTTAGTGTCTTCCCTTCCTGCCTTTCTTTCTCATCTTCTTGTCTTCCTCTGTCTCCGTCACACTCTCTCGCTCCCTCAACACTTTCATCCCGTCTCACTCCTTTATCAACCTTCTCTTGCAAAGAGAGCAAATGTCTATTTTAAGCGATGTGCTACGCACCAGCCGCCCCCACGCAGACACGGCGCCGAGAGAAGACTGGCACAACTCAAGCATGTTGAGTTTAAGCATCCATGCGTGTGTGTGTGTGTGTGTGTGTGTGTGTGTGTGTGTGTACTCCCTTATCCATAACTTTAACGATACACAACCTAAAACAAAAGCTGCAGCAGTCCATCAAAAGCAGCAGTAATGTATCACAGCTTGAAAAAAAAACTATTTTCATTTAAACGCCGAGTCCTGACATCGTGAAATATCAGCGCTATCTCTCAAAGCTAAGGAGCAACAACTAAAGGTGCCGCTTATTTTTTATTTAAGGACCCAACAGCGATGGTTACAGAGAGAGAATAATGCATTACAAGCACAAATAACATGAACTAGGTAATTCAAGAAGGAAGGCATGTATGAAAAGAACATTTAAATGAAACACATTATGTTTATTCAAGATTAAAATATCCAGAATAGAATAATAGATTTCTTTGGGGTGAAATATTTATAATCCACATTCTGGCAGATAGACGCGCAGCACTGCATGAAAGCCCCTCGTTGAATATAAAGGAGCAGAAAATGCGAGCGAGGCCAATGAAAAGAGTTGATCCTCTTCCCAAACTCCAACTCAATGCAACATTATTATTACAATTATGAAATATGTTTCAGTGTATTTCAACTCTTTCACAGGCAAAATAGACATCAGCTCAAAGCAAGAGACTAACCACGAGCTGTGTTGGTGGTTGAGACTTTCCTCTTCTGTTCTGCTGCGTTCACAGCGAAAGCGTTGTAAATGCTACGCGCGAGTAGCTTTCACACAAAGTCAATGCACGGACGCTAATGGTTGGGAACAATGCGGCTGCGGATAATGTTATGAACCCAGAACACGAGGGCGCTTGATGTTCAGACGTATGTTGGACTTCCACAACACGTATAAAGCAGAACTATCGTGGTTATTTCAATGGTGGACGGCGGGAATGGTAACTGATAAGATACAGAGATAAACCACGCCCCCTTTCCAAATGAAGCGCACAAATGCTTTGCGAAAATTTGCAACGTAGCATTAGAAGAACCATCCATTCTACGGTCCGGTCTGCTACTCGTTGCTGCAGCTCAATGCTAATTGGACCACGTGGAAACGGGCAAAGCGGCTCAATTTTGCACGTATTTACTGTTTGATTTGATTCCACCTTGATTTTAAGAACATTCGTGCCTTTAACTGTGAAACAAGATGGCCAGACCTTTTGTTTCTTCTCACTTTTGTTTGTCATCGACCTGCTTCAGCTTTAAAACGTACAAATTGTCAAATCTTGAGTCTTTTTTCGCAACGCTTTTGGTGTGAACGTAGCATTAGCTGAACCATCCGTTCTACGGTCCAGTCCTCTACTCATTGCTTCTGCTCAACGTCGCAGTGCCATTCATCCCATTGAGATCACGTTGGCGTCACCATGTGTTGACGCCCGGGAACTCTTGTGTTTTGGTCTGTAAAGCAGGAAAGACGATGCCTTTAGAGTCCCGTGTCCAATCTCAGTGAGGTGACACACGCATGCAGAATACTCAGGCTGCTTTTATCTGTGGCAGGTATGACGTGGATGTGTCAAAGAGTAGCAGTGGAGTCAATCTTCCACAGTAACTTAAACGTGCGAGCGTCCCGCTTCATATATTTCTAGTTTGTGCAAATGTGTGCTTTTGCAGCCTGTTTGTCCCTCGTCTCCCAAACCTCTCATATCATCTCTCTCTCTCTGATCGCTGAGTGTGAGACGACTCGCGGGACGAGGCAACGCACACGGCTCGCAGGTAATGAGAAATGATGTTGGCGTCAGCGGTGGAATGGTCCAAATCATCCCTGAGCTGAGTTACATAATTCAAATATCATTCTTTTTACTCCCCCTGCTCTTTTATCCGTTATCGCCGCCGTGTCCTCTGGCGCGCTCTCCCTCGCTCGCTCTCGGTTCAAACAGATTTGATTTCTACTCCTCTATGTTCCAGTGACATCGCCGCTCCTCGGAGAGGCGAGTGCTGGGATTGGAACAAGGTTTAAGTCACCCGTCATAGCAAAGCATGCTGGGAAAGGCCAGGAGGTAGAAAGACAAAAGGTATATGTGCCTGTATGTTCGTGTGTCTACTCGCTTTTATCTTTTTATTCCACTTTTTTTCCCTCTGGTGTGTCTGGTGTGTTTATTTCATGCTACCAGCACAATGCTAATGTAATAACCCCGCTGGCAGCGGATGTTTCACATGGGACGAGGGGGCTTGAGTAGCCATCGCTTCACAAAAAGAGAGCTCCCTGTAAGCTCGGTGTGGCTGCGAGGCATTGAACTCAACTGGCCCCGAGCGCTATTTGTGATCGGCTGTGGGGGAACGGAAATGGAGTTCGCCAGACTGTTTTTTTTTGCAATGTGAATGGGGAAACTTTCTGGGCCAGCGGCTGAGTCTGTATGGGCCAGATTGCCGCGAGATAGAGTGGAGAATATGAGCCGAGAGATGAAGTTGACCCCAGCCTTTTCATTCCTGACCCCGCCGCTCCGTGCTCAGCCTAGCAGCCACTTCCTTCACAAGGTGGAGGAAAATGCAGCGCTAACTGTGGGCACGGAGTCACTTCAGCTTCAGTCTCTCTTTATTTTCACCCGCTTGTCTTCGCTGTGATTCATTGTTCCCTTGCACTCGCTGTCTGGAGGACAGTGTTTGCACTTTGTGTCTCTTTGTGCACATACACACACACATACATACATACATCTCCGCACTTTTTTTTCCTTTTCATCTACTCTGTCTCCTTTCCTACTCTTCCCCCTCGCTCCTGCTTCTTCTCTCCAGCAGCGGTGGAGGTCTCGTGGATGTATTGGCACGTCTCCTTTCATCACCGCACCATTCGTGAGGAGGATGGAGGAGAGTGTACAGACCTGTGTGTCGAGGCGTAAAGGACCCTCTCAGCCCCAAGCCAAGCCCTGTCCATCCGACGGAGAGCCAGACGGTGTGAATCAGCCCTCCTGAAGCCTGGCCAACTCTTACTCACACACACATGCACACACACACACACAGGGGTACAGAGTCAGAGAGGCACTCAAAGAGAAAGTCACAGGCATCCTCTCTTAAGTCACCACGGCAAGGCCACAGTGAAGAGGCGGCGGGGAGTGGAGGTGCAGAGGGCAACGCTGTGCTGCTCAGTCCTCAGGGCAAGGTCACCTTCACCTGCAGGAGAGAGACACAGGGACTGGAGAGGGTGTACAGGTTAAGTCTGACTTCTAACAAACTTCCCTCAAAACAGATTCAACTCCCTCCAGGGCAAACACATAAATTGATGTATGGGTACGGGGTAACTGGAATGTTTTTAGACTTGCATGCATGATTTAGTGGGAGAGAGCGCTGAATGATGGAGAGGGTCATAAGCATGAATCTATAAGCCATGGGGAGCTTGACTTGGATATTTGTGCATTTGTATGATTGCATGAACCACAAGCTTGATTTGATTCTGGGGGTGTCGTGCACGTGTGTGTGTGTGTGTGCTGTGCAACTGTAAGTCTCTTTCAGAAGTGATCTTTTTTTTGGGGGGGGGGGGACGGGCAAATGAAAATTATGTTGCACAAATTTTCTGTCATAAATGGATTTCAGTTTGAAAAAACAAACCTTGAGCTAGAAAAAGTCATTTTAATAACATTTTTTAACTATGAAACTCCAGACTAAAATTAAGCATTCAGTGCTTATCAATAACATCAGCTGGAATTGCTGTAATCAGGGTGAATGGCAAGAGACGGCAATCTACCGCCCCCGTGTTACGCTTGGTTCAAAAGGCAATCTTTTCATCCAGTGTATCCGTGAGCCCACTGAATTAATTAGTGCATTTCATCAGGCGTGGGACAACAGACAGGCCACACTTTGCACCGCATCCCACCGTCACAGCCAGTGCTGTATAAAGTACGCAAAAGTAAAGATATTTTACTGGAAAATGAAGTGAAAGTCACTTATTAGAATACTACTTGAGTAAAAGTCTTAAAGCATCTGATATTTACTATACTTAAGTATCAAAAGTCTGATAGTAAATGTACGTATTGAAAGTAAAAGTACAAGGGTCAGCATTTTGAGAATTATGAAGTTCATGGCTTCTTATGATTTTGGCTGTGATCCATCCCGGAGCTTTTCTCTGAAAGAGTGAGAGAGAGACATTTTGTAAGCATAACAACTTTAGCTAGCCCCACTTGCTACATACACACCTTGTTGCTACACACACTTCTTTTTGCTACACACACTTGCGTGCATCTCCAACTCCGACACGGTTCAAATCATAACGGCTCCTGTCCATTCTTTGGTGTGGTGGCTAGCTAACACGATGTTAGCTAATGTTTAGTTAGCGAACTATTGCTGCAATGATTATAGCTGAAATTACTCAAATCAATAAAATCTCACAACTGTCAACATATCCTCAGCTCACTGACTCGCTAGCGATGTGTCTACTACACTAACTGCCTCATTTATAGCTCGCGAACGTTAGCCTAACATACACCATGTAGCTATAGCTAAATTAGGAGAGCAGACAGCTGTCTCCCCTCCTCCTCCTGCCAAAGATAAACTCCAATCCTGTGGGAAACACTGCTCGATATCTTAACAGGTTTATGATAATGATGATAAATAAACATTAATGTTGCGACTCATGGGATTATTCTTAATTTACCTCAATGTGTTTTCTGAGGTTGGGTGGAGAGGTTTTGAATGCTAATATTTCAGTCGCTTCGAGTAAGCATAAAAGGCATTTTATCCAGTACAAAGAATCTTTCATCCACAACATAAGACATTGTTTTTTGCAAATATGGCCACAGGAGTTGTGCTTCCATCATGAAATCAGTCATCATCGCGTCATGTAGTTGCTCGCTAGCTAGCATCCCGAGCATCACTGAGACCCCGATGTTGGTCTCATGATTCATTTTATTTCTAAAGATAGATTTGATTATGTAGCGAGTAACAAAGGGTTTAATGGGAAATGTGTCAGAGTCAAAGGATCAGTTTTCTTTGCAAAATGTAGTGAAGTAAAAGTGAAAGCCAACAGAAATATAAATAGTAAAGTACAGATATAAGTATTTCTACTTAGTGACTATACACCACCTGTGTGTGTCCTGTTCTGTCCAATAAGCCAACAGGATGCCCACTAACAGGGGCCTCATTGTTTCCAGGTAGCAGAGTCTTGAATGACCAGGGGACTTTCTGCTCCAACACATTGCGCTAACCCCCCCCGAGGCATCCAGTTGGAAGAAACAATGAAAGGCTGACCTGCTACACGGTTCACTCCGTTTCATACGCGTCTCGGCCTGGAGGCGCTGGGAGCGGCTTGATGCACCCACTCCGCTCATGTTGACTTATGTGCTTTATACACACATATATAACACGAGAGGGAATATCATATCACAAAGTTCGAAGACGCGGCACAACAAAAGCGTGCGTGCATCCTGAGTTACATTTATCGGCAGCAGCGCCACGAGCGCACCCACCCGATAGGAAGCCGAGGACGACGAGGAGGCATGAGAGGAGTGAAGAGAAGGAGGGAGGAAACACGGAGAGGGAGGGGGAGTGTGACAAGCGCCATAACATCCTCTGAGATGCATTTGGACAGAGTGAGCATCTGTCAAAACAAGGCAGCCTCAACGGCCGCCTCACTAATGGCTATGGACGTGAACGACAGAGGGGGAGGAGAGATGTGGGGGTGGCACTTGCACATTCAAAGAGACACAAAAGATTGCTGCCTCGCGCGCACACACACACACACACACACACACACACATCACACATGCACACACAAACACGACACCCGCTAGCTCCTTTTTTATTTTTTTGTTGTTGCTTGTAGCCGATCCCACCAATCATTTGATACCAAATTTCTACAAAGCTACACTGTAATAGCTATTGAACCACGTTGATGTTCGGGTGTGTGTGTGTGTGTGTGTGTTTATGCACTCGAGTATGTCAGTGTCTGCGTGCGAGCGCGGCGTGTGCATGTTTACCTTCCAACGGTGTTTTTGGTTGTCAGATACCTTCCGCCATCTCTCATTGTGATGAATTTGGCGCTGTGTCAATCACTCATCTGAATTGTTTTTGTTTTTTTTTCAAGGCAATTTGGGCAGAAATGCCTCACCCTCCCTCCCTCTCTCTCTCTCTCTCTCTCTCTCTCTCTCTCTCTCTCTCTCTCTCTCTCTGATAGAAACAAACCATGAGCAATCATCCTTGGGTTTAAATCACGGTATTGGACGGCAATGGGCCTCTGCATGGGAGTTATAACAATAACATTGCCCACACAAACACTATCATGATTTTTGAGCACATCACAAATGACCTTAAATCAAAAAAACAAGCACTTTTACAACTGCTGTATTGTTCTGTGTGTTTGATGAGAAATAAAGGAGGTTGAATCTAGGAAGTTATTCTAGACTATAGTTCCTATTTCCCTGCAGGATTGTAGAGAAAGTTTACAGCATTAGCCGGATCCCAACTGCCTCGGGCTACTACAACTGCACCCACCAGGAGGCCGAGCAAAAAGACAGAGTTGCATTATAGATGCAAACTAAATTACCCCGACACTGAAAATAATTGAATATCTCAACCTTTACCAACCTTCTGTTGTTAGTGTGCATTTTTGTTCCTTGAGCCAAAAATAGTTTAAAAATAGTCTCTTTCCAACTCTGAAGACATTTTAGTTTGTATTTAATGGGAGCGTCCTTGAGACAACCATGAATAATATGTTCTGTCTCTTAAAGGGACAGTTTTTTTTGTGGTCAGCATATAGGGATGTGGTCATCATATAGGGGTGTGGTCATCATATAGGGTGTGGTCATGATATAGGGGTGTGGTCAGCATATAGGGGTGTGGTCATCATATAAGGGTGTGGTCATCATTTAGGGGTGTGGTCAGCATATAGGGGTGTGGTCATCATATAGGGTGTGGTCATGATATAGGGGTGTGGTCATCATATAGGGGTGTGGTCATCATATAGGGTGTGGTCATGATATAGGGGTGTGGTCAGCATATAAGGGTGTGGTCATGATATAAGGGTGTGGTCATGATATAGGGGTGTGGTCATCATATAGGGTGTGGTCATGATATAGGGGTGTGGTCAGCATATAAGGGTGTGGTCATGATATAAGGGTGTGGTCATGATATAGGGGTGTGGTCATCATATAGGGGTGTGGTCATCATATAGGGTGTGGTCATCATATAGGGGTGTGGTCATCATATAGGGGTGTGGTCAGCATATAGGGGTGTGGTCATAATATAAGGGTGTGGTGATCATATAGGGGTGTGGTCATCATATAAGGGTGAGGAAAGAATATAGGGGTGTGGTGATCATATAGGGTGTGGTCATCATATAGGGGTGTGGTCAGCATATAGGGGTGTGGTCAGCATATAGGGGTGTGGTGATCATATAGGGGTGTTGGTGATCATATAGGGGTGTGGTCATAATTTAGGGGTGTGGTCATAATTTAGGGGTGTGGTCAGCATATAAGGGTGTGGTCATCATATAGGGGCGTGGTCATCATTTAGGGGTGTGGTCAGCATATAGGGGCGTGGTCATCATTTAGGGGTGTGGTCAGCATATAGGGGCGTGGTCATCATTTAGGGGTGTGGTCAGCATATAGGGGTGTGGTCAGCATATAGGGGTGTGGTCGTCATTTAGGGGTGTGGTCGTCATATAGGGGTGTGGTCAGCATATAGGGGCGTGGTCATCATTTAGGGGTGTGGTCGTCACACGCCCAGTTTGAAGACCCAGCGTAAGGAGGTTGAATTATGTTTTAAACATGTAAAATGGACTCTTATGCTCTTGTAAGGCCGTTTTTTTTATTGCTTTGTCACATCAGCGGCTCTGGTATCGATTCATGGGACATGGAGCGTGAGGAAGACCTCCTGATGAAGAATTGAGCCCCCTGTTTCGGGGGCTCCGGGCTTCATCAGTCATTTCTTTTGTAACACGTTTTGATGCTTTTATGTGACGCACTTTAAATTACCTGCTCGTTGTTGCTTGATGTGCTCTACAAACACACTTTGCCTTCACACACACACTGTCTGAATAAATATAAGTCTATAGCCCGCAACAGGATGTAATTAGCACCACGTGCACTTTCTCTGCAGCGTGAACACTTAAGGTTACACTGCAGTGGAGGCCGCGTACTTCCACTGACACGCGGCCAACATCACCAGCAGCGCAGCTTGTACGGAGGAGGCGTCGTAACCTCACGAGCACGTGAACGCTCGTTAGGTGCACTATTATCTAACGAGGAGCAGCTGGAGCGATGCCAATCAGGTCACCTTTAAAATGCCCTTAATTAAGAGCTTTGCTCAGCAACTCTGCGGCCGCCGTCCTGCGGGACTCCGGCCCACCGACGTCCAGCGGCGAGAGACCCAGACGAGAGAGAGAGAGAGAGTCGGGGTATTTGAAGAAGGCAAGAAGGCGTATTCGCAGGCGAATCCACGTTATTGTCATGGCTTTACTCGCCACTCAGGTGACGACCACGAGTCAGTTTCACTTTCACCCCCAAAGTGTCGACATGTGATTCACCTGTTAAAAAATCTGGAACCAATTTTTGTCTCCAGAACTCTTTTTCCCTGTGTTTGAGATGTCATAAGAACTCCAAATTAATTACAATACTTGTGTTTATTGTATGTATTTGTTCAGCAAAGTCTTGATAAAAAATGTATATCTGCAAAAAAATCACTCAGTAACTATAAACATCCAGCATGATATGACTCAGATTCCCCAAAAAAGCCTCCTGGAGCGTCAATAAGACACCTTTTTGGAAAGATTAGGACCTAAAGAATCATAATCTGCAACAAAAATCACAATAAAACAAAGTCTTGGTCTGTTAGGAAGGAGTTTCTGAAAGATTAATTGTCAGTAAAAATACTGTCAACACATAAACTAACTGAATAAAACTTCTTCTTTTTAAAAAAATAAAACTGTCAACGCATACAAAAAATAGCTTATTGCCACGTAGATATACTGTATCAGTTCTTTGGTAATTACAATAGAACATATTAGCTGTAGAGTGGAATAATCTTGTATTATTATACATAACTGATACGGTTTAAGTGTTTTTTCCTGTCAGTGATTTATCCAGTGAGGTTGTGACATCAACCTTTTTTTAGAATCAACTAAGGTGATCTATCCCAGATGATTCACTGTTTAACCAGCAAGTACACACCTTGCTCACACACACCTTGCTCACACACACACACACACACACACACACACACACACACACATAATCCTGGTTGAGTCTGGATGAAAAAGACCTGAGACAACCCTTGTTTTAACATCCCATAAGTTGAGCAGAAACTTTACCTTTCTTCTGTGTGTGTGCGTGTGTGTGTGTGTGTGTGTGTGTGTGTGTGTGTGTGTGTGTGTGTGTTTCTCTCATGCATACACACAGAGAGCATTGCATGGAGTGTTTTTGTTGGGATTTTGACAAACAACAACGGTGACCTTTAAGGGAGGCGAGGCAGCATGGCTGTGATCACAGGGAATGGAAACGGAGCCAGAGTGAAATGTCAACCGTCCCTGTGGTCTCAGCGCTGACGCAAAACTACCAGAAACTGGAGAGAGAGAGAGTGTGTGTGTGTGTGTGTGTGTGTGTGTGTGTGTGGTCATATTGCTGATATCCGTGTGTACGAGTGTGTGAAAGTACATCACGGTGCATGTCCGCGTCAGAAGAGCGCGTTGCCGCCGTGCTGTTGTAAAGTTGAGCTGCTTTTCACCGGACATGTTTTGTCATAAATGTGCATGAAACATTTGGCAAACGTAGCTGCCAAACCACCGCCATCTCCATCCGTCATCCCGCTGGTACAGTAAGATTACAAAAAAACAAATCACTGCTCTCCCAGCTGACGCTTCATCACTGTGTGGCAGTGAGGGAGCTTCCTGGCATTCAGCCCGTGTGCATGACTCACGGTGACACGCCGGCGTCATGGCGGGCGCGCTGAGAGGCATCACGGCCACGTGATTGATGTGTGAAATGGTTTGAAACGTACCAGGCGTGCATGTTCGGTCCCATCGTTGTCCCCGCGATGATGCCGAACAAGGAAGAAGCAAAGTATGAACGTTACGGCGCAGACCTCCAGCGCTGCGACACCACGACGGCAATGTGGAAATACAGTTTTGGGATTTAAAACAATTATTGATGACACATGAGATGTCCACCTCCTGCTGTGTGACTGCAGTGACTTCAGCGCTGTGGTGCACATCACACGGCCACACGGCCACATGCCGATGAGGCAAAACATCAATTTATATTCCTCAGTCAATTTTAAGTCCCAGCATGCCCCATTCAGACAATCTTTTGGCATAAAATACATCATATTTTTCCATTTTTGAACCAAACGACACAGTTTTTTGACTGAAACTTCTTCCTAACAGACCAAGACTTTGTTTTATTGTGATTTTTGTTGCAGATTCTGATTCTTTAGGTCCTAATCTTTCCAAAAAGGTGTTTTATTGACGCTCCAGGAGGCTTTTTTTGGGGAATCTGGCTCATATCATGCTGGATCTTCATAGTCATTTTTTTTGCAGATATACATTTTTTTTCCTCAAGACTTTGCTGAACAAATACATACAATAAACACAAGTATTGTAATATATTTATTGTTCCTACGACGACTCAAACACAGAGAAAAAGAGATCTAGAGACAAAATTGGTTCCACAGTTTTCGACGGGTTAAAATTAAAACCACATCAATAAATTCGAACAACAGAGCAGATGATCTCTAACCCAATGTGTGCGCAAAGATTTCACACGGAAACACAAAAATTAAAGAAGATCTCATATAAAACTCATTTGCTTTCATAAAAGCTGAAAATAAGAGACGCACATGACCTTCACTGCAGCATCAAAACGTACGAGGCTTTGTTTGTGCATTTCTAAGTCTGTTATTGCTTTATGTCCGACTTGCTTCATTAGGATATATACATGTGCATTTCATTGTGTCTGTCTGTTATTGTATGTTGAACATTCTTCATCCAAGTCCAGTCTAATCATCTGAGCCCTGAGAAGCGGCTCGGTCCTGCTGCAGCAGGTTGGTGCCAGCAAACTTCACTGAGGAATTGTTTGTGCTTTGTTGCACTAATAAAACACAGGAGTTGTGTTCATATTCATGTCACAGCGTTGCATCCAGCGCGCTCGCTTCATGCAGTCGTCATCCAAAAGGCCCGACCGTGTTGTTGTGTACTGACAAAAACTATGAAAGAAATTGTAGTTTTGAAATATCAAAGAGAAGCTGAGTTTTTTCCCACAAGAATGGTTTCAAAAGCAGAAAGATGCATTTTTAAATCCTTCCATTCAAGCTTCACTGAGTAGCACAAAACAGCCCCACAATCAATGCCTCCTGTGTTTTGCGAGAAGTGAGCGAGAGAGAGAGAGAGAGAACAATTTATGAGTTTTTTTTATGTGATGTTCGTTGTACAGAGACAAGAAATTCCAACATTTCCAGACCTGCTTTCGCATTTTTCCACAGTTTATTGTGTGAATGTCACGAGCTGGCAGCTCTTTGGGTTCATCGTGTTTTCTTCACGGTGGTCTTGACATCCGGTTCGGGCTTTTTTTTTAACCTTTTGGAAACAATTTTAAGTGCCAGCATGCCCCATTCAGATAATCTTTTGGCATAAAATGTCATATTTTTCCATTTTGTGACCGAACGACAGTTTTCTTGACTGAAACTCCTTCCTAACAGGACAAGACTTTGTTTTATTGTGATTTTTGTTGCAGATTCTGATTCTTTGGGTCCTAATCTTTCCAAAAAGGTGTCTTATTGACGCTCCAGGAGGCTTTTTTGGGGAATCTGGCTCGTATGCTGGATGTTTATAGTTACTTAGTGATTTTTTTTTTGCAGATATACATTTTTCCCCAAGACTTTGCTGAACAAATACATACAATAAACACACATAATGGAATTAATTTAGGGTTCCTACGACTCAAACACAGGGGAAAAACTGTTTTTAACGGGTTAAAGTCTGAGGTGCCCAGCACGCCGAGCGGCGTCGCTTCAGGTAACTGTGTCTATTATGCAGATAAACGCAGGAGGTGCATCGTGGGGGCGGGTTCAGGGGTGCTTAACCCCCAGAGGTGCTCCTAATCGGTTCCACTTGATGCGCACCTGGGACACCCTGGGTCTCTGCAGTTTGGTGGGGCAGAGGGAGGCTCAGCAGGGGGGAGGAGGGAGAGAGAGGGGCGAGGGAGGGAGGGGGGCACAGTTTGAGATAAGGAGCCCGTCTGTCGTGGCAGGATGGAAACCAGAGAGAAATGTGCCAGCTGACAGAAAAAGCAAGTGGGAGGGGTGTCACCGTCGGGGCTATACAGCCTTTGAAAAAACCCCAAGAGCTGTGACTAACCTACACACTCTTACACACTCACACACACACACACACAGAAACAATTGCATGCTCTGCTTTCCACTGTGGGAGGCATACATTTAATCAAAGGAAATTAGATTGCGGAGACTTTGCTTGTGTATGCGGGTCCAGTAATCAGATTGCACATCACAGCGTATCACACATTGTACTGTGTCATATTGCACGGCGGTGCATCGTGTGGTATCATGTCATATCATGTTACCACATCACATTTCACTGCATTTAATCACATGGTATAGGCCTATGTGTGTGTGTCCCCCCCCCCGCCCCCCTTTTCCTTCCTCTATTGCATCCTACTGTTCTGCAGTATTCCACCATGTTGTGTAGGATCAGGACACACTGGGATATTAAGTAGTCCGGAGCAACAGAAAAAGCTCATTTTGTTCACATTAATTCATTTATTTAAACGTGCTATGATGAAAAACACGTGTTGTATTTGTACTGCCTTCTTAACGCTTGGCAGTGGATGAGATCTACTGGACCTGAAAGTGTATTTTCAGTGGGAGAAACATATTTACAAAAGCCGCCAGAGTTTATTTTATCAACGAAAAAACCAACAAGCAAGATGGAAGAAATGGATCAATGGGCAGTTTTACTGTAAAGTCTTATTCAACAACCTGCATGTGTCTTGTATTGTGACACTCGGGGAGGAAAGAAAAGCTCACCGGCACATTTTTCTCAAAAGAAAGATGAGCTAATATAACATTACAAAGAGCTGAGGGCTTTAATCTCACGTTAGCATTACTTTGCCTCTGACTGAAGCTAATATATAAAGACAAAATGAATACGGAGGCAGTGGTATTTATTGGACACGCAGGTTTAAATGTGTCCAGATACTCTGAGATACTTTATTCTGCCAGTGCACATTGCGCAACTCTTTTGGACTGCGTGCAGGTGGAGCGTAGTCCAAAGACAGCTGACCCGCGAGAGAAAAGGCGGACAAAGACGGTGCAAAGTGAGACACAAATCTGTGCTCTGTGTGCATGCACGTGTGTTGAGCAGCTTGAGTTATGTGTGTGTGTGTGTGTGCGTGCGAGTGAATGAGCTCCTGGGCTGTATTGGTATTTTGAAATTGTGAGTGACAGGGGGAGAAGTCTATTAGGTGAGATTGTTAACAGAGTTGAGCCTGTTATCTGCTCCAGGCAGCCGTGAAAGAGGACGGCTGATTCACAAGGAAGCTATTGAGAATTTCAAAGGTGTTGTCTGGCTGATTCGGGGCTCGGGCCGCGCGTCACACTGAGCCCAGCGAGCCGGGCGGGCTTGTTCCCGCCGCCGCGCTGATCAATGCGCCTCGGCTTCCTCCCGCCTCCCTCTGTTTCTGCGCCGCTCTTCTTTTTTTTCTTCTCCTGAATAACTCCCTCTGTTCTCACATTTCTTCAAGCGTTTTTAAGCCTCTCTTCTTTGCTAACTTTGCATTTTTTCTCAGTCTGGGAAATGTATTTATATGTGTATAAACTTTGCTCACACTGAACACAACTTAATCCGGACAATTAGGCGCACAGAGGCAAATAATCAGGCTCGACTTTGCACAGGCGAGCCGCAAAAAGCAAATGAAGTGAGCTGATTTGCTTACACTGTACTTCCCCGGTCCTTGTTTTAGCCACATGAATATTTGATATCCTTCTTTTGTTTATGTTGCTTGTGCGCATTAGTTGAAGCAGCCATCTCCACCACATGAATTTCTTTGAATCCCAAACACAGTTAGCAGAGAGAGCGCTCCATATTCTCTGTGGCTGAATTGAATCCAAGAAATTTGACTGTGGGGGCTGAAAAACTCTCAGCCCGAGGAAGAAATATGGAAACAATAGCGTAGTGTGTGTGCAGTGTTTCTGCAGTGAACTCTTTCTGACCTTGCTTCTTTTTTTTCTGATTTACCAAACATCGCCATGGGGGGTGCGATGCGTCCACGTGCACGTGTCCGTCCGTGTAAATGCTGGCGTGAGTGCGTCGCGTGGCAGCGTGCGAGGTCATGCATTGGCTGAGGCAAACGCAATACGACACTCCGTCCTGTCTGCAGCATCTCAACGCCTGAGCTCAGATAACGCATGCGTGTGCACTGGAACACACAACATGGAAACGGTGTGTGTGTGTTTTCTGAGCGGCGGGCGGGCGGGCGAGACCCAAGAGGCCGTCCGCCGGGTCCGGCTTCGGCTCCTACAGCGCTGATCCAGGAGGGCTTCAACAGTCCAGGTGTGTGTTGGATGTCAGCCGTGAAAGCGGCCCGTATGAAGTGATGATCCACTAAGTTACGTTGAAGGCATGCTATGATGAGACACTGTTGGGATGCAGTGACAAAACTGTGGCGGGTGGATCCGGGGGGCAAAATGTTGAACTGTTGACAAGAAAAATGGTGTTTTCTTTGACGCGAACTGTGAGTCGAAATGAATCAGCGACGCCAAACTCCACACAGCCGTGTGTGCGGAGGCCTACAGGTGATGTATTGAGATTTATCTGTCATCGCTCTTCTTCCCTTCTGAATTCTCGCCTCCTTTCATTTCTCTCTCTCCCTCCCTGTGTCTATATGTCGGAGAGGTTTTTGTTCAAACACAGCGGCGTGAATCTCACAGCGTCGCGCGATTCAGGTCACGTGAGTCGTATTTAACGACGCGATTGCAGATGTAAAGCGCTTATATTGCTCTGATCTGGGAAGCCGAATCAATCAGCTGGTGGTGGGAGTTATTTCTAGTAGAAACAGGATGTTGGGTTAGCGGCGCTTCATGCATGTTGCCTCTCGGTATCAATAACCGCGTGTTTGTCTGCACATGAAGCCTTTGAAGACTGTGGAAGCAACTTTTGTCTCCAGACCTCTTTTTCCCTGTTTGAGTTGTCGTATCAACCCCAAATTAATTCCAATACTTGTGTTTATTGTATGTATTTGTTCAGCAAAGTCTTGGGGAAAAATGTATATCTGTAAAAAAAAAAAAAACACTTAAAAGATACTTTGATGGTAACTATGAACATCCAGCATGATATGAGCCAGATTCCCCCAAAAAGCCTCCTGGAGCGTCAATAAGACACCTTTATGGAAAGATTAGGACCTAAAGAACCACAATCTGCAACAAAAATCACAATAAAACAAAGTCTTGTCCTGTTAGGAAGGAGTTTCAGTCAAAAAACTGTGTCGGTCAATTAAAAAATGGAAAAATATGATGTATTTTATGCCAAAAGATTGTCTGAATGGGGCATGCTGGGACTTAAAATGGGCGCGGGAGGATTTTTGCGCAGGATTTCCAAAAGGTTAAAACACAGATGATAAATAAGCTTCGCCAATAACCAACGGCAGGCGTTCACACCGTGAAACCATGAACCAAACCGTGCGTCAGACCAGGCCGACACTTCAATGTCCATCTGGCCATCAGCAGACGTCAACACACTGTTGTTCAATATTTGGACAGTCAATCACTCAGCCCGCCGAGCACACATCAATTCTTCTTCTTCTTCTGAAAGAAAGAAGAGCCAGATCCATAAATCCCGCCGCCGGTGTTATTTGTTACCGGCTCTTTAGTGCCACCTTTGGCCTCGGTCCAGACCCGGCCAGTTAAAAAATAATGTGCGACGTTTTCCTTAACGAATCGGAGAGCAGCGATGGCACTTGTGCCAAGTAAATGGTGCATGGACTGCACTTCTATATATATATATATATAGAGAGAGAGAGAGAGAGAGAGAGAGAGAGAGAGAGCAGGGCAAAGTAGTTTATAATGCGTTACATTAACACCCATCACGCATGAGAGCGCTCTCACCATCAACTCGTCAGACATGAGGCTCGGTCCAGGTCCGATGACGATGACGCTCCTCTAGTGCCGGTCGACTTCCTCTTGTTGCCGTAGCAGTGGTGGAGGAAAGGAAGGAGGAAGTGAGGTGACGTACATAAAGAGGGACGCCTTTGGGGAGACTGAGGCTGAACAAATACAAGACTTTGAAACAGGAGACGATGTGAACCAACTGGTGTTCAGACTGACTCGTTATTACGTAACGTAAAGGTTTAACTTAAGCTAGTGAGGTTACTTATTTTAGACCAAACCATGCCCATGAATCCAACCTAAATGTTGAAGCCTATCAGACTATAGTACTTACTTTTGGACTCCATGTTATTTGGGTGTGTAGCTCTTGTTCCTCGTGTTGAAGGGGTCATCCTCGAGTGGTTCAACTCCTTGGTTCAGGTCCTTAACAACATCCCACATACTAATGACACACCTTTTTAGAAAGGTAAGGACCTAAGGAATCTGAATCAGTAAGAAAAGCACTGCAAAACAAAGCTTTGACAAGTTAGGAAGGTGTTTTAGTAAAAGAAACGTGTCGTTTGGTTTAAAAATAGAAAAGTTACTTGAGGTCCGCCGGTAAAAAAAAGAAAAAGTTGCGTTTGTTTTGTGACTTTAGAGGTGAAACGAGGAGGTTTATGAGGACACTGGTTGCTCTGTTAGATTCCCACAAGCCTCACGGTTACGTGGATGTGTTTGTTATTAAAATCGGACTTTGTTAAGTGGAAGTTATCACGCGTTTAGTGAAACGTTACGGTCGCTGCAGCTCGTCCACAGAGTTACGTAATGCCTTAAATTGAACAGTTCATTTAATTTTTTTTACCCATATGTTTATTCTCACAGGGGTTGGAGTATTGCAGCACTTTAAATGAAGTTAATAAACGTGTTTGTGGAGATAATTAAGTTTATTTTTTTTAAAAAGAGACTTGTTTTCAGGCGCTGGGGGTTAAAAATCCAAGTGGGTTGGATCCAATGTCCTGATGTGAGCACGAACACGTTGATCAGGTCTTTGTAATTTGATGTCTTGCGCAACAGCACTTCAACGCGCGGTACATTTGACAAAACCGGTGGAAAATACACAAAAGAGTGTAAACTAATTTCTCCTAAAGTGCGCGTGAATGCCCCGCTGTGTTTGTGAGCCGACATCGAATTCATTGTGTTTACTCCTCACTGAGAGTCAAGACGTAATATAATGAGTAATGCATCGCAGGTAGCGCGGCGTTGGTTCTCCAGGGTTCTGCGTCACTTGATCAAAACCTCTTCTGAAAGCAGACCTATACACAATAAAAGAGGGGAAAGGAACTCAAGTGATTAGACATTGTTTCTCAGCGTCTCTGCAGGCGAGCGGCCTCCCGTCCTTCACGCGGCGGCGGCGGCGGCGGCGGCGGCGGCAATCCTCTCTCTCTGTTGAGAATACGACACAAAGAGTTCCCTCGTCGTGGTGTGATTGCTCGCCTCCCCCGGCCGCCGGTCAGGTGACGCGTTTCTCTGCGTGATTCATAAACAAGCATGAAGAAAACAGAACAGTCGGTCACTTATTGTTATAGAAAAATGACCAAAAGAAGTTCTGCTTCGTTTTTTTCTACATTTTTGTACTCATGTCCCAACTGTTCTTTAAGTTATTCGCCAGTTTTAGTCCCACATGCTCAACAAAACTTATAACTTTTCTTGTTTAAGGTAAAGGTCTTCGTACCCAGAGCTACGTCCCAGCTTTAGCTGCTTTCAGATTCATGTTCATCATCTTTCTACGTCGGTTATGTGTCTTGTTGTCTGGTTTTTATACAGCAATGTCTGCTGGTTGTTCTTGTGATGTGTGTTTTTGTGTTTGTTGTGCACTGTGAACATCGTCTGTATGAGTCTGTTGTTGTCTTTGGTGACAAATGAGGATTAATAATCTATCTATCTATCTATCTATCTGAAGTTTAGCTGTTGAACCGTGATGCGAGCCATCGTAATGGACATTTCGGGTGTGTTGATCTATCTAATGTCTGCAACATGTCCTGTAAATTACATTAATATTATAGATAATGACTATAATTATGAATATAATTCATATTTTTTGTACTAAAGGCCTGTTAAGATACTATATAGGCTATACTAATAATAAAAATATGTATTTATTCCCATCATTTCACTTCATTTTGCACTAATTCTCTGAATTAAATGTGAAAATGCTGGAGTATAAAAGTAGGTTGAAGCTGTTGTAAGTTGAGTTGTTGTAGCACGACGCCGGCCGTCCCAAAGGGACATTTTGTGTGTGTTGTTCCTCAGATGACGCGGTGGCAGAAGTGTGTGTTTGTTCACAACCTGTCAGATTGTGCGACTGCTCATTTGCTCGTCTAACGTGTCTAGTTGCGTCAACGCAGACCCACATCTGAGCAACAAGACGAGTCACGACGTCACGACGACCCGCCGCACGCCGTCCATCAAAATGACGGTCGGCAGCACTTTCAACGCGTGGACGGATGACCTCATCCAAGCTGAGAACAATGAGCGGTGACGACTTCCTGCTTGTGTCTCCCTCTACGTCACTGCTGTTGAAACCGGTTTGACATGTTCTTCTTTGACCTCTTTATAGTCTCACACTTCTGTGAGCGGAACAAACACACACAGACAGTCGTGTGAGTGACTTGTGATGCTTCTTGCTTCATGAGTGCTGATTTCCTCAGAGGCAGGGAGGGGAGGGGGGGGGGGGGGGGGGGGGGAGATGAAAACATCAAGGTGTGAAATAAATAACACATGACGGGGAAGTGTGTAAATACTGCATTCTCTCGACCTCCCAACACACACACACACGTGCTCCCCTGCACACACACACACACACACACACACGCCGGCGCGGCGTATCCCCGAGATGAAAGCGGTAACTGGCATCTGAGATAAGCAAATGCCTTTGAGCGCCGTCTCTCACATCGGCGCAGATGCATTATTGATCCTGACTCCTCGGAGTGTGGAGGGATTTTTTTTTTTTTTCCCTTCACCCCTCGGCGAGCAGATGCCCCCCAGGTGAGCGTCACCAGATGAGCTACTGGTTGCGTTTCATTTTCTGCGAGTCCCCCCCCCCCCCCCCCCCCTCCCATCCTGAGCGGCTACTTTCCTTCTAATTGATCCACCGAACTGGAGGAAGGTGATGGATGAGAGCACGTAGACGCGCTTACGCTCATCCAGCTGCCCGAACCGACCGCGATGGACGTCGGGGGGGCAGTTTGGCTCCAGATGGGCCGTGATACTGTACGCAGCGCAGAGGACGGGAGGCCATGTTGGTGCGGACGCGTCATGGAAAACCTCACAATACCATCTTCTGTCATTTTGTCACTTATAACAGTTTGATGTTTTGCTTTCTGGTTGAGAGTTTAAACGAGACGACGACCTTTTGATTTACGTTAGTTTTGATGTTTTTTCAGGCCACATCTGTGGATTAATTTTCACTGTACAAATATATATATATTTTACACAATATATATGTTACTATATTTTACATATTTGCACATTTTGCACTCTGTGTTTACATTTTATTGAATTTCCGTTCACATTTAATTTAACTTCCTGAATACACTGCATTAAATTTAATTTCCGTTACATTTAATTTCATCTCTGAATACATTGTATGTATATACATATTTCATTTGTTTATGTATATATATATATATATATATATATATATATATATATATATATATATATATATATATATATATATATATATATATATATATATATATATATATTCTATTTTGTATATATCTGCCATCCCTGCTCTTCTTCTATTTTCTTTTATTACTTATCTTGTGTGTGTTTAGTTTATTATATTGATGTTGATGTCTGTAAATGTGGGACGCTACTTTGACAAAAACAAAATCCAGATTGGGGATTAATAAAGTATCTATCTATCTATCTATCTATCTATCTATCTATCTATCTATCTATCTATCTATCTATCTATCTATCTATCTATCTATCTATCTATCTATCTATCTATCTATCTATCTATCTATCTATCTATCTATCTATCTATCTATCTATCTATCTATCTATCTATCGATGTTTGATCCGTGAATGGAGACAGAGTCTCGGTTCAATGTAAATGGGGCGTATGATCATATACGATGCTTACGTTTTTCATGGCGTAATTTCACTAATTTCACTAAGTCAGTCACAAAAAACACGCTCGTCATCATTTAGAGCAACGTCTCAAGCATAACGTGTGAGTTTCATCACCTTACAGCGGTTAGTTCAGTCGTCTGATCCGTGATGGTGGACGGAGTCGCGCTGCACAAGCGTCTCTTCTTATTGGTCAAACTCCATCTTCGCCGTTTGGCTGGTGAAGACCGTGTGTTCCTGGATTTACTGAGCGGCGGGAAAGACGTCACATGGTCAGGGTGAAGGAAGTGACCATACATGGTTACTTGAACCATGAAGGGTTAACTCTGCAAACTAATAAAGGAACACATCTGGCGAGTCTTCATTACAGTTTTTTTGGTAACCGGCTTGTCCTTTTGCCTTTTTAATTGCTGGGTTTAAATTGTAGTTAATTATCCTCTCTCTCTCTCTCTCTCTCTCTCTCTCTCTCTCTCTCTCTCTCTCTCTCTCGCTCTCTCTCTCCCCCCCCCCCCCTCCCTCTCCTTGGTTGGGGCTTCATTGCCGTGGTCTCTCAGTGCTCGGAAAAAGGCTGAATTTCCCTGTTCTCGTTAGCTTGGTTAAATAGCCCTGGCTATGCTTTAATTAGTGTGAAAAGATCAATTATGTGAAGGAGGCAGAGAAGCTTCCAGGTTAACTCCTTCCTGCCCGCCGGAGCTCAACGTCACGCTAAACTCCAACAGGATGAACGCTCATTGTGCTTTCTGTCAACGGCTCGTGAATTACGATCAATATGTTGAGAAATTGTGGCAGATCAGATGAACTACGACTGTCAGCTGCAGGAAAAATGACAATATTTATGGGTTCAGTCCTCTGAATGCCTGAAGGTAGCGTCAGAGACAGGAGGACAACGACTCGCGGCTCCATGAATGGACTCTAAATGCTGGCGGTTCGGGCTCGGCGGACCTGTTGGAGAAATGAGACGTTAAAGAAATGCAGGAGGTGTAATGAAGGCACACGGCGGAGGTATTAAAGTAATATTGTTCATGTCGATACCCGTCCAATGCAGATGCCATTTAAAGGCCATTTTCAGTAATGCAAGATGAATCAATTCCTATTGTAGCAATTTCCGAGCAACTCAGATGATCAATATGTGAATTGCTGTGAATGACGTGAAGAATATTGAATAAGTAACGCTGAAGTAAAGCGATGGACAAGTACAAAAACAACATGGTGCATGTTGGGTTCAGATTGCGTTGACGTTGTTTGTGTTGTTGCTTCCTCTGATTCGCTGCTCCTGCTCTGAGTATTGCTCATAGTATTATTACTGCTGTACAGTTAGCAGTAGTGTGTTGTGGGTCTGTTGGACCCGCTGCCTTTTTAAAAAAAATTCAACACAATCAAACAATTTTACATTAAAATACTCAATAGATGTTTTCTTCAACCCAATTAGAAGCAACATGAACAGCAAATATGGCGAGTGAGCTATCTGAGCTGAGCAGCTCGTTTATTTAAGGACAAAGTTAACACACACTGAAATAATTATGAATTATGAAAGCATGGGACAGTCGTACAATGTGTAGGTAAATCACCGGATACATATGCAGCATCAGAAAAAAACTTTCTTTAACCCAAAATATTGTTTAAATGAGTCTAAATCCATTCTTCCACTTTCTGCGTACGACCTCAGCACAGGACTCCTCCTCCTCGCCTTATCCTTCCTCTCTTCCTTTCCTGCTTCCTCATCTGCTCTTGCACTACGTATTGCTAATATTAGCATTATTGCTATGCAGTTAGCAGTAGAGTTAGCAGGGGTAGCAGTTAGTAAAGAGTTAGTACACAGTAAAATAATTATGAATGTTCAGTCGTAAAATATTAGTCTGTTGTACAAACTAATGAATCAGCTGATACATGTTCAGCATCAGAAACCCAAAATGTTGTTTAAATGATTCACTAAATCCATTCTTCTTCCACTTTCTGCGTTCAACCTCAGCACAGGACTCCTCCTCGTCGTCTTATCCCTCCTCTCCTTCCTTTCCTGCTTCCTTATCTGGGCCAGAGCCCTCCTCCCTTCCTCCCCTCCAGCTTGTTGCTATCTCCACCAGTCGGGGTAATCCACTCCTCCCTATGTGTCTGATGCCTGCTCCACTCAGCGGGCCCGGGATTATCCCCCCCCCCCCCTCCCCCACGGCCCGGTGCCATGGCTGCCGGGGGGGAAACCCGGTGAGCCGGATCCCTGCAAGACAGCCGACGCCGGCACGCTGGCTCTTTGTGCGTTTCACCGTCTGGGGCGGACGGAAGATGGAGGATGGAGGATGGAGGATGGAGGATGGAGGAGGGAGGATGGAGGATGGAGGAGGGAGGAGGGAGGAGGGAAAAGAGAGTGGATGCATGCACTCGCACGCAGCAGTATGCCAGAACATGTTCACTGTGAGCTCTTGATTGATGACGGGTGACACAGCTGTTTCAGATCAAATCCGTCTTCCTCGTGGCTGGACTTCAGGAAATTAACAGATCAATCTCAGCGTAAAGGGAACCTCTACCTCGGACGCTTAAACCTGAAAAAAGTCCAGTTTTGAAAATCTGAATTTGCTCAACAATACCGGGCTGAGGTAAATGTTTCTATATTGTGTGCAACATTGCACATGCTCCATTTTTAATATGCAAAAAAGACCCCGACGCTTAAGTAAATACAGTAAATGTCTTGTGGTACAAGTTTAACGAGTCATGCAATATCTGTGTGTATTATATACAGCAGGTACATCATATAAATATGTTTCAATACATCATTTTATTAGCACACGCTCATCAGTACTGAATATTTCATGATTTTCTTTCTCTTCATGCATATAATATCATCTACTTTATTTCTAGTTTATGCAGGCGCGACGCCACGGAGAAGCATTGTGTTTGTCACTGAGGTAATGTCTCCCCCTCCTCCCCCCTCCCCCTCCCCCACACATTGCAAAATGGCCCCTATACTGCACAATTGCATTTTTATACAATGTCATTTTATGTAAGCGTAAATGATGGCGCCGTAAATTCAGCCTGAATGGTCGAGCTTGTGAATTATAGTAGTAATTATTATGAGAGTGTATATAACGTTATGTGCATAAGCATCGGTTCTGGAGAGAGGAAGGGGAGGAGACGGGCCGGTGCTGGTTCCCTCTCTGCCCATATAAGGCCTGCAGGAAGAACCCCAGTCCATTCTGGGGCGATATCTGATTTCTAATCCATATATTCCACTTGCTGCTTTCTTATTCAACTTCTTCTCTCCAAGACACTTTCCCATCCAATTTTCTCTCTTCCTCACCCATCCGCTCCCCTCCCCCCCCCCCCCCCCCTCCCCCTCCCCCTCCCACCCCTCGCTGTTCAGTTTAGATTCGGGGATGGAAAGCTTCATAAACAATTTTCTCCCCTCGCCGTTGAGCCACTTTTACCCAGGCGCTGTGTGAACGCCATGCCAATTTCCTGAATCCATACTTCACAGCCACCCTCCCTCCCTCCCCCCTCCTGCTCCCCCCTTACACACTTTCTTCCTTTTGCACTCCTCACTCCCTATGTCCATCGAAACAATGTCCATGTCAAGACAATTATACCCACTCTCTCTACCACACACACTAACTCCCTGTGTTTACCACCGAAGGGCTAGTGGCAGCAAAGCAATTTCCTCTCCTTCTTCCCCCCTCTCTCCCTCTCTCCCTCTCTCCCTCTCTCTCTCATTCACAGTCTCTCATGGCTCCTCTGGCCCCTGCAGACATCTGATCTCATAAGCGATATATCTGCCGTTATAGCCACTGGCACCTCCTCGCATCCGGCCACCAGCTCTGCCAGCGCTGGTTATTCCTGCCGGGACGAGGCGGCGGGGAACGTGACAGCGGCGTCGAACCCGACGGCCCGACGCTCCAGAGATTACGACCGGCGGAGGCCCCCTCCCGCTCTCGAGCGAGCGGCCATCTTGGTTTTTCCAGGAGTCGCATGCATCGCCACTCCGGGCCCAGTTACAGGAAAGAAACAGCCTCAGTCACAACTTTATGACGCCGTCCATCACGGCCGTGTGCGCTGTGTATCCTCTCCGGGGCAGACGCTGCCTCGTAGCTGCTGTGTGTGAGTGTGTGTGTGTGTGTGTGTGTGTGTGTGTGTGTGCTTTGAATAGGCAGATTTCAGGACATGATTTAGCCCGGTAGGGATGAGAGAATATTAAAAAGTGAAATGGTTAGAAGCGATGTCCCTCCCTGCGGTTTGTGAAGGCGTGCGGTGGAAGCGTGCAAACACATCCACAGAGACACATACACACACACACAGAGACACACGTACACACACACACACACACACACAAGTGCAGAGGCACATGGGTAAATTCACACAGCCCCCTGAATGACTGTGTGTACAGACCCCGTATCTTCACATAAACCTTCTACACCGTGAATGTTCCTGATGAGAGTGCAGCTTTAACCTCATTGTTGACACAAAGATACACCATGTTGTGCCATATTTCCACCGTCCAGCACATGTATGACACACTCTGCGTGTTGTGTGTGCATGACCAGCGTGTGTGTGGCTGTCATTTCTTTTACGTCAGGGGATCTAAATCCAAACGGAGAGGAGGAGGAGGAGAGGGATGGCGACGCAATCTCAGACCTCTGCGTCCATGTTAGCACGTTAGCGCGCGCGGGCACGTGTGTGTGTGTGTGTGTGTGTGTGTGTGTGTGTGTGTGTGTGCTTGTGGTCCGCAAATGAGTTTGATCTCGGCTGACAGCTGCTGAGGATTCCTCACGCTCGGGTCACATGCATTTTCCTCAGGGCTATCCCGGGCAGCGGGCAGGACCGATTTGTGATTCATGCTCTAATCCCCCCCCCTCCCCCCGATGCAGAAGTGAATTGGACTCGAGCACACGCTCCATCGGTGCAGCTTTTGGACAATACCTTCCACCATTTTCCTCTGGTGCAGCCCAGGTTTCATCGCGGGGGGATAATGAATGTGAGCGTTCCGTCTTAAACACCCATCACGCTTTCAAAATGTCTCCTCTTTTAATTGTATTCCTTATGGTTATTCCTGAAATGTCCCTCCTCTCTCTCTCTACGCATCCTTTTCTAATATAAAAGTCCTTTTTTTATGGATATTTTATATTTGCCATGAATTCTCCGGGATGGGTTCTGGGGCCACTTAACTTCCAGAGATAATCAGAACCTCATTGATCCGACCGCAGGAAATTAAATAAAGACAAAATCATCTGTTAGCGGTGCGAGCTCGGTATAAACCAGTATCGCATTGATCCCGGCGAGCTGGTGGCCGATGGGACGCTGCGCTGAAACACAGCGTCGCTTAATGGAGTTTAGTGCCAGTTCAATCAGGATGACTTTGTTCTTAAATCTTTTGCCCAAACTCTTTCACCCTCTGATCAGCTAAGCAGCGCGGTTTGGCTTCGACCCATCAATCCTTCTGCTTCCTTGGTTTTGTGTCGCCCAATCATGAAGCCAGCGACTCTCTCTCTCTCTCTCCTCCCACACAGCAGCCAATCACTGAGCAGCGTGCACTTCATTCCCACCGACCCGCCGCCTCGGTGCTTGTTGTCTCTCGGAGGCAAACATCCGCTATTTACCTCCGTCCGAAAGCGCCGCCGCGGCTCGAACGCGCGTGTCGCTTTAAGAAGGTTTCAGGAAGTAGTCACGCCCCGTGTGGCCGGATCCGGCTGCCGGCTGCACCTCCAAGAGCTCGTGGTGACTCCTTCACGGCCTCACAGAAGCCCGGCTGCATGCACGAGACTCAAGACTCAAGACTCAAGATGTTTTTACTGTCATGGGCACAGACAACAGATCCATCCTCACCTTCCGGCTCCGAATCCTTTTTCATGAGTTCACCTCCGACTCTCGGCCGACTCCTCCAACTTCTTTCTTCCATCGAAACGATTCAGGATGCACCATCAGACCAAATCAAGTGAACTTAAAATGCCCCTCGCCGTCCCTCTCGCTCATCCCCAGAGGAGACAATCACCAATCACAGCGCTTTGTGGCCCATCAGCTGCCCCTTCATGCCTCCGTCCTGCAGCTCCTCACCAACCAGCGCTCACAGCATCAGGACTCCAGCGCTCTGATGATGAAGAAACACTTTTCTTCTAACTGAGTCTGGGCTTCTTCCCGCCGTGATTGCACTTTAGCCCCCAAATAGAATCTACAACGTATTTAAAAGTGTGTTGAATCACTGAAGCCCTGCGTTCATAAATAGCCTCATGATAGGAGTGTTGTTGGGTCATATAACGCAACTATCTGGGCTTTTATTGCTGCGGGGAAACTCAAACCCATAAGTTCTATTTAGACTCACTACACTTTAAATGAACATGTTGCAAATAAGAATACTATCACGCTGAGGGCTTATATCTCTATGTGGAGGCGTTAACGATGCCATTCGTGTGACTTAGGTGAGTGTGTATTTAGTATTTATGTTACCCTTCATTGGTTAGCTTCAGGCGTGTGTGTCTTTTCCCTGTTTGAGTCGTCGTAGGAACCCCAAATTAATTCCACTACTTGTGTTTATTGTATGTATTTATTCAGCAAAGTCTTGGGAAAAAAATGTATATCTGCAAAAAAAAAACACTTTTAAAAGATAGTGTAGCGACCCTATACAGGTATCTGTTTGGGAGGGGGGATGTTCGGACAGGGATCTCTCTCTCTCCGGCCAATCACAGGAAAGCAGCGTCCGTTTGGTGGGGTTGTGGCCTGTGATTGGTGGAGCAGGGGGAGAGGCGGGTTTTCGGGGCTGGTACGTGTGTTGTGGTTGGCTCTGGGGTGTAGTGTGTGAAAAACGCTTAAGTCGGCTAGCGTTAACGAATAGCACCATTACCGAATAGTTGTGTGTGAACCTTGGTCTAATAAACCAACAAGTGAACGAGACTAACGTCTGTGAGTCTTCCTGCCGCGGACGTTACACTGGTGTCAGAAGTGATTTACCGGACGTGAGTAAGCCGTTGTGGAGCTGATTCGAGCCGGGACGGCGGCTAACCGAGCGAGCTAACCGAGCGGAGCTAGTGGCTAGCTCGCGAGCGACAATGGACCGCGGCTGGGGAACGAGGGTGAAGGAGGAAGACAGAAGCATGGAGGAGAAAGGAGCTGTCGGGGGGACTGCCGGCGCGTCCACGTGCTTCAGGGAGGCGCGGGACCGCCTGAGAGAGGCCACGGTGAGGATGGCTCGGGACGCAGGTATGAGCCCGTCGCCGGCGATTCGCGCCGTTTCTCCGGGGAATGAGCGCGACAACAGCAGCGCTTGGCGCACCGTGGCAGTTCCGGCAATAAAGACACCCAGGTACGCGGGTCGGTCGGACTGGGAGGCTTTCCTGGCTCAATTCGAGCTGCTGGCCAATGCCGCCGAGTGGCCTATAAAGACAAAAGCCCTGCAGCTGGCGCTGTGTCTTACAGACGATGCTTTATCGTGCCTGCTATTGCTGAGCCCGGAAGAAAGGCAAGACTACAACGCACTGGTGGGGTCCCTTCAGAGACGGTTTGGGCAGTGCGTGCAGCCGGGATTACTGCGTAACGAGCTGAACAACCGCTGCAGAAAACCAGGAGAGCCGCTGCGTACGTTAGCTAACGACGTGGAGAGTCTATCACGAAGGGCGTACAGCCATATGCCTCCTTCAGTTCAAAGCGAGCTGGCACGGGACCAGTTCATTCGGGCCATCCATCCAGCAGACTTACGGGTTCAAGTGCAGCTGCAGCACCCACAGTCCCTCCAGGCGGCCTTAGAGATGGCTGTGGAAAGGGAGAATGTGGGGAGTGTAGTAGCCGGAGACGGTCGGAGAGAAGGACTACAGACTGTGAGGACTGCGATGGCGAGGCCTGCTGAGGAGGAGAGACCGGCATGGCTGACCGAGATGACTGAGTTGATCAGAGCTGTGTCGCTGCAGCGAACCAACCGGCCACGGCCAGGTCCAAGGCTTTGCTGGGGGTGTGGACAACCGGGGCACCTAGCCCGAGAGTGCCCCGCGTCAAGCAGGTCGCAGGGAAACGGTTCGGGGCCCGCATAAAGGAGAAGATGCGGACCCCGACGACAACTCCAACCCCAGGCTCACAGTCCCCTACAACGGAGGAGGGGGCCCAGCAGCACAACCGGGGGAGTCAGGCTCTGTGTGCCGCAGGATCGGATGTCGTCTCGGGTCTGGAGCCTGTAGTGGCGGTGGGGCGTACGGGTAAGGGCGACTCTTATTATGTCTCAGTGATGGTGGAAGGAGTGGCCTGCATGGCTTTGGTGGACACTGGGTCAACAGTGACATTAGTAAGACCGGAGATGGTTCCAGTTAACTCTGTACTTGACCCCACCTCGGTGCGTCTGCGCACGGTCACGGGAGAGTTGGCTCCCATGGAGGGCAGAGCGAGGCTGACATTATCGGTGGGGGGGGTGACCGTGTGCCACCTGGTGTGGGTAGCAACAGTACAAGACCCGTGCATATTAGGTCTGGACTTTTTGAAGGCCGCGGGCTGCCAGCTGGATCTTCAACAGGGCACAGTGAGCTTCCAAAAAGGGCCGTGCATCAAAATGAGCCCCACCGTCTCCCCTACTCTGCCCCTGTCTGTCCCATCAGCAAGTGCGACAGAGGCGGAACCCGAAGATTTGTCCCCCTCTGTTTCCTCAGAATCGGGCGTTAGCGCAGCTGTGGCTGACCCCACTGTGCAGGAAGAGGACCAAGAATTGCTGGCAGCGATGAAAGCAATATGGGACAAGAACCGGGACGGGTTGCACCCCCGCCAGCAGGAGCAGCTGTGGCAGGTGCTATGGGAGTTCCGGGGCATCTTCGCCCGAAACGAAGAAGAGGTAGGACAAACTCACCTAGCAGTGCATGTGATAGACACAGGGGACGCAAGGCCTATTAAGTGCCGCCCCCGCCGCCTCCCACTAGCGCGCCAACATGCTTGCGATGAAGCGGTTGCAGGCATGCTCCAAGCCGGCATTATAGAGCCTTCAGACAGTCCGTGGGCGGCCGCTGTGGTCATGGTGCCGAAGAAGACACGGGGCTGGAGACTCTGCGCCGACTACAGGCCAGTGAATGGGGTAACCCGGAAAGATTCGTACCCACTGCCCCGGATCGATGAGTCCCTGGACCTGGTCTCAGGGTCCTCATGGTTCTCCTCACTGGACCTGCGCAGCGGCTACTATCAGGTTCCGCTCGCTCCGGAGTCCCGACCAAAGACGGCGTTCTGCACCGGACGGGGCCTGTGGCAGTTTAAGGTCCTGAGTTTTGGACTGTGCAATGCCCCTGCCACATTCGTTCGGTTAATGGACAGGGTGTTGGAAGGGGTTCCCCGTGAGCAGTGCCTGGTCTACTTGGATGACATCCTGGCACATGGCAACTCGTTCGAGTGCGCACTGGCATCACTGCGGTTAGCGCTGGGCAGGATCAGGTCAGCGGGCCTGAAACTGCACCCGGAGAAGTGCCACTTTCTTCAGAGGGAGGTGTCCTTCCTGGGGCACAGGGTAGGAGCCGAAGGCGTCGGCACCTTGCAGGAGAAAGTGCAGGCAGTGGCCAACTGGCCTACTCCCACCAATCCGAAACAGCTAAAGAGCTTCCTGGGCCTGTCCTCGTATTACAGGAGGTTTGTAAAGGGATTCGGGGGGACAGCGGCGCCACTGTTTCAGTTGCTCCAGAAGGACAGGGAGTTCTCCTGGACAGAGGAGTGCCAGGCAGCGTTTGACAGTCTGCGGGGGTCCCTGATTAACGCTCCGGTGCTGGCCGCCGCCGACCCCAACTTGCCTTTTACCTTGGACACGGACGCCAGCGGGAGGGGCATCGGGGGGGTGCTCTCGCAGTTAAGACCAGACGGAGAACGGGTGGTGGCGTATTTCAGTCGGTCATTCAACAAAGCTGAGCGCCGCTACTGCGTCACCCGCAGGGAGCTCCTGGCGGTCGTGCTGTCAGTCCGTCACTTCAAATACTACCTGTGTGGGCGGGCGTTCACCGTGAGGACGGACCATGCGGCTCTGCAGTGGCTCATGTCATTCAAAGAGCCGGAGGGGCAGGTGGCCAGGTGGCTGGAGGAGCTCCAATCCTTTCAGTTCGTCGTGGAGCATCGGGCCGGGGCACGACACACCAACGCCGACGCGCTCTCAAGGCGCCCTTGTGCCGTAGACGAGTGCCGGTATTGTGACCGAAGGGAGTCCAGAGAGCAGGACCTGAGAGAGGAGGAGGGGGACTGTGCGGTGGTAAGACGACTGGAGGAGGTCACGGAGCGGCATGCGGTGGACCTGGTCGAGTGGAAACGCCAACAGAGTCAGGACACGGACGTACACGCGGCCATACAGTGGGTGGGCGCCGGGCAGCGGCCGCAGTGGGAGGAGGTAGCCGGGTCCTCCAAATCCCTCAAAGGGCTGTGGTCACAATTCGAATCACTACGCCTGAGTCTGGGCGTACTCCAGCGGGCCTGGAAGGAGCCAGCAACAGGGGAGGCAAAATGGCAGATGGTGGTCCCCAAGGGGCTGCGTGTCGCGGTGCTAGAGTCCATGCACGGGGCTGCAGGGTCAGGGCACTTCGGGGTGTCCAAAACACTACGTCGCCTACGCCAGGGCTTCTACTGGGGGCAGTGCAGGAGAGATGTGGAGGATTTCTGCCGTCGCTGCGATCTCTGCACAGCACGAAAGGGACCTCCAGGCCGCTCACATGCGGCGCTACAGCAGTCTCTCGTGGGGGCACCAATGGAACGAGTAGCCGTGGATGTGGTGGGGCCGCTGCCCCGTTCGGACGGAGGGAATCGCTACGTTCTCACAGCCATCGACTACTTCACCAAGTGGCCTGAGGCGTACGCTATCCCCGACCAAGAGGCAGAGACGGTCGTGGAGACGCTAGTGGAAGGCATGTTCAGTCGTTTTGGAGTACCGGAGACCATTCACAGTGATCAGGGGAGGAACTTCGAGTCACGGGTGTTTGCGGTTATGTGTGAGCGCCTGGGCATGCACAAGACGCGCACCTCTCCCCTGCGGCCGCAGAGTGATGGGCTAGTGGAGAGATTCCACCGCACCATGGGTCAGCAGCTTGCCATCCTCACTGCGCAGCACCAGCGCGACTGGGACAAGCACCTGCCCTTAGTGCTCATGGCGTGTCGCTCGGCAGTCCAGGAGTCGTCATCCTGTACACCATCCCTCCTCATGCTGGGGAGAGAACTGCGCACCCCCGCAGAAATGGCTTTTGGCCGCCCACCTGAAACCTCGTTCACTCCCCCGGGCCCCGAGTTCGCCAGGAGACTGCAAGATCGCCTAGAATCTGCCCATGAGTTTTCGAGGAAGCAGCAACACAGCGCTGGTGTTCGGCAGAAACGTAACTATGACGTGAGGGAAAGAGGGCAGCACTTTCGGGCTGGGGAGCTTGTGTGGGTTTATAATCCACAGCGAAAGAAGGGTCGGTGCCCAAAGCTGGACAGCCAATGGGTCGGTCCCTGCACAGTCTTGGAGAGGGTGGGCGAGGTCGTCTACAGGTTGCAGTTACCGCCCAAAGGACGGAGAGTGGTACTGCACCGAGACCGTCTAGCCCCATACAGAGGGGTCGCGACTCCACCGACATCAGGGGCACAGGCGAATGCTCCGCCGCGTCCACCCGACACACACTCATCGAAGGCCCGAAGCGGGGGTGTTCCGGCAGCGTCGGAGGCAGTCCCCCCCGCTATCTCTGCTCCAGCGGACTCAGTCCCTCAGACGGGTCGTGTGAGAAGACAGAGAAGGACCCCGGGCCGGTTCAGAGACTTTGTTGCCCCATAGAGGACGGTTAATAGTTGAAGTGAGACCTTAGGTTCCAGAGAGGGCAAGAATGCGCCCTGGTCTCACTGGAAGTGATGGTAGTCCACCCTGATCTTCCGGAAAAAAAAAAAAAAAAAAGAAATAGGTACACATTTTTTTTGTTCCATGTGGGGTCCATTCTTTGGGGTAGTGTGGTTGTTTAGGCTGTCCCTTGGGGGCAAGAGACTTTGTTACGGGGGGATAGTGTAGCGACCCTATACAGGTATCTGTTTGGGAGGGGGGATGTTCGGACAGGGATCTCTCTCTCTCCGGCCAATCACAGGAAAGCAGCGTCCGTTTGGTGGGGTTGTGGCCTGTGATTGGTGGAGCAGGGGGAGAGGCGGGTTTTCGGGGCTGGTACGTGTGTTGTGGTTGGCTCTGGGGTGTAGTGTGTGAAAAACGCTTAAGTCGGCTAGCGTTAACGAATAGCACCATTACCGAATAGTTGTGTGTGAACCTTGGTCTAATAAACCAACAAGTGAACGAGACTAACGTCTGTGAGTCTTCCTGCCGCGGACGTTACAATATTTTGATCATAACTATGAACATCCAGCATGATATGAGCCAGATTTTCCCAAAAAAGCCTACTGGAGCATCAATAAGACACCTTTTAGGAAAGATTAGGACCTAAAGAATCAGAACCTGCAACAACAATCACAATAAAACAAAGTCTTGTCCTGTTAGGAAGGAGTTTCAGTCAAGAAACTGTGTCGTTCGGTTCAAAATTGGAAAAAATAACTTATTTTATGCCAAAAGATTGTGTGAATGGGGCATGCTGGGCCTTAAAATGGGAGCGGGAGGATTTTCGCGAAAAGGTTAAGCAACAAAATGAACAGGAGACGCGTCATTCTGCACATTTCTTCATCTGGAAACACGACTGGAAGCCTTCTTGATTCAAACATCGATGTGTACAAAATAAATAAAACGTTCTTCCTCCAACAAATCGCCGCGAGCGCCGGGTCTGCAGGACAAAGCGTTGTCTTCTACGCAGCCACGCCGTCTGCTGGCCTCCCTCTCTTTCTCTCCCTCTCTCTCTCTCTCGCCGAATGAGAACTTTCAGAAACTAATTACAGAGAAACCATCTTCATCACATTGCCATTATGAGGGGAGAGGGGCCGGGCCCGCTGGCTCCCCGGGCCCCCGCGGGGAGCCGGGCTCTGATACACTTAGCCGCAGCCCTGCTTTAATTGTGCAGAAAATGTGATTTGTGCCCCGGCTTCACTTTCGAGGGAAAGTGGTGTTCACAGTCGGGGGGTGTTCCAGTCGCATGAATAGCTCTGCTATTCAACCACCCAGGGATCCTTAGCGTGCATGAGAGTGTGTGTGTGTGTGTGTGTGTGTGTGTGTGCTTGCCTGCTTCCATTTCGTGTGTGTGTGTGTGTTTGTCTTAGTGTTTGCTTAAAGTCATTTGCACATATTCTGTTTGTCCTTCATCAGTAAACAAGATTTCCACAACGCAATTACCCATTAAATGTCGGAGAGAAGAAGAAGAAGAAGAAGAAAAAAACGTCGCAGACACAATTCTAAAATTGATATGAATATGCATCTTTAACTAAATCTAAAGTCTGAACACATGCAATATTTAGTCACTCGCTCGTAAATCTCGCTGACACATTTGTGTTGCTGATGGATCTGCGCGGGACAGCGGCATGCTTAGCATCAGAGGAGGAGCGTAACACACACATGTCACATGTTATTAGTGTTTTCCTCCTCCTCTGAAGCGGCTGATGGCGACGCCGCGAGAAAAGCAAATGTGTGGATTTTTCGCTGTAAAGGAATCCGCTTACAAACACCCACAGACACGCACACATGCAGGCAGGAACAAGAGTTTGGGAGAAAGAGAGGAGGGAGGGGGGGATGGAGATGCTGAAAGGAGTGATACGGGCTTTGAAACATCTTGAGGGTGACAGAAAGAGAATTGTAAAGTGCAGAAGGAGGGAGGGAGGGAGGGAGGGAGGCATTGGCAGAGGATAAGAGAAACAGAGGGGGGAGGGCGGGGTGAGGAAGAGAAGCGCCGGCGTGAAAGAGACTGATAGGGGGGAGGAAGAGAGGAAGGAATCCTTAACATACAGCCCTCACCTGGATACGCTGCTTGTGAGCTTCGCTAAAAAACTGCTGATGTGACATGAACAGCGAGCGCTAGCTTTTCAGCGCGCAGAAAAGTGCTTACTGGCTCTTCTTTTAAGGGAAAAGGCTTGAGGTACACGCCTCACATATCCTCTTTGTTTGGAGACTTTGCAGTGGCCAGCACTTTCTATCTGCCCCTATCTGGTCTCCATTTTCTTATTCATTCCGTTTCTTCTTCTTCTTCTTCTTCTTCTTCTTCTTCTTCTTCTTCTTCTTCTTCTTCTTCTTCTTCTTCTTCTTCTTCTCGACACTTTCTCTTGGACACAGTCGCAGCGCCCGGCAGGCTACTTCTGGATCGATTTGTTCCAGAATAATCTCTGGCCCTTTTGCGGTGGATGAACTTCATACTGTTGCTCTTTGTATGATCACTTCTTCCAGTGTGGGGATGAGGGGATGAGAGGATGAGGAGCTGGCGGTCGCTCTCAGATGAAGGTGTTTCACCACGTAGATCATCTCATCGTTTGGTTTACAGACAGGGCCACTGGTTTGGACTCGTCCTGAACAATATTTCTGTGTTTTGTTGTATTATCTTTGGGGTGAAGTCATGTGACATCACTCCGATGTGTCCCCTAAAGGCTCGTCTCCAACGCGACGCAGCATGGAGGCATCGGATTGAAACGAGACGCCATCTTTAACACTTCATCTGAGGAGAGGACGCCACAAAAGAGTGAGATTGATGCAATGCACTGTGCACTTTATACACCGTTTGTGCAATACCTTTACTTTGTTTTGTGCCTTTTTTAAATTTATTGATTACCTTTATTGTGATTTGGTTTGTAGGAGGATTCAGCAACTTTGTAATATGTGCACATGACGTTAAAAATATCTTGAATCTTGTAGTGTTTTCTCGTAGTTTCAGTTTTCCTCCGATGAAGAGCAGCGCTGTGGTTTCTCTAGACTTTTCCTGGTGTGGAGAGTCAGAGACTCAACGACGTAATGCACAGGTGAGTTTATCTTGACTTCATTGTCAACATGTCAGAAAAGAACAGAACTATGAGAAACATCTTGCTTACATGTATTAAAGTGAATGAAAGCGTCATTGACGTGAACAGATGACACATTACTCTGCTTCCTCACACGAGTGGAACAAAAGAAAAGTAAAGTCACGTGTGTTGACTCAGCATCAACCAGATGAGAAGACTTCATCTATGAATTGATGCAGAGAAAGTTCTAGTAAAAGACTCCCAGAGCCCTTAAAACTAAACTTACACCCTTATTTACAAACACAGAATTACATTTTGAATGTGGATTTATTTAGATTATATACTTTCAACTGAACCTGTTAATTTGCACAATGTAATCTGGATTTAAAACAATGTAAATCTCAGTCCGTGGTGTAATTTCAGGCTCACGATGGAGGAAACTGAAACCCCGTTCAAACTTCTTGAGGCATATTTGGCGTCTTGACGGATGAGAGGTTCTCGGTCTGCGAGTCATTTTGGCGCTTTTATTCGAACTGACAATCCCGCTATCTCCAATTTAGATTAAATTCATTCACCTGACGAGTACTTACGCTGAAACAAGACCCACGGGCAAATTCACAAAGAGAGCTTCCACAAAAGGAGAAGATTCACAAAAGGACGGATCGCGGCGGCCGATACGGATCGCGGCGGCGGCGGTGGCGGCGGCGGCGGCGGCGGCGGCGGCGGCGGCGGCGGCGGCGGCGGCGCTCTACCTGCTCGGCTTCAGGTCCGATTCTTGTGCTGATGAGTTCACGGCGCAGCGCGCCCGCGAGGTTCTGCAGCCGGATGCAATTTGCCCTTTTTTTGTTTTAGCGTCTGATTGCAATTATTCATGTGTAAAGTAGAAGTGTTGCCTTCGCACAACGCACAACGCACAACGCACAACGCAACACAAGCCAGAAGGAAAAATAGCAGACCGAAAAAAGACAAATGAAATTTTCAGACCGTGATGAATTTAAATGACAAATATGCCACGATAAGTACAAAAAAGGGCGTGGCAGCTCTTTCAAAGGAGCCTCACTCACCAACAACTCTCTGAAGATGTTAATAATTTTATTGTAACTGCGACTATTAGTGCTGATCTTTGTGAATTGGACCGTTTTTGCAATGAGGCTCATTTGCATAGAAAGAGCCCAGTTTTTGCACCAAATCTCTGCATATTTACCTCATTTAAATATCTGTTTAGTAGCACAGGATTACCGAGATGCTATTTGCTTTGGGAGGTGGGGGAGGGGGGGCACACTTTTGCAGCATGCAGTTGTTTTTTGCCTGTTTTGTGCACGTTTTGTAGCCTCAAAAAGACACACAACCCTTCAGAAGCTAATCCGTGAGGCTGCGCTAGCAGCAGCTAACGTTCACCGTCTTAGTACGACGCGTAAGCTCGGGTTGCATTTGCTAATTTGCAATAAACACAAGTACAGTTGAGGGTGACGGGAAGATGCAGATGAAAAGGATCGCTAACATTAATGTCCATAACAATCACTAGCTGGATCAAAGAGGGGGGCACGCCAGGTGTAGTATTGTACAAGTACTCTCTATTGTTAGGATTACCACCGATTGGTAGTGAAGGGATGAAGGAAGGCTGTGTTGATGGGTGTAAACCTTCGTTGTTCTACCTCCGCCTGTCTCACTAGACGATGTTTCATCTTGAGCTTTGAATCAATTCGAAAGGTTTTGGTGGATCGAGTCGTGTTTCTTTTTGGCGTGAGGCACAATGCTAGCCGGCGTGTAAGAGGAGCGTACGAGGGCTTTATCCCATCTCAAGGTTTGTCTTTCCGTTCCTAAACCCCCTGTGGTTCTGTAATCAGTCTTTCTAAACCATCGTAATCTCTTAATTCACTTGTATCACTCCGATGGCCAGCTTTCTCTTTCCACCAGTGGCACTTTGTAGCTTCTAATCCTCTAAACTGCAGGAGATTTCCTGACCCACACCAGCCCCCAACACACATTAAGAGACATAACCAAAATATATGTTCACGGGGAGAGGATAACGGCTCTCACTGGAGGGGACATTAAACTGGCTTTGGGGCTTGTGGTCAGCAAATCTCCTCCAGTGATTCCCAGAGTATGTAATCCCGTACTTGTTGAGACAACCCTTAACGTCTCAGCGGAGGTAATGGATGGTGTTGTGTTGTTAGCACTAGCACGCTTTGGTTGTACTTCTCACAGAAGATCTATGCGTTGGAGAAGAGACGTTTGAGGACCAGTGGAAGAAAACACAGAGTCACAGTCGCAGTAGATGGAAGTGAAACGAGAGGTGTCAAAGGGTTTGGAGGGCAAAGTTAAAGACCTCAATCGAAGGAAAATCAGTGAGCTTTGTGTATAAAGTGCACTTTGAGTCCGTGTATGGAAGGAAAAGGGTTTTATTTAATGCTCCTTTCTTAATACGCCTCAGTCTATTCATGGCTTTATTATGTATATCTCCCATCGGCAGCATGGTTCACGGTTGCTCCCTAAAGCTTCCTCTAAAGTATGAACTTTGTCCTGAACACCTCCCACTTCCTTTTCACTGCCGCTAGCAGCCGGTTGATGACTTTGGTCCATTGAAGCTCAAGCGAGAGTTCAGTGATGAAGACGATCCCGACGCTCCGGTTCCTTCCTGAAGCTCAGTCCGAGTCTCACAGCGGTTTCTCCATCAGCTGATCGGGGGGCGTGTTTGTCGAATGAACCGACCAATCGGAGACGGCGCAATTCCCGCGAGCCGATGGCAGCGCTGCTGTCTAACTTTGAGATAGTTTCCTCGCTCCGCTGGCTGTCAGTTGTCATTTCAGCGCCCCTCCTCCTCGCCGGGCTCCTCCAATGAGCGCTCAGTCCTCTTCGTCCTTCATCATCGGGTCACAGCGACTCCCTTCTTCATCACCAGCACCATGTCTGGACTCCAGGAGGGATCCTGAAGGCGCAGACGTCAGCATCACTCGCTTATCCACAGTCAGGGTGGAGTTCAAAATATGCAATTGTAATAAATTATTGTTAAACAAGTCTCTCCTGTTTGAACTACTGTATATAGACGACATACAGACATGCGTGGTCCCCAGAGGATCATCCCTGCTGGCTTTGGGGTTCTCCGGATGAGTCCTGTCGTCCTGCATGGTATCGATATTGTGTTTTTTGTTGGTCGTGGTCACGACAACTTCTGTATGATCTCCTGACTTTTCCCTTTTTCACCAGGACAACGTGTATTTAAATACTTTTGGTCGTGCTTCAAATCAATGCACCGGCGGTTCGATCCCCGCGTCGACGCGTCCTCGGGCAAAACACTTAACCCTGATTTCCCCCCACGGGCGGCTCCGTGTTCGCTCCTCTGCATTAACGGGTGTGAACGATGACATGCAGCGAAGACTGAGGGATCGATACGCGTACATCTCCGTTCACCTTCTTACACGTATGATACACGGCTCACCGGCTGCAGACGAACTGCTCCAACGTCGGTTGGAGGGAGCGAGTCATTCTTATATTTCCTGCTCGCTTTCTTCGCCCGCTCACCTCCGTGAGACTCGCTTCCTCTTCCCCCGAATAGCATCCTCCTTTTTATCCAACGGAGGGAGGGGGGGGGAAGGGAAAGAAAGAGAAAATGTTTCAATGCCTCTGTCTGACGGGCAAAATAAATTGCACTTACAAGATCCAAATTACATTGTTTAACCTCAAAATGATTGGCCCGGGCCCCCTTCTCCCAGGGCCTGATCAGCCGGGTGATGTATGGCTTTAGTTTACTCCGGCGCTGCAAATCCCAAAGTGCTCGGCGGAGCCCCCCAGGGCGCCGCCGGCAGGGAGGGGCGGGAGCCAGAGGACGTTTAATGTTTCACATATAAGCCCCTTTTCTCGCACTCCACTTTAATTTGGAGGAGAGAGGAAAAAAATGGAGCTGCACGTGGTGAAAGAGGGGATTATTAGCTGGTGCTAATCTCTCTTTCTCTCTCTCTCTCTCCACCCTTGTTTACTGCAGCCCTCCTCCTCCTCCTCCTCCTCTTCCTCCTTCATAGCGAGCATAATGAAAGAGGAAAGAAAATGACAGTGAGGAGGCAGAAGAGAGGGAGAGAGAGAGAGAGGAAGAGAGAAAACTGAAATTGCTCTTCTTGTTTGTTGTGCCGTGTTGTGTCGCGAGCATGTAATAAGGCTCAAAATGTCACCGGTTCAAACAGTCGCCCTCAGGCAGTGTGGGATTGTGGGGATTTGTGTAGTGGCATGTGTGAGCGTTGATGAGATATCCACATCATTTTTTTTGGAGGATTAAGAAAAAAGCGAATCATCCCGGAGTTCGCGGGACGGATCTCTTCCTTTTTTTTTTTTATTGTTGTCGCGTCTAAACAGATAAATACCACTGGAATAACTTAATTGTCATATGATGGATGTCTTTTACGATGAATGCGGAGATTGAACAATGAATAAAGACGTAATATTACAAACGTGTGCAGGAAGAGGCGGTCCAACAGCTGTCATCTGGCCCTCCATCTCCAGGGGAAAAACATATTCAACTCTGTGTTTTTCTGTTTATTTTCATCCTTCCCTCCAAAGCCAGGCCCCTCCCTCCCCCTCCTCCTCCTCCTCCTCTTCCTCCTCCACCCTCCCCCCCGCCCGCCGGCCCAGTGGAGGTATCTTTTTTGCATTGTAGGAGGCGCCATCTGGAAGACGAAAATATTAATGACATGGCATGTCTCGCTGTTCTAATCAGCCGGCTTTCGGTTGCACACTGCTCCTGCGAGCGGGGAGGGGCGTGGTTGATAGTGTGTGTGTGTGTGTGTGTGTGTGTGTGTGAGTGTGTGTGTGTGTGTGAGGAGAGGGGTTGTGTGTGCAAAAAGCACGATTGATGCTTTGTGTAGCGACTGAATACAAATGAAGGATTTGTCAAACTGCAATATTTGGGTCCCGATGGATTAGCATGCGGCACCGGGGTAATTATGCACACAGTTGATTGAATGGAGTCAAAAACAGGAGGAATGTGTAAACTTGTGGCTGCCGCCGCGTTTGATTTCCATGGAAATGGAGGAGGTGACACACGCATATGCACAAACACGCAGACACACACACACACAGACAGAAATAGATGAACACCAATACATATATATATATATACATGCAAACGCAGGTGGGCTTGTGCATCACAGAGAGATGCAAAGACGCACATTAACATGCACAGGCAACTTTTCAGCGAGCACTTTCTATGTGAACATGCACACACACATGCACGCAAGTACACACCCTGAAACACACAGGTGTGACTCCAATTGTAATTAAGAAATGCACAACTATGAGCACTCACATTCAGGAGAACTCGTCAGCCTCAAAACTTTTTCCTGTTCACCTGCAGCACACTGATAAGGCTCATTGTTTTCTGTCTGTACCTAAAAAACACTCTGCTTCTCTTAAAGGGACAGCGCTTCTCCTGTGGATTGTGTGTCCTGACGCACACAGAAGTTGCGACAACACGCTCACCGCCGTCGATGAACATGTCTCGTTTAACTCTTTGAAACCTCTGGAACCAACTTTGTCTCCAGACCTCCTTTTCCTTGTGTTTGAGTCGTTGAAGGAACCCCAAATTAACGCCAATACTTGTGTTTATTTTGTGTATTTTGTTCAGCAAAGTCTTGGGAAAAAATGTACACCTGGAAAAAAAAAAAATCACTTTAAAAAGATATTTGGTCGCACTTTATAATAAGTGCACACTATTTAGCATTAGTAAAGCATTGATAAACCATTAACTAATCCTTTATAAAGCATTAATCCAACAGGAATACCCATTAGTAACTCATTAGTAACTCATCCATAAACAGTTATAAATGATTATTTCTTGATTAATAAGCTAGGGTTTCATGCTTTATAAATGATTGATTCCTCATTTGTAAATGAATTATTCAGAACTTATACATGATTAATAAGAACATTTGTAAAGTGTTAGTAAATGCTTAATTCATGATTAATTCACTAGTTACTACTAGTTAGTTAAGCATTAGTTAATCATATTCTGTGACCTAATCTAGTGTAGACTATTTATGCTTTACAAAGTATTAATAAATGCCATGATGAAGTTACCTGTTACTACTCATTAATTCACTAGTTACTACTAGTTAGTTAAGCATTAGTTAATCATATTCTGTGACCTATTTATCAATGCTTTACTAATGCTGAGTAGTGTGCATTTATTATAAAGTGCTACCAGATATTTTGATCATAACTATGAACATCCAGCATGATATGAGCCAGATTCCCCAAAAAAGCCTCCTGGAGCGTCAATAAGACACCTTTATGAAAAGATTAGGACCTAAAGAATCAGAATATGCAACAAAAATCACAATAAAACAAAGTCTTGTCCTGTTAGGAAGGAGTTTCAGTCAAAAAACTGTGTCGTTCGGTTCAAAAATTGAAAAAATATGACTCATTTTATGCCAAAAGATTGTCTGAATGGGGCATGCTGGGACTTAAAATCGGGAACAGGAGGATTTTCACGCACGGTTTTCTAAAAGGTTAAGAAAAGTAACACCAGCAGCCAAAGAATTAGTAAAAAAAATGGAAAAAATGTGCTAATTGCGTGGCGGACATTTAAAATATAGATTGATTTCCTGAAATTTCATCCCCTGATGTTTTTAAAGAGTAAAAAAAAACTCTGTCTTCCCTCAAACAACAAGCCCTCTGTTGAGATTATGAAGCATTTACATGCAAATCTGCGTGTAAATATGTCGGGCGGCGCCTCACACGCGTGTACAGGACGGAGCTGGAGATGAACTGGAGATGGTCCTGGAGATAGGAGCGTGATTTATTCCAGCAACCCCCAGTTAGGGCTCAATCATTCCCTGTGGGAGAGTAATAGCCCATTCCCTCGCTCTCTTTATTGTGTTCACACACATTTTGATTGTTTCCTTTTATCATTATTCCTGCAGAATTAAACACAGCATGAAATACATGCAGGCAGTTCTATTATGTATTATTGTCACATTGCAGCACACGCTCACTATTCCTGCAATCATCATAAAGACTTGTGTTGTATTTTAAATCTGTCATTATCTGTTTTTTTCTCGTCTCTCTCTCTCTATGTGTTTATTCTCCCGAGATTGAATTCATCAATATGAACGTATAATTCATAGTTTCATTTTAAAGCTCCTCCGGCTCGTTTTTAGAGTATGTAAATTTCTCTGACATTTGATTCTTTTGTAAATGTTTGCTCTTCCAGAAATCCTTCCCTTTACATCTTGGCCTTTTCGCAGCATGTGCAATAATTTCAGGCTTCAGTGAAGTACAATGTAAGTATTGATCATGAAGGTGTACGCCATGTGTGGCGAGCGTTGGGTCACGCCGCCGCTCCTTTTATTCAAAGTTTAAGATAATTCAAAAGTGGCGTAAAGCGTTGGATTCTTATTCAAATGCCATAGCAGAGGCAGCATTTCCCTCCAGGACGAGCCGGTGTGATTCCCCTCGACACGTTTCCAGGCTGCACTTTAAACAAACTCAATGTTCAGCTCTGGCAATTTAAAAAGTCTGAAATGTTGAAGTTGGCCTCGGTGTGTTACCCTTTGCACGAGAGTGTCTGAAGACGGTCTTGTTGGAGCGGTGTGATGGAAAGAGCTGCTCGCAGACTGATTACAACAGAAAAAATGATATAAAGTAGAAACTGGAGACGCCGATCAAAAGGAAATGAATCCCAATAACGATCCGGAGCAGAGCTCATGTGCACGGGAGACGTCCAACGCTCACCTCGGCCGTCTGGGAGAGGGCGATGTCATCAGAGAGAGGGCGACATCGTCCGGGAGAGGGCGATGTCGTCAGAGAGAAAGCGATGTCGTCTGAGAGAGGACGATGTCGTCAGAGAGAGGGCGATGTCGTCAGAGAGAGGGCGATGTCGTCAGAGAGAGGGCGACGTCGTCAGAGAGAGGGCGATGTCGTCTGGGAGAGGGCGATGTCGTCAGAGAGAAAGCGATGTCGTCTGAGAGAGGGCGATGTCGTCAGAGAGAGGGCGATGTCGTCAGAGAGAGGGCAACGTCGTCAGAGGGAGGGCGATGTCGTCAGAGAGAGGTCGATGTCGTCTGGGAGAGGGCGATGTCGTCAGAGAGAGGGCGACGTCGTCTGGGAGAGGGCGATGTCGTCCGGGAGAGGGCGATGTCGTCCGGGAGAGGGCGATGTCGTCAGAGAGAGGGCGACGTCGTCAGAGAGAGGGCGATGTCGTACGGGAGAGGGCGATGTCGTCTGGGAGAGGGCGATGTCGTCAGAAAGAGGGCGACGGCGTCTCGGAGAGGACGATGTCGTCAGAGAAAGGGCGATGTCGTCCGGGAGAGGGCGATGTCGTCCGGGAGAGGGCGATGTCGTCCGGGAGAGGGCGATGTCGTCCGGGAGAGGGCGATGTCGTCCGGGAGAGGGCGATGTCGTCCGGGAGAGGGCGATGTCGTCAGAAAGAGGGCGATGTCGTCTGGGAGAGGACGATGTCGTCAGAGGGAGGGTGACGTCGCCTCGAAGAGGGTGATGTCGTTTCACAGAGGGTGATGTCGTCTCGGAGGCAGAGGGTGATGTCGTCAGACGGCGTCTCCGTCTCTCTGCGTCTTCGCTCTCCAGAGGTCATCCTGCTGCATCAGAGAGGACGGAGGCAAAGAATCACGTCTGTGGTCACCACATCGCCCACGTAGACTCTGAGCCACCTGTCCCCAGAGGAAGGTGTGTGTGTGTGTGTGTGTGTGTGTGTGTGTGTGTGTGTGTGTGTGTGTGCAGATAGAGCAGGTGCAGTCCTTGTATAGGAAACGTCTCCACCAATCAGCAGGCTCCCCTCCAGCTTGGTCCCGCCCAGCTTCAGTCACATTGTCTCCAAAGTGAAAGAGACAGAAGCTGTTATTCACTCCAGCATCTCTCTGCTCACACGCTGTTCAAGCAACGCAAGAGGAAATAACCTTAAAATAACTTCAGGATCCAACATTGAGTTACTGTATGAAACTACGTTAATTAAGGACACATTTTAATACAGTGAGAGCTTATTAATAATGTTATATTGATGATTTAAAGCTCATCACAACGTTCACTTTGGATTCGGTGTTTTTTCTCCCTGTGTTTTGCCTCTCAGGCTGAACACACACTGATCCAAGCAGCTGATTGGTGGAACACATGGAGACACTTCTCATGGCTGAAGAAAGATATTTATGCTCCTTTTGCATAGATTTTGTTTGAAAAACAATGTAATGCAAATTTTCATTGTGTCACCATAATATTCCAGATTATGGAATCAGAATCAGCACCATGGACGGCGGCCATGACGGTTCAGCAGCTTTAGAGATTCTTGGCATATGAAGCCGTGTGTGTGTGTGTGTGTGTGTGTGTGTGTGTGTGTGTGTGTGTGTGTGTGTGTGTGTGTGTGTGTGTGTGTGTTTTCATACACGAGCATTTGGCTTCATAAAAAGGTTCAGGACTCCAGTTGTGAAATGATTCCAGTTCACACTCTCTCACCTCGTTAGTTTTTTTAATTTTTCACCTAAACAGGTTTATTTAATTTGCAGTCAACCGCACCGAAATAAACAACATCCCACAGCTGGTTGGATTTGAAATCTGTTCATTTGCTTATTTTAATATTGCATAGTTTAGATGAAGTGCTTGTGTCGGGCTTTTCCAAGCCGCTGTACCTGTTCCCTCTTGTGTCATTGAGGGAAGTAAAGACACTGTAAGTTGCGCTGACATCTTTTATAGACCTCGTCTTCAAATTGTTGGTTTATGTTTCTGTATTTTTAAGGGTAAATAAAAACACTCCTGTTCTCTGTCGTCTTAAAGTTACACAATGTGACTCCCAACAGTCGGTTAACTTCTTCTTTAAAACCACAATCGGCTCTCGAGCTGCCAGATTGTGTTACTTTTGGATTAATAACCTTCATCCTACACTCTGTTCTCCAGAGCTCGTTGTGGAAAACGTCTCTGTCGTTCGAGTTTAAGAGTTTAAGTTCTCGATCAAGACTTCCAGACGCGATCAAAGTGTCTCTGCTCGTTTGTTTCGCTCGCAGGCGGAGGAAAGTTTCTCAGACATGAATCCCAGCGAGCTGTGAGAAAGTCTTCAACATTACAGACAAACGTCTGGTGGTTTATAGACGCTGCCCATCGCCACACACATGACGACAGGGAGGAAGCGTTTAGGTTTGATTGACACCGTATGATGAAGAATAAGACATTTATATGTTTGACCACATGAGGAAGAAGAAGACAAGACCAAGTGGAGCTCTGATGTCAGACCACATGAGGAAGAAGAGGAGCGAGTAGCATCTTATAGCATCTACCAAAAAACAATATCTGTCCTCTGCGTGTTTATATTCAATGTTCTCTGGTCTTAAACGTCATACATGAACATACCAGAGAGTCCCAGTGCTCTGAACAGGAGGAAAACATCAGATACACACATGCATGTTACAAGCTTCAGTAACTTTGTTTGTTTTTTCTGTCTTTTAACGATTCAGATCCTCCCCCCATGTTTCAGATCCGTTGTCGGCTCAGATGTTGGCGGTCGTCAACGCGTTGCCAGTCAGAGGAGCAACGTGTTGCCAGTCAGAGGAGCAACGTGTTGCCAGTCAGAGGAGCAACATGTTGCCAGTCAGAGGAGCAACGTGTTGCCGGTCAGAGGAGCAACGTGACCAATCAGCACCTTCTGCAGGCAGGAAGTCGCCGCTGTGATCGCGCCTCAGTACGGTGGTCAAACGTTTTCATCGCTGGAAATGAAACAGAATAATCTGTGCTGTGTTGTTTCTTCATGAAACGTTGTGTGCTTGTTGTTCAGAGCGCACGAGCAGAGACGATGACATCACCGTTGAGTCGATGATGTCATCCAGATGATGTCAAACACACGTTTGCCTTCTCTCTCCGCGTGATGAGACGTCGGCTCGCGAGGCTCAAAGTGACGAAAGAAAACTCAACAGCAACGTCCGGTCGCCTTTTATAATAAGTACACAATGTTTAGCATTAGCAGAGCATGAATAAACACTGAATTCATCATTCATAAAGCGTTATTCCAACATGAACGCTCTAACGAGGACTAACTGAATTAATCATGAATTGCAGCATTATTTTAATCATTTAGTAAGACTTCACAAATGATCTTATACATTATCTATAAGTCTTTAATACTTAATTCACAATCCATCATTGATAAAGTATACAAACCCAAGCGTATTAATACAACATAAAACATATCACTGTGTCTATGAATCGCATACTAATGAGTTATAATGAGCGTTCATGATGGAATAACGCTTAATAAATGATGAGTTCTGTGTTTATTCATGCTTTACTAATGATAAACAGTGTGTAGTTATTATGAAGAGCTATCCGATGACCAGGTTACTGAAGATAATCCACAGTTCTGGTCTCAAAATCTGTGGATTATTTTACATAACAGGGCCGTGATGTCTGGAAAGTTATAAACTAAAACAGTAAATAGAAGTTTGTTCATTTCAGCAACAATCAAAGCTTTCATGTGGGACTTGAAGGTTGTTAGAACTCTTTTCTGCTTGTTTTTATATTAATGATTTCATATTAAAGTCCCTTTTTATTTCACTAAATGCGCTGCAGTGTTAATAACTCTCTCCGGTTTTGTTAATTAATGGATTTGCATGTTTCCATTGGGACGAAGTCACGACGGCATTAACTCTGCGTCAAAGCACAACCGAAAACTTGTAGTTTATTTGGATGAAACGATCCCTGTGATGCACTATTCTGTATTTGTCTTAAGCTCTTCGTCTTACATCAAAGTTTACTTTGTACAAAATGTTATCTTCTGATTTGAATGTAATTATCTGCAGTGTGCTTTTGAACTGGCTTTCAAAACCACGCTGCAAGACAGAACTCTCTGTATCAGGACATAACTAAATGTTTAAGAACGGTGATGGTTCATGCACAACACTTGTTAAAGGTATACACACATATGTAATGCACTTATAGAAACACAACAACAGGATGGAAAGAGAATCCAAGATTAGAAGAACTTCTTTACTTCACATGGCTCAGAGGTTTTTAGAGATCTTTTCTTTGCCAGCGTGCGGAGCCGGACATTTATACGATCTGAACTACTCTCAAAATTATAATCCCTGCATAAATCTGTGGAAACACAACCAGGGAGGCGATGGAGGAAGAGTGTAAGGCTTTGTGGCGCTGTGAGCTGTCGCACAGCCTGCACGGTCCCCTTGCAGCGCCACGTCCTGATAAATATGATGATGCATTTATTTGTCATGGTTGCTCATGAATTCAATTTTAAGGATTAGAAAAAAAATCTGTTTACTTTTTTTTTGGGTGCGTTCTCCTTGCAGCTGCACGTTGTAATGTGGTCTCTTTGGCTCAGCTCCTCCGAGACGCTCATCAGCTGCTTTGCACATGAGCATCTGTCACGTCCGCTGTGCGTCTTGTCAAATCGAAAAACACTCGGAGGAGGAAGGAGGACGAACCTGTGTGATGCCGCCGCATCAAAAAGTTGCAGAAGAAAAGAAGTTCTGCCGTAGAAAGGGTAAAGAAAAGAGGAGTCCTCTGTGTGGGATTTCAATTATGATCTTTTTTCTTTTCTCCCTCCACCTTTTGTTTCTTTAATAGAGGTCCTCGATTAATTTCAGAAAGGTTTTTTCTCCCATTTTTCTCTCGGCTGCCTCATTTTCATTAAATGTCCCTGCTGGAGCTCTGCACACTGTGTGTCACATTAGCCGCTTTAGCCGGCGAGAGAGCGGCTACGTCGGCCCGCGTTTCATTACAAGCCGTGTCTTTGAGATGTGCAATGTAAATCAGCAGGTCACGGGGTCACAGGAACACATTAATTCTTCGCTGTGGATGAAACGATTAGAGGAGCCTCGTGTTTCATTGTGCCGGCCTCCTCGCGCGCGGCGTCCAACTCCGACGCCCGACGAGCAGCTTTTTCAACCGTGTAGTTAACGTGGAATTAATCTCACCTGTGCTGCCTGTGACATTAAATAGATTTCACTCGCATGCAGCACAACACCAGCGACACACTACATGTGATGACAGTGGCGTAGTTAACACAATGCGTTAAATAGAAGGTTGTCTAAGGTAATCAACCCGTGAAGTGGAGTGGAGTCTTTGTGAATGTGCCACCTCATTTCAGGTCATTTTCTCGATTTTACATCCTTTCTTAAATTCCCTTTTTAAAGTCACTTGCATGTGATACAGACCCATGTGTTTTACATCTAAAATGACATTAAAGCCTCAGCTCTCTCTATAATGAGGCACCATTGTCCTAAAGCACAAGTGTAGGTGATGTTATGGCCCGAAAGCTGAAAAAGTGAGACTCTGTTTTGGAAATTCTTCATATTTCTTGTGAAAACAAACCTTTACTCATGTGGTCGAACTGGTCTGGTGATGGAAATCGTTTCACCAAAAGGTTTGAGGTGAGCTTCTTGGTGCTGAGCACAATAATATAAGAAATACATACGTTTCTGAATGTGATGCAAACTGATCTGTTGTTTCACAAATATTCAATAAATGCATTTATTGGTCAGATTGTTACAGAAGGTTTCGTCGGATCAGGAATATAACAAATACACACTAATCAACCAATCACTGTGATGCATCCCATGAATACAACCACATATGCTTAAAAACTATATATAAACATGTGATTTCCTCATGAATATGTTGTGTTTATCAGAATGTCACCGCGTGATGATGATGATGATCAAAGATAGCACATCCCAGCTCTGTGAGGAAGGCTCCATTCACAGATGTTTCTGTCTTCAGTAACGCACGAGAGGCTGAGAAACAATGAAGGAACAAAAATATATTAATGAAATGAATATCCTCAGCCACCGTGTCGCCTGCTCTCCTGGTGTGTTGACGAGGAAGACGATGGGAGACGAGATTAGTTGCTGGAGAAGTTAGTGAGCAGTGAACCTGAAATGTCACGACGTGCACGTGTGAATTTGGATCTTTCAAGAACAAAAATGCAGGTTTTCTTTTCTGAAAATGAATCACCGAAAGATTTGAAGAGATTGACATGTTATTGCGCAATCACACTTGCACAGAACCTCACGACACCTGCCTGTTTATTGCAGCTCGCTGCTTTAATTGATCTTTCTTTCCACCTCAGCAACATCCCTCAACCTTCCCTTATCTGTTTTCCTCACTTAGTGACTCTTCTCTGTGAAGGCAGGAAGCACTCTTACAATAAGATGCATGTTTTGTGTCTGTAAATTCTCCGTGTGCGTGTAGAAATATCATTTCATTACGTCGTGCATGAGGAGGATATGGCTACGTGTGTTAGCTTGAGTTGCTACATGAAGAAACAAAGTAAGAGAGGAAACCAGTGATGGAACGCAACCTGTGTGTGTGTGTGCACGCGTGTGCTGGGTGTGCACGTGTGCAGAGAGCGCGCGTGGTTGTGTGTCGGCCAGGCGGCCTAATCACCTCCTGCTACAGTGAGTCCAGAGCCCTCTTGGCTAACGCCCCCTTTGGGCCGCCTCCACCGGCGCCGGCGCTCCTCTGAGTGCACACTTTAATTAATAATCAAGCTAATTGGATTGAGGTCCCCCATTGTGTAGCCAGTGTGTGTAGAGCGTGTGTGTGTGTGTGTGTGTGCTGCGCATACAGTACGTATAGCGTGACCGCTTTTAGCTCCTGTGTTTCAGGGACCGTGTGTCTGAGGCAGCCGCCGTTTAGGTTCTGCTCTCCTTGTGCAAAATAAAGATGATAGTAAAACTTGATGGTGCTCAAGAGGCAGCTCCCATTTTATAGAAACGTCTTCCTTATAGGTTGTAAAACATGTACCTTTCGCTACCCTCCACACTCCAAAGGTACAATAAAGTGATAAAGTAGCACATTTATTGCATTTATTGCATAAACACCTAAGGAAAAACAGTGTTTCGCCCGGAAAGTTGATTTGATTTTAAAGGCTGGATATTCCATCTCTTTGACAAGGTTGACAGGGCTGTAAATACTCCACGGAAACCAATTCATGAACACGTATTAGTCACAGATGTTTGATGGGAAGTTTTAAGCTATTTCGCTTTCATTAGCCCTTAAGTCTAATGGTGCATTGTGTTTCTTTGTCAACTAAATGCCAATGATGGCAAAGACATGGCGGGGCACCCCTTCTATTCTTCTTTCCTGTCATATATATATATATATATATATATATATATATATATATATATATATATATATATATATATATGGTGTAGTTATTATGGTTACTGTGCCTTTCTACTGAGAGAAGACTAGTGAGCATTTCACTCCTCTCTCCTTGTCCTCTCATCTCCTCTCCTCTTGTTCTCCCTCAGGTTTTTTCTTTCCTTGCCCCACCAGTTAGTCCCCTCTGCCTCCACCTCCCTTCCTCCCTCGCTCCCTCCCTCCCTCCCTCGCTCCCTCTCCCCTTCCCTCCTCCTCGGCGTGGACGCTCGGCGGCAGGCAGGGCGCCGGGCGCTGCGGGCCAGTTCTCTATATTAGATGTCAGGCCTCAGATAGAGACTCAGGCCGGAGGGTAAACACTTTGACAGCTTCTACAGAGGATATTTTGTCTGTGAAATGGAGTCTGCATCACTCCAGGTGGAAAGAGACGGAGGAGCGAGCACTCTCACTCCTTCACTACATACTGTACGCTCCTCTGATGTAAGGGATTTGTTTGGGATTGGAGGACAAAAGGTAAACACATCTAGCAGCTGATCAATCATTTTTCTAATATGTCTACGTATCATTAGTTTTGACAGTCTGTTGTTTTTACTCAAACTACATCACACTGCTAGTTAGAATAATAATTAGTGCTTTTACACCAATGCTGAAGAACCAAATGGCTAAATCTGAATATCTCAAACAGGCTGAGAATATTTCTTTATTTTACTAGACATCATAAATTCTGCACCAACTTAGTAGAATTAACAGCTTATATGAGATTATATAAATTCCCACTATAGAAGGAATTAACAGCAGTAAATGTTCAAACACCTTAGAATTGTGAGACTAAAATATAGGGACTTTATGCGACATCTTCCCTGTTTATGATAGGTATTAAAAATCATGAGCAGAGGACTTGTGTATACGTGTGTGTGTGTGTGTGTGTGTGTGTGTCACACAAGGTGGAGGGTACAGGGAGATTTCTTGGATGCATGAGCTTCAGTATGGCAAATTAAATTTGAATGCAAATGCAGCGGTATTTCTTGACAGTAGGTGATAAAAACCCTATTATGTTTAATGATGTGCTTTGTGAATGTGCATGAGTGGAGAGTGGTCTGCAACTCAGGGGGCCATCTTCAACAGTCTGCACGCCGTCTCGCTTTCAACAGCCGAGGTGTGCACGCTTTGGTACGTGCACGCTTTTGAAAATCGGGTGGACTTCTCCGGTGGAGCTTCACCAGAAGAACGTTCAGCATGAGCTTCGTCCAAAGCTCTGAGGAAGTACATGAAGGCCATCGAATACTTTGCTGAAGTTTTAGATGTTTCATTGGGTTGTTTTTCTCCATCATTCACTCACTCACACGTCATGCTTCCAACATGCGTTGACCAGTTTCCTTGAACAATGGATGTTTTTTAACCTTGCCCTTACTATGCCCTCACCATGCCCTTACCATGCCCTCACCATGCCCTTACCATGCCTTCACCATGCCCTTACTATGCCTTCACCATGCCCTTACTATGCCATCCCCATGCACTCACCATGCCCTTACCATGCCCTCACCATGCCCTTACCATGCCCTCACCATGCCCTTACCATGCCCTCACCATGCCCTTACCATGCCCTCACCATGCCCTTACCATGCCCTCACCATGCCCTTACCATGCCTTCACCATGCCCTTACTATGCCTTCACCATGCCCTTACTATGCCATCCCCATGCACTCACCATGCCCTTACCATGCCCTCACCATGCCCTTACTATGCCCTCACCATGCCCTTACTATGCCTTCACCATTTTCTTACTATACCATCCCCATGCCCTTAATATGCCTTCACCATGCCCTCACCATGCCCTCACCATGCCCTTACTATGCCTTCACCATGCCCTTACTATGCCATCCCCATGCACTCACCATGCCCTTACCATGCCCTCACCATGCCCTTACTATGCCCTCACCATGCCCTTACTATGCCCTCACCATGCCCTTACTATGCCATCCCCATGCACTCACCATGCCCTTACCATGCCTTCACCATGCCCTTACTATGCCCTCACCATGCCCTTACTATGCCTTCACCATGCCCTTACTATGCCCTCACCATGCCCTTACTATGCCTTCACCATGCCCTTACTATGCCATCCCCATGCACTCACCATGCCCTTACCATGCCCTCACCATGCCCTTACTATGCCCTCACCATGCCCTTACTATGCCCTCACCATGCCCTTACTATGCCATCCCCATGCACTCACCATGCCCTTACCATGCCTTCACCATGCCCTTACTATGCCCTCACCATGCCCTTACTATGCCTTCACCATGCCCTTACTATGCCCTCACCATGCCCTTACTATGCCATCCCCATGCACTCACCATGCCCTTACCATGCCTTCACCATGCCCTTACTATGCCTTCACCATGCCCTTACTATGCCCTCACCATGCCCTTACCATGCCCTCACCATGCCCTTACCATGCCCTCACCATGCCCTTACTATGCCCTCACCATGCCCTTAATATGCCTTCACCATGCCCTTACTATGCCCTCACCATGCCCTTACTATGCCATCACCATGCCCTCCCCATGACTTCACCATGCCCTCATCACGCCCTCAACATGCCCCCTGCGGCCATTATCAGACCCGGAAAAAATATATATTTCTTTAACGTTGTTGTTTAACTTTATTTCACGTGGCTATTATTGTGTCGGTACACAATAATAAAAGTTACCATTAAATTAATGTACTTACTTAAATTCCAACGACTCGCCGTGAGCTCCGTCGACTTTCTGTTTCGCCTTCAAGTATCCTTTACAACAATAACAAACACATGTCCATAACCGTCCGGGTGTGTAGGAGTCCAACAAAGCAATCCAAATCCACTTTGCTTCAGCAGTAGCTTCAAATTCCCAAAACCGTCGGCCATTTTTCATGTTTACATATCGGTTCGCCGCCATTTTCCTGTGAGGCAGATGACCTTTGAACCTTTCCACAGAGCTAATGCGTGTAGTCTCCTGAAGAGAAGGCCTCTGGGAAATGTAGTTTTCTCAAAGCATTTCAAGCTTTTCCATTTCTGAAGTGATTTACACAGTTTCTTTTCTGAAAAACCTTCGAATGACCCCAACACTTTGTTTTTCTGTGGTTTTTATGGCAGATTTGGGTTCTTTCGGGCCTGTTATTAGTATGTGGGACCTTTGTAAAGAGTCAGAGGCCAATTATGCTCATATCATGCTGGATGTTCATACTTATGATCAAAATATGTTATACACAAAATACAAAAAAATGATATAAAATACTACAGTATTAGAACTCATGTGGGTTTCATACGACTACTTGTAAACTTGAACTTGAGACGCTCCCCCAGTGTAATGTGGCTTTCCAGCAGGAATGGTGAAAAGGTTAGCAGAGTGTGTGTGTGTGTGTGTTTCCTCCTTGTGTATGCGAGTGCAGTGTATTTGCAGTGTGGTTGTGTGTGAATCTAAAATATGAGCTGCTTGTCTTAATGAGGGAGCGAGTGTTTAGCGACCTGTCCATTCACAGACTATTGATTCGGTTTGATGTCTCTGTACACGGCCGAGCACTTTGTGGGGATGCATAGCAGGCGGCATCGCACAAACATATCCGTTATGTCACAACATGGACACACACACACACACACACACACCAAATGCATTTCTTCAAAAACGAGCCAGTGGTTTCCAAAGTCCAGCCAGAACGGTATTTAAAAGTAATGACATTTCCTAAAGATTCATGTTCTGTCGTGCTTAAAATCTTTTTGATTCCGCTCTGGTTGGGTCATTTGTTTTTTTTAAGCCTGGTTGTCAGCCTTTGCAGGCAGCAGGGGCAGTATATCTTCATCCTTTATAACCACTTGGGTTTCATCGTCCTTGAACTACTGGTTGGCTTTTAATGGGAAATATCTGCAGGAGGTGTTGAGTTTTATTTACAGCTGCTAAACACGGAGAGGAGAAACGACGTGAGAACATTTGGATGGAAAACATTATTTCTGTTCAAACGAGAGTCGGCGCGCTAGTTCGGCTCTGTGCGGCTGCACGGCACGCCGGTGCTTTCAGCTAAATGCTAACATTAGCGTGGCGATCCATCCAATAGTTGCTGAGACTTTTGACTCAAACCACTACATCAAGCTCATAGCGGTGCTAGAGGAAAGGAAAGGGCTTATTGGAAGGAATTTAATATAATATTCTCAACTATGTCTTAACCCGATGAAAGCAAGTGCTTGAGTCATCGTAGGAACCCCAAATTAATTGCAATACTCATGTTTATTGTATGTATTTGTTCAGCAAAGTCTTGGGAAAAAATGTATATCTGCAAAAAAATTAATGTTGAAATTTGTATCGTAACTACGAACATCCAGCATGAGCCAGATTCCCTAAAAAAGCCTTCTGGAGCGTCTATAAGACACCTTTTTGGAAAGATTAGGACCTAAAAAATCTGAATCTGCAACAAAAATCATAATAAAACAAAGTCTTATCCTGTTAGGAAGGAGTTTCAGTCAAAAAGCGATGTCGTTTGGTTCAAAAATGGAAGAAATTATGTATTTTATGCCAAAAGATTGTCTGAATGGGGCATGCTGGGACTTAAAATGTTTTCCAAAAGGTTAATTTATACTATGTTATTCAAATTAACAGGGTATTGTGCTATGTTTTTTTAAAAATACATTATAAACCGCATCTTTGATGCTTTTTAAAGCAACGGGGCTTTCTTGAGCTTATACACTGGACAGCACATGATCGCACGGCTGACAAGATGCATAAAAATGCTTTATTAAAGTGTACGTTTGAACGCTCGCTCCACAGCAGCTTTGTCCTGTGGAGGGGCTCGGGGCTCGGCTCCAGCCAGGTGGAATGACAACAAACAAGCTGTCAGAAGTAATCACATCTCCCAGACACCGGACACGTGAGCTCACCAGCGTATCTGTCCATCAGAGCCGGTGGCGACGTTACAGACGGACAGACGTCTCGGCGCCGATGAGGGTCTCTGTGTTCCAGGTAAAGATGACATCAAGCCCCTCGTACAGTCCTGACAGCACAGACCGCACCTTGAGACAAGTGTCTTCACTTTCAGTCAGTGGCTTAGCTCGAGGATGTCTATGGAAGACCATTTCCGACACAAAAAAATACAACAAAAAATAATTATGACAAAAAAAGTATGACAAATACATTTTTAAAAAAAATTTGACAAAAAAAAATAATTCTGACAAATACATTTTAAAAAAATAATTTGACAAAAAAAAATAATTCTGACAAATAAATAAAAAATAAAAAAAGTTTAACTTTTTATTTATTTTTTGTTGCCTTTTTTTCGTCAATTTTTTAAAATTTATTTATTTTGTCACCTTTTTTTGTCGCATTTTATTTATTTTTTTGTTGCCATAATTATGACTTCTTTTTTTATGTGGCAGGAATGGACTTCCATAGGATGTCTTTTAAGCGCCACCAACCTGTGTTCCTTCAAGTTAAAAGTTCACAAAACAGGTGAGAACCCAATAAGTGAACACATGAAATGCTTGTCCCCGGCCGCAGGTACGTTGCTTATTGTTTTATTTCATTATTCCATGTTCATAATGCAATTTTGTTTACTTCCAAACAAGCACAATGTGTCCAGAGTGACTGCAGGGAGTCAAGAAAAGGAACCGGAGTGGAATAAATATGCGTCGCTGCTGAATCCGCGAGGGAACGTCCTTCCCTCAAAACCTGTTTACCGGCACACACACAATAACACAAGCTCTCCGTCTACCTTTAAACTCTCCTTTTGAATGACAGGATTATTTTTTTGTGGCAAGAAAACATTTGAGATAAGTATCACTATCTCTTCTTCCATCACTCCAACTGCAGGTTATTGAATATCCCAGTGGAGGGGAAAAACTAATTACGAAATGTGTCTGGCTAAGAGAGTTATCTGCGAGATAGCCCGCAGTGCAGCCATGTTTTAGCCCTTTTGTTTTTTTGTTGTGCAAACTAATTAGTTTTTTCTCTTTTCTTTTTTTAAAGGAGAAATGCTCAGCTGCTCCCCAAACTAGTAATGACCTTCCATTGGAATTATGACACCGGCAGATGTAAAGCTTTTGATTAAGCCCATTTACACGGAGCTCGCGCTAGTTGAGATGTTCGGCTCTGATGCTCGGGATTATAAGTCCCGTTCTGTTTTGCCGAAGGTGGAGCGCTTTCCCAAATTGCTTTCATTATGAATACTGGATCTCTCCCTAACTTGATGAAACCTTGAGATGATAGATGTACTAAAGGTTTACATTATTTTCCAAAGCAATTTCTAACAAACTTTGTTAAAAAGCTATCACTTGCACGTGTAATTTTGTTAAGCAGTTATTAAAATAAACTACTTCACACTAAGCCCCCTATTTAAAAACTGAAATTGACTTGGCTGAATGAGTGTGGATGTGCTGTATTAGTTCAGTATTTTCGTCCTCAACTTTGGGATGAAACAATACAATTAGCCGCTCCAGCGGATGACTGCTCAAATCCCTCAAATGTGCCAGACTAATAAACTCTGTTATTAATGCGGGACAAAAAGTTATGTTGACCATTTTGACACCAACATAATCGCTGCATGCTTAGGTAACTTAAACTGAGCGCATGGGATTTTAGTTGGTTTCGTCGCTAATGAAGCTGCTGATTTATATATTTCATCTCCATAATCTCTTTTCTCATAACTTGTTTCCATATAAATGTGGATCCATGAGAATGATAAAAAGTTATGATTCATTTATTTATAGATACTCGTATTAGCTCTGCTGTCTTTGTAATATATAATATAGGAGTGAACTCATTTAAATTGAAAATATAGAGGAAGTTCAGACCTTTGATTGTTTATTATGTTGAGAAGATTAGCTCATAATTAAATGAACAGTTTGACAATATGGGAAATATGTTTATTCACATTGTTGCAGTGAGTCACATGCCTACAGCTTAGCTTAGCTTAGCTTAGCATCGGAACAATACAAGAGGTGCATTAAAGTTAAATGTGATAGAAGTAAAATGCATTATCGCTAATGTTAATATGTAAACATGTTTCTATTGCTAATGATATTTAAACTCAACCGAAATACCAACATCTGTTTTTGTTTTTATTAATTTGGGACAGTTTTTATATAGTAGTAGTAGTAGTAGTAGTATAGTATATATATTATATATATATATATATTTATATATATATATATATATATATATATATATATATATATATATATATATATATATATATATAATAAGTCCTTAATATTATATATAACTATTATTATTATATATAACTAGAAAGAGCATTTCCTGCTGAAAATGCGTTGGAATGCAAAAAGCTGAAGCTTATAGCTGAAATATTTGAAAGAAATAGCTGAATATAGCGGAACATAGTGGAATATAGCTTAAATTAGCTAAATATAGCTAAATATATTTGAAAATGAAAGAATAGCTGAATATATGTAAAAATAGCTGAATATATTAATATAGCTGAAAATAGCGGAATAGATGAATATATAAATAAATAGCAAATCATTATTGAAAATATAGAAAAGGCAAAATACCTACTGAAACATTTTACAGTTCAAAGTCATTTAATTGAACTGTTGAAAATTCTTGTCGTTTAAATTTATAATTGGAAAAGTTGAAAGGAAAACTGCATCATCTAAATCAGGGGTGTCAAACATACGACCCGGCCCGCCACAGTGTCCAGTCCAACAGAAGAAAAAAAAAAGTTTTTTTGAAAAATTAAAATCTGTCATAGGTGGGGTTTGAACCACTGACCCTTTGCTCCTAAGGCGGAGTTGCTAACCACTGATCTACAGGTGCAGTTGGTGAGAGACCTGATATTACTGAGTGTCTACAAAACCATCCGTCAAACCTCAACGTGAACGTCAGTGACGCTGTTAATCCTGACGTTTATAACCAAAGTGACCTGCACACACGCGCGCGCACACACACAAACGAACGTGCACGCGACCATAATAACACGTTCACGCGCGAGCACGGCCGTTCATGTGCGCCACCCGTTCGCGTGTGCGGCCGCTTACGTGCCTGCTGCCTGTAGATGCACAGACCAAAGGGCTGCTGCTGGGGACGGACCGGCTCTCCCATTCAGTCGGACCTCAACACGTCTTATCTGTTGGATTCCTATCGACCGCAGTTTACGGCAGAAGACAAGATTTCCAACGTTTTGAGCTATAAATTATGTCCAAAGAGTATACGGTTTGGAGTAGAGAGCAAGTTTAAAATATGTGTATCGCCAAGTGCCCTCGCTCTGGAGTATTACGTCACTGCTCTGAGCTGCCCAACACACAATAATGAGAAAGGCAGAAAAGGTGCGGAAAAACTATAAAACGAAAACGCCGACAGTTAAAACAATATAGGATATATCGAAAAGATGAGTAATACAATAACAGCAAAAACGTTTTGTCAACATTTTAAAGGTGGAATGGTGTCTCTAGCTGGAGGCATGACAGAGCCTTTCCCTTTTGAAGTTGAAGAGTTGAAAGCGGATTTGAAGATGTTCTTCATTGGAAACCATTCATTTTTTTTTTATAAAAAGCTGAATAATTTTAAAATTTGAGAAAATATGAAAAATGTAAAAGCGTAGATTAATAGCTAAAGGTTTTGTCAACATTTGGAATTTTAAATATTGTCTCAAGCTCAATGTATGAAGAAACTGTAAACGTTTGAAGTTGAAGATGATTTGAAGATTTCCCCATTGGGTCCCATTATAAAAAAAATCATAAAAAGCTTAATAATTTGGAAATTTGAAAAGTCAGAAATATGAAAAGTCATAGCCATCGTCTCCTTAAGTAGCTGAATATTTGAATAATTGAACTTTTTTCTGTAACTGGAAATATGAAGGACTAGTTACGGTCCAAAATACGGATGGAAGAAATAGAAGAAACAGTTTAATAAAGATTTGAAGAACAATAGTTGGAATGCTTGCAGCATTCCAACTAATTATTATATAACTTATTATAAGTTATATAATAAGTATATATATATAATATATATATATATATAAACAAGTAGAAACTGTCCCATATATATATATATATATATATATATATATATATATATATATATATATATATATATATATATATATATATATATATATATATATAAACAGATGTCGGTATAATTGACGTCTGAATTAGGTATTTTTTATTTTGTTTAGATCTTTATTCACATTGTTGCAGTGAGTCACATGCCTACAGCTTAGCTTAGCTTAGCATCGGGACTTGCTGCAGTCATTTTCAGGTGTTTTTGCACGTTTCTTTTCACGTCTTAATGCTAAGCTAAGCTAATTCTTGCCTGACTATCTACATATTTAGAAAAATAAATATGTGTATCGACCGAATGTGTCAAACGTGTCCCGTTAGCATCATAAGGTTGATCACATATTGGTTGAAAGACTAGTCATATTATCCCTTCACTGCCGGCTCCACCCGTATTGTGTAGCAGTCTCCTGATTGGCCGTGTGTGCAACCTGCAAACACAAACAGCAGAACATATGAGCAATATGTCCCTTCATGTGAGACATTTAAAAAAACTGTACCTCAGAGTGCAACACGAAAAAAATCACAAGCTCGCTTTGAAGTGAAGTGACAGAAATAATAATGAATCGCTGTCCTTCCCTGTGTAGCTGGAAACCAATAAAACACATCAGGAAGGTTTGCCATGCCCTATCGGCTACTGGGAGCAAAGAAAAGGAAAGGAAGGGCTGTCAGTGAGGCAGCAGAAGGAATAAAAAGAGTGTTCTCTCTGTCTGTGCCACAAGAACTCACCCCAGGGACTTATCTCCAGTGCCTGTGTTGCCGATCCGTTAATGGCTGGCATCATAACTCTCTGCGCCGAGGCTGTTTGCTGCAGCTTCTGTCACAGGTTCATCATTACGCTGATAGCTTAACACTCGGCGAGGAAACAGAGTAGCCTCCCACTGGTGTAGATCAATCCTTTGACACCGGCAGAAACCCTGAGAGTATATCCTCAGCACTAATACAACCCACTGAGAGAATAGGAGAAGGTATATAAACCTGTTCAGAGCCGCAGACTGCAGCACGAATACAGAGCCTCGAATTAGTGGATCTGTCCTCGACTAACTGATGGCACAGAGGACACTTTTCAAGAACCAAAATCATCCTATTGAATAGTTGATGTGGCTAAATACAAAATTTCTGTTGATTTTCTTTTAGTGGATCATGTTTTCTTGTTGTGAATTTGTGTTTTTAAGTGGAAATTTCTTTTTAATACAAAGTTACTTTGACTGAAGTTAAAGTTTGATGGAATATCGGCACAGTTCAGTTCATCAGAAACATATACAAACAATATATGCATTAAAAGTTAAATGTTAGGAGTAAAATGCATTATTGTCCATGTTAATATGTAAACATGTTTTTATTGCTAATGTTATTTACATTCAACCGAAATACCGACGACAGTACAGTACAAAAACTTTATTTAGGCGTTTTTTATTTCGTTTAAGAAACATATAAAAACAATATAGGAGGTGAATTAAAGTTAAAGTTATGGACCGTTCCTCCTTTTACAATGTCCAAACTATAGACACTGCACGCTCGACTATAATACTGTTGTGTTAATACTGTCGCCACTTGTATAGATTTTACAGACTTTAGAAGTTACTTGAGATATTAATCTTTCCATATTCTCCATTTGTTTTTAAGTAGTTTGTTTATGACTTATAGATATTAAGATAATTAGATTCAAGATGTTTTTAGTGTCATAAGCACAGATAACAGTTATTCTTTACAATAAAAAGCTTATTTTGCTCGGTCCTCCTTACACAGAATTACAATAAACTTACAAATAACGAATAATACACAGAAATGAAACTTGAATGCGATACAAACACCCGTCCCACTCCCATACCTTTATTTATATCGGAGCGTCACAAACTCATCCATTGATGCATTCATTAGTTTCCTAATGCGAGGCTTCTGAGTGGGACGCCGTCACATCTGAGCCTCGTTGGAGCTCTGAGACGGAGACAGGAGGCAATTATGAGCCCGTTCCAAAATGTGATTGCAGTTCGGGGGCGAAGGGGCGGTCTGTTCGGGCCGCATCGCCCGGTTTATGGTCTGGAAGCGCTTTTATCTGGACGTCACAACGCTCTTCAACATTTCTTCCTCTGAATAATCACAACAGTGTCTCGTAGTCAGGGATGATATTTACTTGATATGAGCAATATTGTTTTTGGTGATATAGTGATTTGAGTATGGATAATTTAAATGATCTCTTATGTTTTACCTGCTATGTGCTTGAGATTACAACCAACCCAATATACTTTGCTACCAGTTTATTTATCTTTAAAGCAGTACAATGCTGTTTTTTTACTTGCCAAAAGGGATTACAGCTTGTACCGTGTCACAGAAAGGTTATGTCTGCCTCAAAATGACTTTATTTCATTCATCCTTTCCTCTGTTGCGCTCCCTTTCCCTGTTTTTCCACCATTAAAGGTCTTTTGGGGGGTTTCCTGTCCCTGTGTGAAGGTCCCGGGACAGAGGATGTCGTGTGTTGTACAGACTGAAAAGCCTTCTGAGGGAAAATGTTTTTATGTTTGATTTTATAAAAAGGAAATTGAATGAGGGTTATGTTTGAGTCAACAGCCTCAAAGACTAAAGAACAAATAAACATAAAGTCACATCCACTTCTCTCAAATAAGATATTTCACATATTTTGCGATGATTGTAATGACTGAAGTTGAGAGTGTGTGTCTTTTTAAGTGTTTCCAAATCCTGCATAGCTTTGTCATTTTATTTTTGAACATAGGGATGGGCAGTATATCGAATATACTCGAGCTATTGCAGCGTGTTCTACGAGGGATATAATAAATTACCACGTTGTGAATCGAGTACACATATTAGGCTGATTGTCACGTCATCTCTTCTAAGCTGCTGGCATGAGACTCACTTTGGTGTTTTTCTTTCTAGTCCTAAAACTGAGGAGCTGGACTTTAAACTCAAATTGTCATATTCGGTTAGCCTCCGGTTAGCTTCCGGTTAGCTTCCGGTTAGCCTCCGGTTAGCCGGCTCATACGTTAGATGGGAACCGCTGTCACGTTCATTTCTGCAGTGAAGTACAGGGGAGATGTTTCCTTTCTTAACACATTTATAGACGTAGACCAGGCGTTATCTGCCAGGATTTTAGAGTAAATCAGTATCTACTGTAAACATCTACAGCTACGTCTACATCTACAGCTCTCATGTAGCTTTGTAGCGCTGCTGGTACTTTCTAACTTGCTGTCTCGCGTTACAATTATACATGAAAAATCAAAGTCTTAGGACATCGATATAAAGATATAGGGGCATGGATAACAGGCCACGGCCACAGATAATCGACTCAGATTGAAGGCGTAGCTTTCAAATCCACCGGCACGCACACAGCACATTGTGTTAAGTGTGTCTGTGTCTTCATGCTCTGCTGTACACTATTGTTCAGTTCTGTGCACTTTTGGATGATGCTTGTCAGTTGCTTCCACATTTAGCCAAAGAGATACTGCAGTGAATGCCCTGCTATCCGCAGGGTCAGTGCCTTTACAATGGTTTCTCTCTGCACTTACAGAGATTGCTACGTTTGTCTGGTCTGCTGCAGGAGACCTGGACCCTCTCAGAGGACAAGACCCCGTATGCGATGGAGGAGACGAAATGCAATTAAACATGTTGCGGCATCTGCAGATCTGGGAAAGAGCTCCAATGTAGGGACCAGAAAGGTAGAAGGGCACGGTGCAATGCTGTGGCTGTTTGGCTAATGAACTGATTTGTTATCAGGTTAACTAGCTGATAATCCTGGATGATGTCATCTGGAGTGTATAACTGCTGGTATTCAGGAGCTGTGCTGCCTCTTTAGAGCGTTCGGGAGGTAAGTAAAGGGAGACTGGTCTCTGGTCTGTAAATCATTGGTAAGAGAGCCTGGAGACTATTCACGTTGTCAATGAAGCTTGCAGAAGTGAAAGGCAACAGAGAGAGAGAGCTTCTGTCGCAAATCTCATCCTCTCCTGACACCTGTCATCATTCACTTTTTTTTTTTTTTTTTTTTGCAGAAGAAGAACAGTTTCATTCTGTAGACCCAGGAAGAAAATAGTATTGAATAACCCCCTCGGTCAAATATTTTTTAAGGAACTTGAGGCCGTGTGATGAATTAGGTGGTCCTGCAGATCAATAGCGCCTTCTTTCTTCATAGCTCAAAATGGGATTTGTCAAATTCGGGGCAAGAGAGGAGTCCATTAAGTTCATCACACTGACGGGCTGTAATTTGGAGGTAAGAAAGAACAATATGAGGACTGTGTGTGTGTGTGTGTGTGTGTGTGTGTGTGTGTGTGTGTGTGTGTCGGGTTTGTGGGGACATGCTTTTGATCACACAGTCACATTGTGGGGACTCTCAGTCCTTATGAGGACACGATGCAAAACACAGTATAAAAATACAAAAACGTGTCTGGACTGTTTATTATCAGCAAAGAACTGAGAAAAAACATTCTTTAAACCTGCAATAATTGCTTTTTTGGGGCACTTGCATTCAGTTGTAAACACAATTGTTGCATATTATCAACGTTAAGAGCATCTATTTGAAGTCATGCTTCTGCCACCTGATTTAAATATCCAACAGTCTCTTCTGGTGTCCAACATCCCCCTGAGGGATATACCTGCTGCTAAATGCTGAACTGTGCATATCAGCTACTCACGGGTCCTACTTTGTCTGTCAGTCGTTCAGCGCTAGTTGGGTTTACATGTAAACAGCTGCCTCTGTGTCTGTAAATGAGAGTATAAGGTGGAGGTGTGGAAATGTCTTGATGCTAAAATGCATTGTGATGCACAGTTGTTCACGTCTGCGTTGATGCAGTGGCAGAATATAATCGGGATTGTGGTTTCATTTCGGCTCAGTGCTAGTCTTGGGTTTTGCTGTCATCTCTCATTCTCATTCTCATGCTCTCTCTCTCTCTCTCTCTCTCTCTCTCTCTCTCTTTCTCTCTCCCTCTCTCACATTAAAACACATTGATAACAGCAGCAGCTCCTGATACATTTGCATTCAGTATAAGCTCATTACTGGCACAAAAAAAGAAGTAATAATTATGACAACAACAAAAAAAGTCACAATTATGACTTTAAAAAAATACATATATATATATATATATATATATATACATATATATATATATATATATATATATATATATATATATATATATATGTATATGTATTTCTTTTTTTGTAGCGGAAATGGGCTTTCATATCGTTTGGAGTAGATAGTAAAATAAAAACTTTCTTTTCCTCAGATTTTAATTACGTTTTGTGGAGTTGATAAACATGCATCACACAAAGTTATTTACAATGTTCCAGCAAAAATTAATTATGATGCTTGCACTGGGTTGGTTTGACATTGCTTCACATTGCATCTTTATTCTTTAAAATGTGTGCAGTCAGCAGAAATGTATGTCTGTATTATTCGTGTGTGCATTTGACTGCACAACCGCTGAATGTTTGTGTTTGTTGCACGAAAAAGGAAAAACGGGACAACTTCCCTACAGTGGTGTCATGGATCTGCTCTGAAAAGCAATACTACCTAGGAAGGAAAAAAAATATTAAACAAGCCAAAGATTTAATTGAAGTTGTATTTGCCTTAATTATAAAAGTAATTTCTTGGAACAACACATCGTACCTACGCTGTACAAAAAGTTCTGAGGGACACTGAACGCCACGGCTGCATCTGAGTCATGTTTAAAATGTGTGTGTTCTCATGAAGTATTCATGAACTCAGTTTAATGCTGGAAAATTGAAGAGGAAACAACATAAAAGCGACGCATAATTAAAGAAGAGAGAATCTCAGCAGCATTAAATCCGAAAATGTCACTTGGTTACGCGGCATAATGGCCCTTGATTAAACAGTGTTTTCCTGGACCGGCAGCTAAAGACTATTATGTCATCAACACTGGGTTAGCTTGCAAACCCTTCAGTTCTTCTTACCTTTTCATCTTGTTGCCCTATAGATTCTGATGTGACATACAAACTAACACAAAAAAGGCATTCTGTCATTTGCTTTTACATGAGCACCATACTAACAGTCCAACTTCCAGCATGCTAATGAGTGAGAGTCTTAATTAAAATGTCAAGGTGGCGTGATGCCCCATTAAGGCTCCCCCCTCCCCTCCCCATGCCTTTTCTGCTTCTGATCCTCCCCAGGGACCTATTAGCCCGGGCCAAAATGATTGAAGTTCAAAGAGGTGAGCCCGAAGGTTGGACGCTCATCGCTTCGCGCTTCGCCGTCATCCCAGCATCCTCCAACCCTGACCTTTAGCGAGACAGCCGTCCCCGCTAATGCGCTCGCATATCTAATGAGAGAGGGCTTCAGACTCAGACCTCCCTGTCAGCCGTGTAGGCGATAATGCCACCAACCGTTACCCACCCTCCGCTTCCAGCCCGCCTCCCGTCCACCTCCACACTGACTAAACAAAAAGAAAAAGGAAAAAGTAATTTGTCAAGCTCTCCTGTCCCTCGTTGTTGGACGATCCTTCGGCACTTTGCATCTTTTTGATTCCCCCTCTCTGCTTCCTTCTTCTTGGGCTATCTCTCTCTCTCTCTTCTTTACATCACCTGTTCTTCTTCCTTCCAAGGAAAGGTTATTGGAAAGGACAGGGCAGTGCCTGCTTTTCATAACGGGCTCCCGTGGCTGTCACGAGTGGCAGGGCCGTGCTAATGAGCCTCGCTCGACACACCGACGTAACGAATCCTCCAGCACATCAACGTGATTGAGACGGTGTCCAAACTAGTTGTTGAAGCGAGCATACCGAGTCTGGAAACTCACCGTCCAAGAGCCATAACCACCGTGCCGTCGCATCACCTACGAATGCGACCTTCTGCGGTCAAACCGGATCCTTACCAAACCTTCAGCGACACCGTGAACTTGCGCCCATGTGTGTGGGAAGCCATGTTTCCCCTCGAGAGCTGCGGTGAAGCAGGCCAGAGCCATTGCGTTAATGATGGCTGTGCATGTGTGTGTGACACACACACACACACACACACACAGGTCTTTCGACAGACCATGGAGCGTATCTCTTTCTGCACCTCCCAACGCATCTCCACCGCAACGCCGACCACACGGCCAAAGCACGCACGACTCTCGTTCCAGGGGTCTGAAACCCTTTTGGGACCTCCACAACCTTCCCTCTTGACCTCCCCAGAGACAATTATCCTTACCCAGCAGCCCCCCTCCTCCACCCTCACACTTCTTAATGGCTGTGGGTGGGATGGGGTCAAGGTAATCACTGGGCCATGAATATTTGTACCCACTCACTTCATCAGTGTGAGATTACCAACAGGGAAATCAATGAGCGGTGCCCTAATGAAGGATCTACACTTGTGCCCAATGGACCTGTTACTTTTTATCTTTTCTCCTAATATGGTATCAATGAGGTCCCCAGACACTGTGGCGCATGCATCATACAGCATGTGGGATCGCTGTATCGGTGCACATAGTCATGCGGTGATGGAGGGAATGGAGACTATTCCCAAACTGTGCAGAACATACCAACTTATACTCAGGTTGTTTTACTCATTCATTAGCCTGCACCTCAGGGGTGTTTTTATTAGCAGCCGAGCTAATAGTGAGGGGGCTACGCTACGTTCACGTCGTGTCAGTAGAAAAATAACAGCGCTCTCTCTCTGACTCTGAATGTTATCGCTGAATAATATTGTTTTACGGCCGTGAGAGTTGCTTTTGTTTGAATGACGTCTGTAAAATATCCCGATAAACCGCGACGCCGTCACTGAACACACGCGACGGAAATATCTCGTGAACAATAACGGTTCAGAAATATAGCGACAGTTGTGATTTATACATTCCTGTACGTTTTCTAGGTTGGCAGTCGACTGTCCGCCATCTGACTGGATCACACACTGTATATGATGCACGGACAGGATGTGTGTTAAAAACACACACTTTACTGAACAGAAACACAGCCTTTCGCAGGTGCACAGGACACACACACACACTCACACACATGCAAACACACAGAGCTGCTTGGCCCTCGGTCTGCCGCGCTCCAGCGACCCTATCTTATTAAAGCCTGTCAGCATAGCTAGCACTATCATAAGCTTTTTATTATTGACTCGGAAAATATGATAATTTGGAAATCACAGGCCGCCTCCTAAAGACTCCACCGTCACTTTCAATTTTAGCTGCTCTCCCTTCTTTTAATGGGAATGATGAGATAGCAGGAACTTCACAAGCTTCACGAGTTTCACCATTTCTCCCTTCTCTCCGGTATATCAAATTATTTATTTATTTGTCTGTGTGTGTTTTTTTTTTAATTAGTACGTTATAATTGAGGTCTGTCACCTATTGCACCTTCAAAGAAAGCTAAAACAAATTTAATTAAAAGTGGTATCTGCTTTCAGAGGGGAAATTGAATTATGTTTGAAGTGGGACAGATTGACAGTTGACAATACAGTATGTGTTCTTCTAAAATCAGCTGCTTTACCTTTTACTTTACTTTTTAGAGTTTCCTTAACATCCAATGCAGATCCACAGCAGGCCCCCAGTGCAGTGCTCCTACTTTATTGTAATTGCAGTGGTTGTGTATGTTGAATAACGACGCTAATCCCCTTTAGCATCAGTGATCTGAAACTGAACCTGTGTATTGCCTGAATTAAATCAGTTTCCAATGCCGCAGTCAGCTTAAAGATAGTAAGCGTAGAGCTCAAAGTGCACCCACCGAGATGCCTAACTCGTCCACCCACAGATGTTCACTTCTCCTCCTATCAGCTCCCTCCTCCCTCTTCGGGCTCTCAGCATTCTGGGATTACCTCCATATCTATTCTTTGCATTCCCAGAGGCTCGCCATTTGATCCATAATTCAACAGTGCCCCTATTTCTGGCCAAACCAGAAATTTGAACTGTCCCATAATCTCCATCTGGCACTTGGAGGCTTAATCGGAAGTAAACACTGTTGCTTCAATATTTTATTGACCCGCCGTCTTGATAAGACATAATTGGCATTTCTAATCTGAAGTGAGGAAATCTCAGGAACATTTCCACAGTGGTGGCGGTCAGTGGGGGAAGAGAGATGGACCGACGCGCAGCAGAGTAATCCTTCTTTCAGGAAACATCCTCGTGTTAAGGGATATCCTCCTGGAAGGGCGTCTTATAATCCTGAACATCTGAAGGGAAGCAAGAACAAAACTCTGAGAACAACACATGATGTCCTCTGACTGTCTTCACCGAATCATATCGGCCAAGTGAAGACACACACGGTTCACCATATTCTGAACATTTTAAGCATTATTGAGTTAAAGGCATTTTGTGGATCTTTGTTCGGCTGTGAAGCCCCAGCGCCGGATATTCCAGAAAACAATTTTCTTTTTTTTAAAAACTTAATTATCTCCGCAACCACAATGTTTATTAACTTAAATTAAAGTGCTGCAATACTGTAACCCTTGTGAGGATATGCCTATGTTAAAACAAATTAAAGAAATTGTTGAATTTAAGGATTTACCTACGCCTGTGAACTTGCTGCAGCGACCGAAACCTTTCACTACAAACACATCCGTGCAACCGTGAGGCTTGTGGGAATCTAACAAAGAAACCCATGACCTTGAAGGCGGAGGCTTCCCTGAAGGGCGGATGTTTCTGCATCCGGGTCGTAGAGCACCAGCAGAAGCTCCTGAAGATTTAAAGCCGCAGTACGCAAAAATCCAACAATGTTTTCTCATAGAACAAGTAATTTTTCTATTTTTGACCCGAGTCACACGTTTCTTTTACTAAAACACCTTCACAATAGGTCAAAGCTTTGTTTTGCAGTGCTTTCTGTTGTGGATTCAGATTCCTCAGGTCCTTACCTTTCTAAAAAGGTGTGTTATTAGGATGTGGGATGTTGTTAAGGCCCTGAACCAAGGAGTTGGAAAAACTCAGAGACCACTCGAGGAGGGATTTTTGGCAAATCCTGTTTGTAATCATGAGTAAATATACTTTTTTTTGTTAATCTGAAATCAGAACTCTCTCCAGCATCCTCCTCCCTCTGACCTCGCCTCTTATCATCATCTGACAATCCCACTTTGAGGAAGGCGCCTTCATGGCCTCTTGCCCATCCCCCAGACGAGGACCGCCTGCAGGAACAATCCCTGAAACCTCTCCTCGAAATTGGAATAAAACTCTGAACTTAATCAATGAGCAATATTATGTTAACAATTCACACGTCCGCATGCAATTCCCCTCAGATGACGGGTGAGCGGGGAGGACGGGCGTCTGACAGATATGTACCCGCGCACATTTTGTATTGAAAACAGATCCCATTAGGGTCAAAGGCATCCCTCCCCGGGGCGGATCATGTGAAAGTGAGAACGATGGAAAATTGGCCAAGGAGAGCAGCTGAGAGCTAATGGTTCAAAATTACCCCCGTCACAAAGTTTAGACGAGAGCTGACAAAATTGCTTTTTTCTTTTGCACTAACCCCCCCCCCCCCTCCCCTCCTCCTCCCTCCCGTCTCCTGTTCCCTCGCATCTCAATATGAAACACAGACAGAGAAATCCATCTGTAACGCAGGCATTGTCAGCGACTCGCAATTTACACCCATCACTCTCTGCAGCTGTTCCTGTGCTTGATGGCGTGATAAATTAATATTTTTCCGTGCCACTGCGTCAATTCTTTTAAAAGAATACATTAAGAAACGTTATTCTTCTTTTTTCTTTTTTTTTTCCTGAAGTAAACATGTTTTTTTTTTTCTATCTCCTCTCTGAGCCACTATGACAAATCATATTCTCAGATCAAGAGAGAAGAAGGGAGGGAGGAGGGAGGAGGGAGGAGACGCTGGAGCGACAGCGATGAGGAGGAAAGAGGGATTTTTTTTGGAGAGCTGAAGCGCGGAAGCTGCAGACTCGAGTCAAAGCGTGCGATTTAAGTATTCGTCAACATTTCCCGAGGGCAAACATAGTGGTCGCAGCTGATCAGGCGTAATGTCTGACATTCGTCCTCATTGCCAGAGATGACAGAACCAGCGGCGCTCAGGCGGATTCCCTCCGCAGTCCAACACGCCGAAAATCAACAGGCGACCGTCGTTTGTCTCCGTTTGTCTCCGAATCGACACAAATTGTCCATCAACTGCAGCGTGCATCACACACACACACACACACACACACACACGCACACACACATGCGTGTTGCATCTCCGCTGCTCATTTATTTTCATTGTCACAAAGATCTGAATCCCCGTTTGTGGAGGAGACCACCAGCCGGCTCAGAGTCTCGCTGATTATTAGCTTTTCAAATGACTATTAGGAGGAATTCATTCTGCAGAGACACCAAAGAGGGAAACCTCGTTCCTTTGTGATGAATGCTGCTGTTACAGCTGTTATCCTGCAGAAACATACAGGAATGTGCAAGAGGCACCGCATGATGTACAGTCCATGTGCAAGTTATGGGAAGGACAGGGTTAATGCCATGAAGAGAGAGAGAGAGAGATAGATAGATAGATAGATAGATAGATAGATAGATAGATAGATAGATAGATAGATAGATAGATAGATAGATAGATAGATAGATAGATAGATAAATAGATACTTTATTAATCACTAAGGGGAAATTTGTTGTAGTAGTACCCAACACTTTACGGACATGGAATGGAATAAACTAACTAATTTTAAATTAAAATATAAGAACAGGGATGACAGAAATATACAATAATTTAAAAAAAATGTTTAAAAATATATATATATATATATATGTGTGTGTGTGTGTGTTATATATATATATATATATATATATATATATATATATATATATATATATATATATATATATATATATATACTAAACACACAAGATAAAATTAAATATAAGAACAGGAATGAAAGATATAAACAAAAAATATATATATCTATAAGTAATATAAGTATATATATACGTATATACACATATATATACACATACATACATACATACATACATACATACATACATACATACATACATACATACATACATACATACATACATACTTACATACATAGATACATACATATATATATATATATATATATATATATATATATATATATATATATATGTATGTATATATATATATATATATATATATATATATATACACACACATATATATACATAAAACACATATACACGATAGAATAATAAAGAAATAATAACAAATAATACAAATAAATAATGTGCAGTGTGTATGAAGGAAGTTCAAGTTCAATTCAATGTAAAGTCTGCAATAGTTCAGTCTCATGAGCAGTGAAAGGCAACATGTTCATGGTTGGAACTTCATATAAAATGTCCCATAACTGCAGTGTTAAACATGCTTTTAAAGGAGCGTACAGTGTTCAGAGCAGCTGCTGGTGCTGCGACCTCCACATGCGAGTGATATCCACGTGCAGGTGAGTTCAACCAGATGGAGTTTCTCATGTGCTTCTGGAGGTAACTTACACGGGTTTGTTACCACACATCATTGCAGATGGCGAACCCCTCCTGAATTACCTTCTTTCAACACTATATTAAACCTTTAAGCTGCACATGGCGAAGGCTTGCCCCAGAGTTGGACTTAGCAGGATCCAGTTGGCTTTCAGAGCAGCCAGAGAGGCGCTTTGAACCGGAGCGCATGAAGGCACCTGGAGACGGATGAGAGAGGGATCAAGATCCTCCAGAGACGCCGAGACCTCCAACTCCCCTCAGAGCCGCTGCCCCTGCTGGGCGAAGGGATCACCCCGACTGCAAACACCTCACACCACTTTAAAAAGAAGGAAAACACACAGAGCGCTCAGTAAATCTTCTTGAGGAGAGATTTATGTTCACTCTTCTCTTGACCCGTTGAAAACCAAATGGGTCTCTTTTCTCCTGTGTTTGAGTGGTCGTAGGAACCCCAAATTAATTCCAATACTTGTGTTTATTGTGTGTATTTGTTCAGCAAAGTCTTGAGGAAAAAATGTACATCTGCAAAAAAAAAAACACTTTTGATCGTAAGTATGAACATCCAGCATGATATGAGCCAGATTCCCCAAAAAGCCTCCTGGAGCGTCAATAAGACACCTTTTTGGAAAGATTAGGACCTAAAGAATCAGAATGTGCAACAAAAATCACAATAAAACAAAGTCTTGGCCTTTCAGTCAAATAACTGTGTCGTTCGGTTCAAACATGGGAAAATATGACGTATTTCATGCCAAAAGATTGTCTGAATTGTGCATGCTGGGACTTGAAATGGGAGCAGGAGGATTTTCCAAAAGGTTAAATAAAGAATGCATGAAAAGTGCTCATGCATACTCCCTCACAATGTCAAGGAATACCACACAACCTCATAGAGCATATTTTAATGCACAATATATCCACGAGCTTATGAGTGAAGTAATGTGGATTGAAATGTTTTTTCCTCTAAAAACAATGTCCACGTCAGCGTGGCACGGGAACAAATCCCTCTGAACAGGCTCACACATGTCTCCTGAGCCGCCATCAATGTCATGAATCCATGTGTGCACTATTCATATCGCATATATAAATATCACAGCGGCTGCCAGTTTGTTCTCCTTCCCGTTGACATTTCAACTGAAGCTCTACTAAAATGCAATTTTCCTTAAAAAAAAAAAAAAGTGTTAAGACTCTCCCTTTCACAGGCTCAGGGTACACAGCTGCAGTAGATGGAGCACATCCACGAGCGAGGACAGATTCATAACTCATTACTTTGATTAAAACTGGCACACACACACACACACACACACACACACACACACACACACACACACACAGCCCGTGTTTTATCCTTGCGTCACCGAGACCACACAGATTGCCAGTAATTCCTGTATCGCTCTGTACTATTCTGAGATCTTAAGCCCCTCTCACCTAAGGTGCCGTGGTTATGAGAGACAATTTCCTGTGTGCCAGTTCCCATGGAGACTTGCCGAAAGACCGCGGCGCAGTTGCGACGAGTCTGGCGGCGAGGAGGAGAGAAGAGGAAGAAAAGTTAAATGCTGCAACACCCAGATGGTTTTGGTAAGCCTGGTGGAAGACACGGAAGAAATCCATCTTGTTTCCTCTTCTCGTGTCTGATGATGACGATGGTACGAGACCGTGTGTGTGTGTGTGTGTGTGTGTGGACTTGAAGAGATTCACAGTCACGTTTGTGAACTTTGCGAGGTCAGGCGACTCATTTGGGACGTTAAGGGGGAGCGCTGACTTTTCTCGCCAGATTTTGGGCGTGCGGAGTGCAGTGGAAAGGCCCCCGTCGTGACCAAATTAAAGGATCTTCTTTTGTTTGACAAACTCCACAGGGGAGATCAAGCGTAGGCAGAAATCCTTTTTGCTGCTGTTTCTAAGATTTTCTCCCCTTTTCTTTTTTTTTTTCCACGGAAGAAAGGATGTGAGGCACTGTCAAGACAAGCCCCCCCGCAAAGAAGCAATTAAAAGCTCGGCCTTGTGAAGGTCTTGCCGCAGTACAGCCAGGAAAAAAAAAAAAAAAACATCCTTGTGGTTGGGGCGAAATGGAAAAATGAAACGCTTCCATCAGTTTGTTTGATAACGGTAGTTTGTTACAAGTTAACCTGAACAGCGAGAATGTGCCACAAAAGAGGCTCGCGCATGCTCGTCAATGATAAAAATGCACAAGGCCGAGCTGAAGCTCATTCCTCGCTGATGAAACGCGCTCACGTCAGACTTTGAAAAGGCAGAAAAACAGAGCTTTGATTCTGTAAGTGAGTGCCAGAATACTTTTTTTAGTGGGAAAACGCCAAGAATAAGACAAGCAAACCTTGGTCCGACATCCTTTCAAACCTTCTCCCAATCCTCAGGAAGTCTGCGCGCCACAACATCTTTACTCCGCTTTGCCAAATTTGGTTGAAGAGGCCGGTCCGCCTGTTGCTTCTGATGCAAGCCGGGGTAACGCTGGCTTGCGTTGCGTTTCAGTTTTTGTCAGCGCCTTTTTCTTTGTGTAATTGCGGTGCCAATCACGATGGGGGGGCCGCTCGGGTACGCGTCCAGCATTCGCCGTAACGATGCTAAATTGTTGTCGCGGGGAATTAGCATTATCGCGCGGTCCGCGCGTGGGGTGACATACGAGGAACTTGTCTTGGCTTCGCCTCTGCCAGTTGGCATCAAGAAACGGGGTTTTGAGACACACGGAGGAGGCGTGTGGGATGGAGAGACGCCGAGAGAGAGTTTAGAGGAGACGGGGCACGATGATGATGGCAGCACTGTGGCTTCAGACGGATGAAGAGTCAAAGACACAAGAGAGTGACAGATTGAGTCCTACGGCGCTGCTGTATACGCGTTAGCGCCTAGAGAGCGACATGTACGATCCTCAGCAACAAAAGATGTTCGATGAGGGATTGAAAATCTGAATATATATTTGTTTAACTCATATAATGAGGACGTAAATCTGACGTCTGTGCCGACGCTGAGACACTAAAACACTCTATTCAAGCGTTGAGTCTGGATCAGGGTCACGTTTAGCTCGACCGTTGTGGTTAGCGTTAGCGTTAAGCTGGATTCATGCTTCTCTGTGGGTTGAAGTGTCCACGTGGGGCCCATGAGGGTTACATCTGGGCTGCAGATGAGCGTCCCAGGTGGGTTTCAAGTTGGATTATTCTCCGTATAATAAACAGAAGGGTGATGGGGTTCGGTGGTGATTAAAGTCTTGAAAACGTCAAAGATTAGCAACAACGTTGGTTTGATTGCATTAGTATTTTTCATGCAGTGTCAAATCCTCCAAAAATGCCTCATTGACTTCTATGAAAAGCATTTTTTTTTTAAATCTCACTGTCATTGCAGTATAAAACAATGCATTCTGGGATGGCAGCATTTTATTTTGTTCTCTTGTTTCTCTTTTGTTGTTGAAGTTTTCAAAGTCGTTATAGTTTGGGCGATGAATGTTCACATTGATAAATCAGATGTTGATTTGAAAGTAAACGTGGAGCATCGTCACTTTTCCACAGCTCTTCTCACTCAGGAGCCCTGAGGACTAAATATCTGCCTTTCATTTTAAATTATTTGCCAAAACCAGAGTATATGTGTAATAGTAATTCTTTCACTTTTATGTTAACCGCCTCAGTTCGTCTTGTTTTCACCCCTTTGCCAAATAATGAGCTTGTATTAGTATTAATGGCCTCTCTGTGGTCCTCCTGTTAGCAGCCTGCAGGCCGCCTCCATTTTGCAGGTGTTTTAGTTCATGGTTGCAACGTATGAAATCATAACTGGTGCACGGATCACTTTGTGTTGCCTCGGTCTCCCCTTTTGCGCTTTTACATCTTTTATTGGATCAATACATCTGCATGCAGAGCGTCAGAGCCTCGAACGAGGCCGCGTTCATCGATACGCGAACGCACTTTCACTGTTAGGATGAAAACGAGCTCCACGGCTTCACCTCTGGATCACGCATCAAGCATCACAATATGTTTATTATGAGTGGTCCCTGTGGAATAGTCAATCAATTTAAAAATAAATGAATATTAGGCCTTGATTGCAAAGCTATATTTGCTTTGCAACGTCAGGTAACGTGTGATCATCTGCTGGTGAGATACACAACACACACAATTGTTCTCTTTTTAAGTATTTTTTAATTTGCATCACTTCTCATATGAGGTTTCTATTTCTCTGTTTGTTTCCTTTACATTTTTGCTTATTTGCGTTGATTGTAAGGTTTCATATGGGAGCATGTATACACGCTCCTGCACATCCTCTCGCCTCCAGACTTCCTGCAGCCTCCACCTTTCCCTCCGCCTGCCTTCACCCCCTTCCTCTCCCTCCTATACCATAATGTGCTCTCCAATCCTCCGCTCACTTCCCCATACTGTATCATATGCCTCAAAGCAAACGCTACAGAAAGGAGGAACAAAATTCATATTACTTTTTTTTTTTTGCATTCCACGTGTCAAGTCGTTAATGGACGGTGAGTGGAAGTGAAAAGCGAGAGCATTTTCATCTTTCCCTCTCTGTCTCTTTTACACTCGGCGAGGAAGCGCATGTAAATTGGCTACGAAAGGAGAGGTAGAAAACAATTATGGGAGCGACGCGCCTGAGAGAAATGAGTCTATTGCTTGACCTGTAATGAAGTGGAAAGTTGACAAGCCGGCTTTGTGTGACTCGCAGATTTGAATGCAAGGAAATGACTCTTCTGTACTGTCAACCAACAGGAAAAGATTGCCAATTATAAGTGCTGGCCTTCTACCGGCGCCGAGCAGGCATACTGATGGGCGAGGATGGACATGAATATTCAGTGGACATGAATATTAATGGTAACATTTTATAATAATGTCGCTAACAAGACCTTAACAAACTATTAGCTAATGATTAATTAAACATGAAAGACATCCATTAATCATACTATAAATATATGAAATTGATAAGTCCATCATTCATGTGACAAGTCTGGTAAACACAGACCATATACTTTCACTCATGTTTGCATTACACACGTCATGGATGTGCAAACATGCAACGAGTAAGATCTTTTGAAAGCATGTAGGAACCCAAAGTGTGCATTAAAAACACCAGGAAATATGTGTGAAGGCTTGACACAAGCAGGTGACACAAAAAATGAGAAAACACACAAACTACATACACAAGAAGAGCAGTGGGACTACACACACGGAACAAACCAGGCCCGACAACCACAATCAAAAGATGATGTCATCTTTAGAAGAAAAACAGAATAAATCATACACAACTGTCTCCGGGTTGCTTTCTAAAACAAAAAGTGAACATCATGTGCTTCATGCAGGTGGATGTGTTGCAGGAGCTGCAGGGCTGTGTTGGCCTGGTGTACCTATTAAACTGGTAATAATAAGATGAATTAGTAATAATCCTGAAACAGAGATGGTCTGCTCAGTTATCGGGCCAACTTGTTAATAGTTGACACAGTTTCAGAGCTTGATGCGTTCATGTGGTTGCTTTTTAAAAAGGGAGTGGACATCATTGTCAGCTTGGATATCTGCACTTTGACTTGTATTGTGTTGGTGCTTCTGCTGCTGTGCATTATCCGTCTCCGTTCCTATTGAAGCGAATCGATTTCTGCACGAAAAGGAGCGTATCGCGAGCTGATGAGCGTTGCTCCGGCGGCCGCAGAGCGAGGACGGGCCGGTGCGGGGATCCAGGTGGCCTGCAGAGTCCTGATCGAGAACACTTTGCACCGTATCCATCCTCGTTAACGGAGCCGCTAAATATCTCTGAGTCACGCGCAGCTGGTGCTACCGCAGCTCTTGGGATGTAGCGCTTGCCAGATTCAACATGAGGTCCCTTTTATTTGCCAGAAAATCTCCCGCATGGAGCCCAGATTAAATATCAATTAATAAGAGCCAGGTAGGTTCGAAAAGATTGCTTATTTGTGTTGAAATATGTGCATCGCTTGAATTTCTTAGGGGGTGTGCAGCTCGAACTGTATGCTCAGCTGGTTCTTTATGTTTGTGAGGGGAAGGTGTAGGTGTGTGTGTGTGTGTGAGAGAGAGAGAGAGAGAGGGCTTTGTACGGCCGGGCTGTGTGTATCCAATTCCAGTGTATTTAACAAGATATCTCACTTCCTCCTTTTTTTTTTATCTCGATTCCATTTCTTGCCAGCACTCAGGGGAGCAGAATTCATTCGCGCTCCTTTTTTTTTTTCCAGTTTTCTCTTTACTCTGCTGTGCACAAATTGTTACTCCGTCATTTCTGTGCAGCGAGGACGCTCTCCAGCAAGTGATTGTCATTCAGTTTTCAAATTAGTTTGGGCTGATCTACCATGCAATGAAATCTCAACAGGCCGCTGGACGGGGTGACATGCTGTTCAGCGTGATTGTAATAGCCCGATAGTTGAGCGTGAGGATGCGTTGTCATTGTCTCACAGCGCATTGTGTCGTCAGAAAAAGTTTTGCGAGCTGACAGCCTTGTTTCGTCAGCACGATGTGTTTGCATATCCAAAAAAAACCCATTAATTATGCATGTTGGCATGTTTCCGCTCGCCTCCATACACTCGTCCAAGTGTGTGTGGAGTGCATGCAGTGGTGGTGGCGGGTGTATCTGTGTGGCTGTGCTGGTGCCAGCGTCTGTCTATCTTGAGTGACTGACTGACAATAGGCCCCCTGGAGGACGGAGGCATGACAATCGCTCACCCTTCCGGTGTCATTCAGCATAGCACAGGAGCCGTTAACTTTTAAAGCCGGGCCCTTTCCAACAGCGGGCCCCATGCCGCTCCGCCAGCGCTCTGCAACACCTCAAATGGCCGTGATGGACAGGAGTCAGACCTCCGTGTCCTGGCAGGGCGGCCGGGTGGCGCCCTGTGGCCCCGCCCCGCACAGTGGCACCGTTGGCACCGGTTGGCACACGGCCTCCGACGATGAAGCGTGTGCATGTGTGTGTGTGTGTGTGTGTGTGTGTGTCTGGAGAACGCATCTTGATTGACAAGTCTCATCAGGGATAACTTAATGGCACCACCACCTACCAATTAGAAGTCATCAAGGTCCCCAATTGAAAGTGGTTAATAAATAATGTATTGCCACAGTAATACCACATAATCTGGATATCAGAAAGTCAAAGGTGGATGCATTATTAATGGGGCCAAATTGGACTTTAATAACTGTTCCACTGAATCCCACACCGCAGCAGAATTCACTTATGTTAATATGCCTTTATTATTAATGGGCAGCCATTTTCTAAAATGTTAACTGACTGGGGTGCTCCAGAGGCAGTTGCCAAGATTGACGAGCTTCGCGTCTGGGGGGGAAAAGAGGTGGAGGGTGAGGGGGGGCTGGCTTATTTATTTATTCACCCTACCTGTAGCACGTCGGCCCACATCATTGTGTCAATAATTCCCTGGTAAAGCCATTAGGCATGATCACAGAGGCCCAATTAACTCTGCAATGTGTGAGATGACAATCGTACATCATTAGCTCTATAATGGCATGCAGTGCCACAGCCTCTTTAAAAACAAACATCAAGGCTATTACCGGGAATGTGTGCCATCGTCAACATTGCCGCCGCTCCAACCGTTCTGACTTGTGCTCCGACGCTCTCTCCTGGAGATGTGCGAGTCAAGTGTTATGGGCCACATTACACCAAATGTGTTCCAGTGCGCTGCTACGGGTGTTTTCGGATTGAATGCGTCTTTATCAAGGCGTATTTGGGATGATCAAGTGCGCGCTATTTGCACGTGATTGTCGCAAATTAAGAGATGCGCCGCGTTGGCTCTGTTTTGTTTTTTTGGGACCTGCACATTTGGAAAAAAAAAAAGGGTTGAGCGCTGCAAAACGTCCAAAAAAAAAGGCTGCTCTGTCACCCTGATTTAAATTCAGCCATTCCTCGGCTCAGTAGGAGCTCACTGCGACTTCTGAGACAATTTGGTGGAGGCATCTCTAAAGGGGAACCGATAGACTAGCTAATATGTTCTCTCATGGTATTTGCATAATGTCCATGGTGCATCGCCAGAGAGCTGTTCTGCTCCAGTTCCCCCTTGTAATAAATCTGGCAGCACTTCTAAAATGCAGTTGTCGCTGGCACCGGCTTACAAATCAGACGGTGAAGCCACATCCAGAATATCAAAGGAAAACACCGTTTCAAAAATATTTGTTTACCATCTGCTTTTGGACTATGTCCTACACAAATCATTTTGATGAGATTGACTCTTTTTTTTCTTTTTTTTTATGGCGTTTAAGTCCAGGATTTTTTTTTTTTTCCTTTAGTCTCGTCAAAGGTATTAAACCCAGAAGAGAAACACTGCCGTGGTTGACAGCAGAGCAAGCAGCGCTTTCATTTCGTTGGCACGGCAGATCAAAATCGCCTTAAAAGCTCCCAAACCCTCGCATTCATAGAAATGTCTTGCAAATTGGTGGCAGAGGTGGTTTCCATCTGTGTGTCGCTTCTGCATGAATTATATTGTAAATATTGGTCTGTAGCTTGTTATGCATTGAGATTCTCCTCCCGCCATGACTGACCTAACCACCTTTGTGTCTGTATCACGATAAAGGATAGTTCTGGGCATCTAAATTCCCCTCACACTGTTGGTTAACATCCTGATCTTGGCTTATTCACCCCAGCCATTTCTCTGCTTTTTTATTTTGTTTCCGTTGTGCACAATTTGTATTCTTATGTTTGCGTGTGAGAGTGAAAATGCAGGACACCCTGAACCGTCTGACCTCAACAGTTGCAATAGCCCAAACATCAAGTATGCTTTGGAGAAAGAGAGAGAGGGAAACGAGTGAGAGAAACCACGAGGTCTATCTGCATTAGTACATATGGGCTTTCAGTGAAAAAACAGAATATTTGGTTTGGTTTTTCTTGCTCTTTCCTGTCTCCCAGTCAAGCAGAAGACATCAGAAGACTCTAGAGACATGATTACGCTGTGATCTAAACATAACATAAGATTAAGTCATGGGCGATGTCAGTATACTTGCTCAACAGCCTCAAACTGTTGCATGTATAGACTCTCCTCCTCTCGAGGAGAGCCAGAAGGGTCAGAGATTGATTCATGCTCTCTTGCTCTCCTTTCAAAGTTTGTTTGCTGCTTTTCACAAACACACTTTTCCTGAATGCTTCTGCACTGGTAAACCCTAAAATCTTTAGTAACTAATGTTTGTTTCGAGTTGATGAACTGCCAGTATCCATGAAGTAATTGACGTAACACTCCTCTGTCACTCCCTCCTCATTAGTCATCTTGCCTCAACGCTCAGTTGACTTTGCGCTTCCTGTCAGCGGAGGCATCTAATCGACTAAAGCGGGTGTTTTCTGCCTCAGTAACAGAAATTTGCAAGGGTATGAGGATACGGGAGGAGGGAAGCGGTGCAATGAAATGCACTGTGGAGGGATTGAGTGTGACAAGGCTTGGTTGTGTAAGAAAATCCTGTTTTCCAACTTTCTGACAGTCAGTCAATATATTGACAGCGTTTGTCACTACGGTACAGCTTTGGCGGAGCAGCGCGATGCCATCCAACCCGGGCTGACCTGTCACGCTTCGATTCGCTGTCGCTCCGGCTCTTTACAGGTAAAAAATCCAGAAGAACGGAAGACAGGTCGCTCTGACGGTGAGGACAATTTTTGCCTGCCATCAAAAACTGACAACCGTTAAAAGTTCCCTCAGACATTTTTGAATGCTCGCGGAGAGTTAGGTGGTGATACCGCAGAGCGCTAACTGCTTGTTAGCTTAATCAAAAGGGAAGTTTGTTCACACTCGACCGGAAATGAAATTACAAACATGCAAAGGCTTAATTTTGTTTCTAATGCTAATCTGCAAAGGGCTGCACATACATGATGCACAAAAAACCTGAAGGCTAAGAAATGTTTTGCCTCAGTGAACAAAATGTTTTCAGTTTTGCAACGTCATAAAGTCAGGTATCCAGTTCTAATGATCCAGCAAAGGATTTGAAGAACTGAGCTTGTCTTCCTGCATTAGCAAGACTAGTAGGCTAGTTAGCGTAGTCTTTTTATGTGTATTGAATAAACAGGAGAACAGTAGGCTAGTTAGCATAGTCTTTTTATGTGTATTGTATAAATTGAAGGCTAGTATGCTAGTTAGCATAGTCTTTTTATGTATATTGTATGAACAGAAGACTAGTAGGCTAGTTAGCATAGTCTTTTTACGTGTTTTGTGTAAATTGAAGACTAGTAGGCTAGTTAGCATAGTCTTTTTATGTGTATTGTATAAATTGAAGGCTAGTAGGCTAGTTAGCATAGTCTTTTTACGTGTATTGTTTAAACAGAAGGCTAGTATGTTAGTTAGCATAGTCTTTTTTATGTCTATTTAAACAGAAAACATACTTTTAAAAAATAAATATTTCCTTAATCAGCCTAAAAGGGTTTGATGTCATGAATGAAACACTGATCTTACATTTAATTTTGACATTACAGGTTTAATAAAGAGGAAGCAACAATTTCTGAAAAACCTTTGAATCTGTAATACGGTAGCTTCCATGTATAATCATTCTTAAACCTTCCAGATATCTCTTCTTAGCTCTGCAACCGTCCGATTCACAACAGCATTATTGTATACTGTATTGTCAATTCATTCAGGTGAAAACTTCAATTAAATAACGGAGCTATGTCTTATAGTGGTGTCGTAACGAGACGTTACATTTCAGCCTCAATACTATGAAGGAGTGAAACATGGCGGTTGAATCGGGGAGAGGAGGAGGACGTGGAACTTGTTGTTTGTATCTGAAAGAACATGAAATGTCCTTCCTGATGACTTTCACACGGGCTCACACCACGAAAATTGCTTCTTTTGGTGTTTGTGCGTCTGCGCCACACCCTTTCAAATCACAACCAAAGCTCCTAAACCCCCAACACACCGGCGGGTTGGAAATGTCAAACGTTCCTCTTTTCTTTCCTCCCTCGGTATTTCAACGCCGTCTCGCATCTCCATTTTTTCCTTGCCTCCTTTGTGCCGGGCCTAAGAGGGTGAGGGAGCGGTGCCAGCGATGTCATGGCAGGAGAAAGCTTATCCTGGGCAGAGGGGGTCTGTGTGTATAGAGTCAATCAGAGCTGTACAAACCCTTGATTGCCATTGACATTTACCGGGGGCCCATTTCCAATTAATCTTCAAGGGCCTCCACCTCTTGAAGCCTGATTACGATTTCCCCCCCGACAAACTGGCTAATTTGTAATTGGCCATGTGTCTGGCAACGAAGGCTCTCCTTTATCACTGCTAGATTGAGATGTGGGGGGAAAAGGGAGATAGATGAGGAAGGGATACCTACCCTGCTGTCTGCATCCTTAAATTGTTTTCCTACATACAATTAGGAAAACACACAATACATAAACTATAATCAAATGATGATGGAAATACACAACGTAATTGCATCAGATAATCGAAATACGAGCACTTTGTGTGTGTTTCTAAAAGCATAAAGTGTGTCAGGAGGGATGCCGTAGCTTTGACAAACTGTACGCGTCGTCGTTCAAACGTTTGTGCGCCACGCCGCCTCACGCCGTTGTGTACCGGTTCAGAAAATGTGCCTCGGCTGTGTCGAGGTGCATCGGCGCTTGTGCAGATCCGTTGCTTCGTGTTATTTAGACCCTCACATACAGCGAGCAGATCAGATCCTGCTGTGAAGGCAAGACGCGTACACACACATGCTCCGCCCGCACGCCGCGCGACACCTATTCAGTCTGCAAAGACACATGATTGTTCACAGTAGCACACCCGGTACCTTCAGGAGCAGGAGGATGTATATGAATATATGTGTGTGTTTAGTTTCACCGCACTCTTTTTTCCTTCCCGATCCCGCCTCTAACTTAATGGATGCTATTTTGTAAACATCCCCACACACGGCGCACCGTCACTATCAAAGACACCGAACATCTTTGAGTGTCGTCTCTTGCTTTCTCTCTCTCTCTCTACCTTTGTCTGCTTGACTTTCCTCTCTTTCTCTCCGTGTTCAACAAACTATACGCACTTTCTCTGCAAAAAAAAAAAAATACACAGTGAATAAAAATGATAAAGGAACATTGTGTCCCTGACAGTATCAGTCGGGAGCATGAACACGCCCAGAAACTCACCCACAAACGCCTTCCTTTCAGGGCTCTTTTTTTCTTTTCTTCTGGTCCTTTCTGATGTCCTCCTCCCCCTTTCTCCCTCTCTCCCCCCTCCTTCCTCCCTCCTCCCTCGTCTGTCTCGGCGGCGCTGCTGGATCATGGCGGGAGAGGGAGGGCAGGAGTGGAAGTGGGATTCCCAGACTGTCCATTCGCCCAGCCCGGCCCCTGCACCGGCTTGATAACGCCGCCCCCCCCGTCCTCCCTCCGTCTCCCCCGTCTCCCCCCCCCTCCCCTCCTGCTCCTTCGCCCCACGCCTCCCTCCTGCCCCAGGCTGCTGTGCTCTGCAGACCCGTGCCCACGGCAAAGCCACCCAGGAATCTTATCTCCTGCCCAGGCTTATTCCTGGCCCTGCCGGTCTGCCTGCCTGCTGCTCTACGCATGCCCTCCATGTGTGTGTGTGTGTGTGTGTGTGTGTGTGTGTGCTCTCCACCTGTCCATTTGCAACACTGTCCTACTCTCTCCTCCTCCTCCTCTTTCTGTCTGTCCGCTTGTCTCTACATCTGAAAGTCTCCAGTCTTCACAGGATCATTGATGCTGATCATGTGCCACGAGGTCCTGACGGGTCACCTGCAGCCGAGTGTGTGTTTCCTTCTCCACTTTGCTGACCCGATGACTGTCTGTGTGTCTTCATGTCTGTCTTCCAGCATGTGTATCGTCCTCTATCACTGTCTATACGTCTACCTGCCGCTGTGTCTTTCTGCATCTTTTTCCACCTGTCATCTTACTCCGTGCTCGGCTGTTTGTTTTCTCGACCCGTGAGGTTGTGTAGCAATCCTTCTGTGTGTGTGTGTGTCTGTCCGTCTTCTTCACTGTACGCTCTGTGAGTTCCTGTGCTAATGTATTTTTTCATCTGCTTGCCTCATCGGTCGTATTATATTAATAAGCTGCAGCTCGACAGGACAGATACATTATGTACAAACAAAGCCATATTTATTTTTAAACTGCGTGCCACGCTGCTCTAATCACTGCTGCTCCAACAACGGATCCAACGAGTCCTGTTGAGCGTCACTCACAGTGACGGACACAGAGATAATGATCACACGCTTCTGCTGTTCCCTCCAGCGCAGCGGAGCATGTTAGTGCTGCGCTCGGTAGCATGGAGCTAACCCACTGCATGCTACCTGCTGCGGACCAGCGGAGCAGGAAGCAGATAGATGAGTTGATGGAGGACGAAACAAAGCGACAAAATATAATATACTTAATGCAAATGTTGCTCCATGTCTGCTCAACAAATCTAAGCTAGAAATGTGAAGGAGAGTAGCTTAGCATCAAGCTAAGCCGTTCCTAGTAAAGATATGAATGAACAGGTCATATATATAGTTGATGTAGATGCATGAATGAAAGTTAAAGGATTACTTCCCTCTTATAACTGGCCACTGAGTTAATGTTACATTTGCTGGAGACTGTTTTCAGCTGAGAAATGACACACGTGTTGATCTACTGAGTCTTCATGCCACCGGGGACGACGTATGTGGCATTAACTAGAAATAAAGTGCAGTTTTATTCCTGCTCGTACACCCACGCCGCTCACGGAGACGTCCCTCAGTGCGACTCAGTTTTGTGTTTGTAATATTTCTGGACATCAATGGAGAATGTGGCACAAACTATATCAGCCTCAGACAGTTCTGTTGGGGATCAATTCACTGTTGGTTCTGTCTTTTTTTCCATTGAATTTGTTGACAAGAAAAATGAAGAATATCAGCAGCCTAATCTCTAGAACTGTTTCCTGGGACGAAGCCGATCTGTTGTGTGTCTGCCTCTCTGTGCGTGTGTGTGTGTGTGCGTGTGTGTTATGTGTGTGTGTGTGAGAGAGACGTGGTTGGATTTCATTGTGTGACTTTCACGCTGCACGACATGTGTACATCACCCATTATTCAATTACATCAGACAACAGAACGAAAGGCGTTCATTACCTTGAAACTCCGGGATATGACAGGAAAAACAGAGAGAGAGAGAGAGAGAGAGAGAGAGAGAGAGAGAGAGAGAGAGAGAGAGAGAGAGAGAGAGAAAGAGAGAGAGAGAGAGAGAGAGAGAGAGAGAGAGAGAGAGAGAGAGAGATGCCCCAGAGCACTCATCATCTCAACAATTGACATGAGTAATAATCAACGTCTCCACCGACACGCCATTCAAATCTCCTCCCATCGACATCTTTGATATTGCTCCAGGCGTTGTTCATTTGTTGTTCCACACGTCCGTCATGGTACAACTAGCCCCCCCGCCCCCCAACACACACACACACACACACACACACACGCTTCTCATTCTTCCCCGTCTGTGGATGAAATGACTATTGACGTTTGGGTTTGGATTTGAAATGTGTTGGAACAGGCGGGGGGGGGTGGAGGGATTAGTTTGGACATAAAACAGCTCGTCCCCTCCGAGGGCAGCGAGAGGGCCATTTCACAGGAGGTAGTCCCACATATTATGTTCATTCCCTCTCTTTGTAATTTTATTAATGGGTTAGAACATTAATCCTCACTCAGCCTGAGACCGCACAGTCGGCAGCGGGGCAGTTTTTGTTGTTTTTTTTGTGGTTTACGAGGATTTATTGTTCATACCGCGAGGGGACTAGTTTTTTTTTTGAGCGTCTTTGCTCCGTCACACGGCCGTGATGAGGCCTTCACGCCAGCTTCCCTCACGTGTGTGTCTGTGTTCCTGCCGGAGGGCTGTGTGGTTGTGTGTTCTTTCAAAACACAACACAATCAGAAGAAAGGAGGAGGATGAAAGTGTGTGTGTGTGTGTTTTCCATGTCCTTGTGTCTTCGTCTTCAGCTGTCTCTTTGGGTCTACTTAACCATCTGTGATGAAGGTCAATTATATCATTCCTCAGTCAAAATAGTGATCCGTACCTGCGCTTTCTTAGTTTCGCTTCATTTAACCAGGATAATAGAGATTGATGTAAATATTCCATATGACAAATCTTCATTTGGCTAATTATGTTTTCTTGATGACAACATTAGCTCTCCTAACTCCACCTCCACGAGAAGAATTGCGGGTAAACATGATGTTAATGTCGAACGTCTCTGTGGCTCCTTCAAGTCGGCCGTGATCAGCGGACCAGTCGGACCGTTTTGTGTGAGGCGGCTCATCGAAAGTCAAAGGGAATTTAACATCAATAAATCAATAACTGAGTTCATTCCGATCGCCATGAATCACAGTAAACAAGCGAGTCCATTACGGGGAAGATTGGCGGGCTCCGTCCTTAAAGCTGTCGGACTTTCTGACAGTTGGAGGAAGTGGAAGTTTGATGAACTTTCAACGTGTTTGTTGTCAAAGCCAGGGAGCCGAGGCGGAGTGGGCGGAGCTCCGTCGTCTGCAGGACGGCGTCCTCGCTGGTGACGGTGCTGATGTGGAGCTCAGGTGATGATGTGGAGCTCAGGTGATGAGCGTCGGCGTCACAGCGAGACGGCCCTCGACTTCAGCGCCGGAAAGGACAAACGGTCTCCTGGTGACTGCGTGTGCCAGTGGTGGAAAGTCACCGCGTGTATTCAAGTACTGCACTTATTACTTAGTATTTTATCCATGGGAAATTCGACAGTGCTGCAGTTTAGCACACAAAGACTGTGGCATTTCAGCAGACTCTTTCAGGCAGGGTTGGGACACTTTTTTTTGTTGGATTATCAAAGGGCAATGTCATTGAAAAGACCCTGTTTGTGAACGCCTGTGAAAAGACGCCATGCCTCTCCTGTTGAGGAGAAAAAGCTTCATTTATGAGTGGAAAATCAACGAAACTATTAATGTTAGCCAGTGACTCTACAGCCGATGGGTGATACAGTTTTACATTCCCATTATTTGTCTCCAGACCTCCTTTTCCCTGTTTGAGTCGTCGTAGGAACCCCAAATTACTTCCAATACTTGTGTTTATTGTATGTATTTGTTCAGAAAAAAAAATCACTTTTAAAAGATATTTAAATGGTAACTATGAACATCCAGCATGATATGAGCCAGATTATTCAAAAAAGCCTCCTGGAGCGTCAATAAGACACCTTTATGGAAAGATTAGGACCTAAAGAATCAGAATCTGCAACAACAATCACAATAAAACAAAGTATTGATCTGTTAGGAAGAAGTTTCAGTCCAAAAACTGTGTCGATCGGTTCAATTTTGGCGCACAGTTTCCAAAAGGTTCACTCCTGTTTAAAGATACATTGAAGAAACAACAATGAGACTGAAACACAGCTCGCGTTGCAGCGAGTGTAAAGCGCCTCTTCATTTATTAGGAGCGCAGCAAAGTGATGGCCGGAGCATTGATCACAGAGCAGCACGATTCATTTTAATAATGACTTCCAAAGCTCACTTATCACAATAACCTCTATGTATTCTGTATGAATGTTTCTATGACTTATGTGCCGTGAGTAAATTAATCTATGTTCTGGAGGCACACATAATGTCTGGAAACTTTGAGGACAATAAAATCTATATATTTTCCATTTAACAGCCATAATGCACCGTAACAATGAAAGCATATGAAATGCAGGAATCTGACATCACTGCATTTTGAGCATATGGCTATTTTATCTTGATAAATGAACTTATCCCCCTATGAATGTAAATACATGTGCACACTGGGGACACTCAACATGTGTATTTCTGATGTTTTTACATTCTCCTGCTTCTTTTTGGACCGAGCAAAGACATGTCGGCATAATTTCTCCATCTATATCCATTTGCGGTTTGTGCTTCTTTTTTTTTTTTCTTCGTCTGATATAAATGAATGCAAGTGGAAGCATCAATTCCTCAACACGCCTCAGAGACATCTGGCTCCCTGCAGGCTTTGTGTCGGAGCCGCACACTTCCAGGCAGGTGCACTCCCTTTGTGCCGAGACAGGAGAGCAGAGGACGTCCATCGATCCGCCGCGGCGAGCGGCGCCTCCGCCTCTGAATGACACCAGGGTCCAAAACAGGAAGGGAAGAGGTCACCCGGCGGGTCGGGCTGACGCACGTGTGTCCGTCATGCACGTCACGCGTGTCAAGGTGTACACACACACACACACGCATGGACGCAGACGCACACTTCTGCTTGCACTCTGCATACCAACCTCGGTCCCTGGTGCACAATATCACGTGTGTTCAGTGTTTCCTTCGGCTGTAAGTGAAGAAAATAGCTGTTATGTCTGTTAAGTGTGTGTGGATGTGCACTGCCGAGGAAGTAGAGACTACAACAGCATATATATGTCCATTTGTATAGGATGAAGTCGCCTTGGAGACATCTCAGAGCTGCATCACATCAGCTCAAACCTCCTGATGATTCAACACCTCGGTGAAGAGGACGAGGTGGTAATTAACAGCAGCAGCGTGTCACATGCTTCTCTTTGAGCGGCGGGGTATAAACTAACATTTCTCACAAGGAAAACAAACTGTAGGATAACTCCATGTGCTTTAAAAAGTCCCCTTTGTCTTCCAAAATGTGATTTCAGGATCTGGACTCTCTGTCGTCACTATATAAGCGTTAGAGTTTATAAAACAGTACAGTTCATATGTTGTTTTTTTCCCCCTTGTCAGCTGCATGAGTAAGTTGGGAAGAAAGATGAAGGCGACGCTGAACCCGGGCCGTGTGATATGTCTTTCCCTGTGGGCTTACTATATCCAGATTAAGGAGAGTTCACAGATAGGCGACAGGCTCCGGCACCCATATCCAATCAGACGGTTCCCTCGGGGGAACCATGTGGTGCACACATATGTGGCCACAGCCTCTCAGCACGACACCGTCCTCCAGGAGTCCTCCACGAGGATCATGGGAAGCTGTGAGTGAGAGTGCGGCACTTTGGAGCGATGGAGTCCAAGATTAGGCGCCGCATTTATGAACACTGGCGAAATATGTCGCGGTTTGTATTGTGTTCGCCGGGACAAGGAGGGAGGGAAGGGGAGGAAGGGGAGGAAGGGGAGGGCGCTGTCATCTCCTTCCTCCTGCTCCGAAGGGCCTTCTAAAAGTCTATTTGTAACACCGCTTACTTCTTTCCCCGCTCCCTTTATTCCGACAACACAATGTGGGAGTTGTATCAGCGTCTGTGTGCATTGTGATGAATACGCATACGATTCTGTTTGTGCGCAAAAAGTACTTTACGTGGTCCAAATGTCTGAAGAATGAGTCATATTCCCTCTATTCAAAGGAGACACCGACGGTATAATGTACATCCAGCTCCTGACGGAGACACATAGGGACAGCCTCCTCGTCTCTCCTCCTTTGCCAAACTCCATTATGAAATGTATTTATGAATATATATATAGTGTATATATATACACTATATATATACATACAGTGTATACACACCCTTCCATGGTTTTCGGACTGCATTACATTTGATGAAAAAGCTCACACAATGACATTGGGCCCTAGAAAACCAAATAACCCAGCACCACTCCCAGAGCCATCACGCTTGATCCGCGTATGAATGAATCACACAACCCCCCCCCCCCCCCCCCCCCCCGCCTCCCCTACAGAACGGGAGCAGAGCCATAGCTCATATTTCCACTGACAAAAGAGGTGACAGTGAAAGGAAACTGAAAAGGCTATAATAAATGCTACGGGAGAGGTACAAGGAAGCGCGCACGGGCGTTTGAAAACGGTAACCTTTTTCAGATGCTGATTTAGCATTCATTATTAATGACCTTTCCCTCTGCCTGAGCAAAGCTGTTGCCAGGAAGCACCTGCGTGTTGTGTGTCTGCCAGAAGCGGGACGGACGCCGCGCACTTGTTCACACACTTGTTGGCTCCGAGTTCCAACACTTGGTTTGCTCCTTTTTTTTTTGCGCAAATACAGTTTCCAGTGTCCCACACGTGCTGAGTGAAGAAGAGTGTGAGCAAACAGAGGGCCAGATGTTTAAGTTCAGAGAGCTCGTGCTCGATATGGAGGTCAAGACAGAAGATTGCTGTTTTTTTTTTTGGTATTTGCATTGTCTGCTTTCTACGTGAAGAGAAGAGCAGGCATTCTCCTTTCCCTCCATTTACCGCCTTCCATCTCATCAAAAAGCATTTCCTCACGCTAATTGAACTCAAAAGCGCGGCCGTGCGCACGGCGCAGCGGGAGCGCGCGCGTCTGCTAAACGCGTATTTGTGTTTGCGAGTTCGGAAACAATCGCCTCAAACGTGTTCACCCAGGCTCGCCTTTCTATTCACAGAGCCCACACAGCGGCAGTGCTTCCTGCAGCGTGGAAGTTACTCGCATAAAGCACACTGGAAGTTAACTGGCACGCGGTACAGTGCAGCGGATCTATCCATCTATCGCTCCACCTGTCTGTTTATCTCGCAGTCCCTTCCATCATGCTGTCATCCTTTTGTCTGTCTGCCTCCATTCATCTGTCATTATCAGACAAAAAAATGTAACACATACTTCCTCTCCCCCAGCCGATAAGACTCCACACATCACTCCGGAATCACAGGACACACACACACACACACACACACAAACTAAACTCACCTCAATTACAACATTATTTCTTTTGTTGTCATTTTTCTGTCTGAAACGTGTTTCTGGGCATCCTCTTTTGTCTTCTCCAAATGCCAAATTATTATATTGCGATCAAAAGGCCTTTTTTCTTCTTCTTCTCCGTGCCAGAGATGTCACTCCATCATCAATATCCGGTATCACTTCCTCTTACCGGCCATCATGAGCCTGCTCACCACTTCAGCCAAAGCAAAGTCTCACTCTTCCTGCGAGCAGCAAAACAATTAAAAGACCTTGTTCTGCCATCATCAACCGGGCCAGAACCGGTGCTTCATTATTATTCACTGCTCATTTTCAGGTGTTTTTTTATCATAAAACACATGCTTGAGGAGCTGTGAGGTGCAAGTTTCCACTGACGAGGTTCAGAGAGCAGGACGGCTCTAAATGGAACATATTGTCAGAAAAAAAAGGCTTTACAGTTATAATGTAAGTCCTGTTTGATTTAGTGAGTGTGCTTTAATACTATAATACGATGGTAACTGTTGCAGCGTGCAGGGAACTAAAACCCTTGTTGTTGGGAGCCACTAATCTGAAAATATAAAATAATTTGAAAAATCTAAATACATTGAATGGCTGAGCCCAACTCAAAAATACACAAAATATATTGAATAAATGCTTCATAACACAATGTAGTTGTTGCAACAGTTGTACATGCGAGAGCATCTTTTAAGTCTTTTCATAATCATCACTTCTCTCGTGAAGACATATTTTCTATTATTGTAACTGTTAGTCATACCATCCTCTGCTTATGGGCGCCCACTCACAAACCTATTAATAAATACTTATGTATCTGCATAAAACTACTCAATAGTGTGTCATCAATTTCAAATAGTCAATGTGTGCTTATGACTCTAAATAAGGGGACATCATGTAAAGTGTTGCCAAAAATATGAATATGTGGATTATCCCGTATTGTCCTGCATCCTGATATTTTTGGTCATATGGAGTCACAGAGATGCCACCGGCCCACCGTGTGTAACTCATCCCTCAACCTGCCACTGCTGCATTGTGTCAGCCGTGTGTGTGTGTGTGTGTGTGTGTGTGTGTGTGTGTGTGTGTGTGTGTGTAAATACAATATTAGCTTGACGAGGCCGGTGGGATTTCTGGGAACAAAGACAAGCTCATTCTTGCTTTTTGCATGTGGGTTCTTTCACTCGTCTGGCACCCGTCACATATTACAGCGATCTAAAAATAAAACACACACGTACACGTGTGTGAGCACACACTGGCGCGCACACATGCAGGTGACACGGAGGCTACACCTCATCCGTACTGCAGACATTTATTTTGCCCAGGGCTGTACCAGAGAAGCAGGTGTTATCGTCCTCCCCTGTGAGTCCCACTTTCCTCCCCAGAGCAATTAATGACACCGCGGAGTCAGAAACTCTGGCCCCAAAATGGCCGCCTATCTGGAATTGAGGTGTCACATCACCCTGACAAGCAGGTCAAGTCCTCTGAGTATCATCAGTGAGCGCCAACAAAGCCGGGGGTCAGAGTTCATGTCACCTGCTGACCCCGGAGTGGAATTGATCTGTTGTAGTGGAAATAGGATTTTTTTTTTTTTTTTCTGTCCGAGAGACATTAAAGACATTTTCTGTCTCGAGTGATTGACGAGAGACGACTCGACAACAATGCGCTCGTGCAGCCACAGCGTAGCTGCACTGGAATCGGGTTAATTTTCTGTCGTGTTGAGTGAATGCACGTGTTGCCTCGAGCTGTATTTCTATGTGCGCCGTGCAATGCCAGGCGGCGCATGTGTGATGTTGTCAAGAGGCTGGTGTGTGTTTTTTTTCGGGGGCAGTCGGGGAGAGGAGCTGTCAGCGCGGCTGATCTGTGCAGCTGGCACTCGGCAAAGGCAGAGAGACGCCCACCCATGTCAAATGTCACAGCACTAATTTCTTTCCAATGCAGCCCAGGTAGAACCGCAGGGGCGCGAGGCAGACACACCTCATCGCTCCTCCGAATGAGATTCCCAGGAGGCCGTGCAATTCACAGATTTACAGGCTTTATTTTAATGAAATCCATCGCGTCTCGACGTTATTGTGTTGTGCTCGGCTGTATTCTCATTTTCAGAATTTTTGGGGGGTAGAAAATGTGTAACGCAACAATTTCTCGATTTTTTTTTTTTTTCTCCAGAGAAAATGGAAAAGAACGAACGTTAATATCTCACACTGAAGCAGCGTTAATTAAACTTGGAGAAACTTTGTTTGTATAACAGCACAATTATTTTTCTTGCTTCTGGTCACTGGAGTGTGATGATGCCTTGTGTACTTAAATTATGTGTGCAATATTTTAGGAATAGTTTATGGACCTATGCGTGCTAATTAGATCAAACACAACATTATACAGTATATGATCACTGCGTGTGTCGTACTAAACAAAGATTGTTTGACATGTTTAGTCCACAGATTGTCTGAAAGGATGTTTTACAAACACGTTAATGCTTCTAATGCGTTATTGAATGCATTTCTGCCTTTGTTTGTTTTTGCCCAACGGGAGATAATATCTCAAACCAGTGTCAACAAACTTCCCCTGTAAAACTGTTCATTCCACACATGACCCAATAAAATTCATTTTGCCTCAGGAAACGAAGAAATATTCTCTCTCCCAATTACCGGCTATGTTTATATGGGTTTCTGCACATTTGTATGCCCCTTTTTTTATTAATGCTTGCACAAACTAATATTTATATATGTTAACTAGATTGGAGGCTTTGCATATAATGAATATGATAATTCCACACGTAACATATATAAGTAAAATCATCATGCCATGCAGACATAGTTTATGCCAAGAACACTGTGTACTTTTTATAAGACACACACATGAAATTACTGGAGTGTTTTTTTCTTGGCACATCCTCTCCCATCTCAAACAAATTGGTACTAATCGAGTTAAAGGGGACCTTCCTGCCCTCCTCGTCCCTTTAAACTTCCTGAGCATTTAGTCATGCACATGCTGTTTCCTCATTCCTTTTGGCTCTCCCTCCTAAATTACTGGGAGGTGATATACAGCCCGGGTGTCCCAAGGCTACAGGAGATTTAGAACTTTGTCCCGTATGAAGGAGAGGTGAGAAAAGACATTACTATGCAGAATAGGTAATATTGAAAACGCCAGAGCTTTTTATAGTGCCCCATGCAGATTATCAATCTATTTGTGTAACTTGGCTATACCCAGAATTTCATTTCCCGTTTTCATTTATTTGCCTTGCTGCAACCGTTTACAGTGCCGAAAACTGAAAATTGAAGCCATGACGAGCAAGGGAGCAATATTCCAAGGGCAAAATAGGCCTCTTCTGTTGTATGATTGCAAACGTTCATTTGGAGGGAGGGAGAGGAGGGAGGAGGAAGGGGGGGGGGAGGAATGAAGTGACCTGTTTTTGATGAGCTCACAGGAATATTTGGTGAAAAATAGCGGGTCCACACAAGGTTGTCTACAACATGTCCATACTGATGTCTCCTGGTCGGCCTTAAGCCTTTTAGTAAGTGTTATTGAGAATTTGCCTGATAAGACCAGTACTTGTCAGTATTGCCCCGTGTTAAATTCAGCACCATGGACAGAGACAGATGTTTATATGTTTGGTTGAAGTGCTTTGTTAGTTTCAGCACCATGGACAGAGGCACGTGTTTATGTTTGGCAGGTTTCAGCACCATGGACAGAGTCATAGTTAGTTTCAGCACCATGGACAGAGACTATGGTTAGTTTCAGCACCATGGACAGAGGCTATGGTTAGTTTTAGCACCATGGACAGAGACTATGGTTAGTTTCAGCACCATGGACAGAGACTATGGTTAGTTTCAGCACCATGGACAGAGACATAGTTAGTTTCAGCACCATGGACAGAGTCATAGTTAGTTTCAGCACCATGGACAGAGACATAGTTAGTTTCAGCACCGTGGACAGAGACTATGGTTAGTTTCAGCACCATGGACAGAGACATAGTTAGTTTCAGCACCATGGACAGAGACATAGTTAGTTTCAGCACCATGGACAGAGTCATAGTTAGTTTCAGCACCATGGACAGAGACATAGTTAGTTTCAGCACCATGGACAGAGACATAGTTAGTTTCAGCACCATGGACAGAGGCTATGGTTAGTTTTAGCACCATGGACAGAGACTATGGTTAGTTTCAGCACCATGGACAGAGGCTATGGTTAGTTTCAGCACCATGGACAGAGGCTATTGTTAGTTTCAGCACCATGGACAGAGACTATGGTTAGTTTCAGCACCATGGACAGAGTCATAGTTAGTTTCAGCACTATGGACAGAGTCATAGTTAGTTTCAGCACTATGGACAGAGACATAGTTAGTTTCAGCACCATGGACAGAGTCATAGTTAGTTTCAGCACCATGGACAGAGTCATAGTTAGTTTCAGCACCATGGACAGAGACATAGTTAGTTTCAGCACCATGGACAGAGACATAGTTAGTTTCAGCACCATGGACAGAGACATAGTTAGTTTCAGCACCATGGACAGAGGCTATCTCTGCTCGTATTGTCCTGATTCAAATCTATTTGTTGGTCCTGTTTTACAAATGCAGTCTTGCCATTAACAGGCTGTAAATATTAACAGTCCAGCCTTGACTTAATTCACTAATGAGCTTTTTTGGGTGAGAGGAGGGGGTTTAGTACAACAGAGTTTAGAATTACAGAGAATTAAAATTAAAACTGTTTGACAGACCGGGTGCTTTGCATTTCTCTCTGTGCGGCACGCACAAAGCTACACGGTGATATTCGAGTATACCAAACGGATAAAAAATAAGTACCATTTTGGGAGCGAAAAAGGCACACTGTAACACATCTCGCTCGTTAATTGTGTGTCATTACTATCAGTCCGATGGGCTCACAGTCACCAGAAGCCATTTCACTCCGGGGCCACGCTGCAAACATTTCCTGGCGGCTCGCAGGTATGTATGGGCGGGTCCGTGTGACGAAACGAGAGCGTGAGGGAACCATTGTGGCGCCGTACCTTACATAATCATCGCGGCAGTACCCACTGAACATAATTACAATGATTTGTGCCCTCCCATTTCACCCTTGTATTAAAAAATATTGCTGGAGGTAAGTCAGGCGTGAGCGCTAGGCGAAGGCGGCCGTGGTGAATGGAGTGTGGCCCCGAGGGGAAGCTTGGAGAGCGGAGCACGGTGTCATGCCAAAGAAACCACGTCCCCCCCCCCCCTTTTCCTCCACCCTCCTGCCCCGCTGGGGCCCGGTCATGCCGTGAGAACGGGATGACATTACCGGGCCATTTAGCTGGCGGAATAGCAGAAAGAGGTGAGAGAGGCGCAGAGTGTGTCGCTTTTGTTATTTAATGGTTGGCTAATGTCTTGGCGGAGGGGGCGGTGGTGGTGGAGGGTGGAGGTGAGGGAGGGGGGTGGAGGGGGGCATGCCTCATAGCCAAAAAATGAAAACAAATAGGTCAACATTATGCGCCTTGGAAATGTCTGCTGTACTATGAGGCCTTCAGGCTGCGTGGTTTGACTGAAGACACTGAAGCAGAACTGGAGAACACGACCAGTTCATATTTCCCATCATTGGAGAACGCTTCAATGCCTCGTGGCGTGTGTACCTGGCACTTTTGTCGAATATGAAAACAACATATTATCATACAGGCAACCACTTTTAGCTATAAGTGAACGGTCATACACATTATTATATGTGTGCGCGCCTCTGTGTGTGTGTGTGTGTGTGACTGGATTTCCATGGGAATATCAGCACTCTTATCGTTTGCAAATTGCCATGACCTTGAGCATATGGTCGTCCTTTGGGAGTAGATAAGCACCACGAACTGACGGCCAGAGGAACAAAGCAAAATAGCCATCGATCCTCCCTGAGAGGTCACGCCAGTGCTCCGGTTGGATTGAGTTTGAAATGTCGGATGTTATATTTAAAAGATGTGCTCGTCTTTATGAATTGAGCACACTTTGAGAGTGAACATTCAAACCTACTGTCACTCTACCTGCTCCCTCTCCATGAGCGTGAGATGGTCAGTGTCGAATCGTGAAGATAATTCTGTGCAGGAGCACGATGGATACATGCGTATATAGTGTTTTTCTTATTTCCAATTTAATCAAGAATGACATGCTTTGAATTCATGCATACGTATTGTAGAGGTCCCCTTCTGAGTGATGTTAAATATCAACACCTAACTCACTCATATGAGATTTTCATAAATCAAGGGCTGTTAATCAGACTGGCCACTTTACATTTGATTAAAAACGGCTTGGTCGATGCCCAAAGGCAAAGAGTGAGCTTAAAATTAATTTCATGACGAATACTGGATGTTCTTCCAAATGATCAATCAGCCTTTTTTTCTTCTCCTTCTTCTCCTTTCTTTTTTTTTTACTGAGGAATATCTTTAGTGTGCGCTTCAGTGTAAAATGTGATATGGAGATCAGTTTTTCTTTTGTCTTTGTGAGTATATGATCATCCAGAAGAACCCTAAAGAGTTCCGACATGGCTGAAAGTGGATCTCTGTCCCTCTCCTCAGTTTATTCCGACTTTCTTCTCTCTCTCTCTCTCTCTCTCTCTCTCTCTCTCTCTCTCTCTCTCTCTCTCTCTCTCTCTCTCTCTCTCTCTCTCTCTCTCTTCGATGTGCCCCCTCTCTACGCCACTCGGCGGTGCTCACAGACTTCCCCTTTCTGGAAATCAAATCATCTATAATCCACAGGACTTTGTAAATGGCTCCAGGAAGCTGATAACAAACACTTCCACGTCTCTCTGGTGCTAAACGCGCGTTTCAGCCTCGACAATAACCGTCGCGACCGTCCGTCGGTGCTTTGGTGTCGGAAGGTTTCAGCACCACGGAGCTGTCCGCCGGCCGGGAGCCAAGTGAGGATGCTGCTGCTGGAAGAAGAAGAAGAAGAGGAAGAAGAGGAAGAGGAGGAAGGCTTTACGACGATGTGAAGTGTGATCTAAGCCCACAATTAAACCCGCATTAAAAGCAGCGGCCACCTTCTCACATATCATCTGCTGGCCAGTGTTTATTTTTTAATGACTCGAAACTTGTCCGGAGTAAATTGCTGTAAAACAGCTGTGCAGCTTATTGCAATTAATAAGAATAGTGTGTGTCAGTCACGAAGTAATGCATCATCACGAGTTGGTGAATGTGTAGTTATTTGCTCTGAGTAGAAGCACAAAGGACCGTATTCTCTATATTTCTCTATTTATAGACCCTCTCTTTTTGGTGGAATGTACCACTTGGACTTCGCATAAGAAAAGGGGGGGACGGACCACGCTGGGTTTGATTATACCGAGACTACAGCATCCTCCTTCAGTCAAACCTCCCCACTGTCCTGGCACAGGATGAACCGGCTCTGTCCGTTTAAACCGAGAAGACACCCATACCGACTCCTCAATGCAAAAAAAAATAAAAGGGTGCCAAGAAGCTGGGACGAGGGAACGTGGGTGTAAATAGACAGTGAACGCTCTTGGTCTCTCTCTCTCTCTCTCTCTCTCACTCTCTCTCCCTCCCCTTTCTCCTTTCTCTCTGTCTCTCTTTTATGAAATCAATGAACGAGTTATTGGGTAGGACATAAATATAAGGAATCAAAGCCTCCACCGGGACCAACGGCATTGCGCGCTTTTGATATGCGTCTTCGCCAAACGCTACATGTGTCTTCACATCAGTGTAAATATTGGCTTTGATAGGACGAGAGAGGAATCGGCTCTGGCACGGCACGGCTCGGAACCAACATTTTGACCAAGACCTCCTTCAACAGCTTCTTCTTCTTTTTTTTTTCAACGTAAAAACGATTCTCCACCATCTCCGCCTGCTGCTGTTCGTACCCCTCCCCAACACAACTCGCTGGCCGGTCCGAAGATGGCAACTTTAACCAACGGGCAGGTGGACGGCATGGTGCACGGTGTCGGCGTGGTCTCCGCCAGCACGAACGGGCTCGTGAACGGATTAAGCCACAGCCACAGCCCGGTGGGCTGCCCGGCCACCATCCCCATGAAGGACCACGATGCCATCAAACTCTTCATCGGTCAGATCCCCCGCAACCTGGACGAGAAGGACCTGCGGCCCCTCTTCGAGGAGTTCGGCAAGATCTACGAGCTCACTGTGCTGAAGGACCGCTTCACGGGCATGCACAAAGGTGGGTGAAAGCCGCGTTCCCGCAGACCACCGTGGGTCCACTTGTTTGTGAAATCTGTCGCACATTCGGCGGAGAGTGAGCATCCCGAAGCACGCAGGATCTGAGAAGTAGAACACACCGTGCGATGTACCGGGAGGAATGACTTTGTGGGATTATGTTGCGTGGCGTTTATTCCTTTCCAATCCAGCGCATCATTTAGTATTTATGTTTTTTTTTTTTAATAGTCTTACTGGGCAAATCGGGAGTCACGACGGCATGCGTGTACGTCGGGTGCTATTGGGGGCGTGCAGGGTGCAGGGTGCACTCACACATCTAGTCCGGTTGTAAACGTGCTGAACCAGGCCATTAACCCACGTTCTGCACGATGCAGGACGTGGGAGAGGAGGGGAGGAGGGGGGGGTGTTGTGTGATTGCCCGCAGCAGCGTGCACTCTGTTGCCCGTAACTCTCTCGCTGTGCGCGTGTAGGCGTGTGTAGAGGGGGTGTGTGAGCGCGCGCGCGCGTGTGTGTGTGCGTGTAGGGGGGCGGTTGCGCGTGCACGTGTGTACGCAAGTGTGAAACACGAGAGGAGGCCTGTTCATATTGTGTTGTACAGTTTTTTTAGGGGGGGGGGGGGGGGTTAAGATTGTCAGGTGGTTTATTAATTGTGAACTCCAAAGCACAAAGTATAAATGTAAATCGCACACACGCACATTTCAATTGATTTTTCTAGGTTCTGGCTCTGCTCATTATACTCGGGCTCTATTTTTATACCCGTAGTGTGATGCTGGGAAGCTCCATTTGTTACGCTTATGAATTATCACAAACTTTTGGTTTTAACAATGCGACGCGGCCTCTTGCTGTAATATTAATGGTGCAACGGGTACGGTGGTTTTTATTTTCCCCTCTCTCTCTCTCTCTCTCTCTCTCTCTCTCTCTCTCTCTCTCTCTCTCTCTCTCTCTCTCTCTCTCTCTCTCTTTCTTTCTCTCTCTCTCTCTCTTTGGAGGAAAGAAGGGTCATTCTCTGCAAATCACCATCTAAGGAGAGGTCACTAATTGATCTGCCACACCTGCAGGACGCCTCTGAGAGTAAATTAAGAATGAGCTATCACTTTTTGGGAGTCCCACCCAGCCCTGAAGCCCCCATGTAAACAATGCATGACATGCACCATGTGTCAAGAAATGATTATGATATACAAATAATTCCAGAGGGCAGAGACCCGTCTGCAGGCATGGGGGGAGCCAAAGAGCAGTGTGTGTGTGTGCGTGTGTGTGTGTGTGTGTGTGTGTGTGTGTGTGTGTGTGTGGTGGTGGTGGTGGGGGCAGGGGGGTATCTTTTATTAATAGCCCAGCTGTAGTAGTGACTCCCTGTTGGACAGTTAATCACCGGTGGCCCCAGAACTAAAGGCACGGCACGGCCAGCTGATTCTAAGAACTGTCTCCTCGCCGCAATATACGGCCCTGCTTCCCGGGGCCCGGGCCCCCGCCTTCATCAGTGACCTCCTCCCCCCGCCGCGCTCATATTTTCACTAGCTGGAGGCCCTGTAGCTCCACACACTCGCCAGCTCACTGTGACCTGCTTGAAGCCGCACATCCTTCAAGATCCTCAAATTAGCAGTAAAAGACAGCACGTCCCACAAATAACCGGCGAAGCGACCGACTGCGTGCGTTCGCCGTCATACTGGTTTTATGGAAGTCTTCGCAGCGTTACATGAATCAGGTATAGGATGATGTCACAGCGAGAGTTTGAGACAAGAGTAAATACACTTTACTCGCAGATATACAATTACGCTGAGCAGAAATATTGCACGCGCTCCAGTGCCTTGTGAAAAAAGACATTTAAACCACCGAGCAGCCGAATGACCTTTAGCTCCAAAGGGCCAATTTTGGAGGTTAAAATGTCTTTGTCCATTTTGTACAAATGTATAAATTTACATGAATTCCTTCATGTTTGGATCTTTTCCTGCTCCTCCCTCCTCCCTTCTCCTCCTCTCTCCTTCCTCTTCCCTCCTCCTCCTCCCTCCTTCATGCAGTTTGCATTTCCAGAAAGAGTCAAACGGAGGGCATGGTGACCCTTTAAGGTGTGAAATGCTCCAGTAGAGGGAAGTCTATAGAAAACTCCTCTCCTCTTCCATCTTTTCTCCTCCTCACTAACTCGGCCTGATACCCGTCACTCTCTGCTTTCCCTCTTTTGCCCTTTGTCTCCCTTTTTTTTGCTCTTGCACAGACTTGTCCAGTCACAGCACCTTCTGGATGAAGTGCTAATACAGCGATTATAGATGATCAACAGCCCTTTTCCTTTACAATTCTGTTGTTTGTTTCCCTCCCGATGGCACACACTGTACAGCAACTGTCCTTGCTCACAACGTAACGCCTCATCTGGGGATGCCGTGGCATTCGTTTTAACTTCACCCAAAGTGACGCGGCACTTTAACAAAGAAATAAGCGTGGTCTTCAGCCAGAGAATGCAGAGCTTTTCCTGCTACGGCAGGTAATAAACGGCCCTCCGCTTCTGCTGTACATCAACAAGCCTCTGCTACACGCTATGGTAAAGCTACCTCTGGAAGAAAGAGACCCCTATTATAGCCATTGTCAGCCGTGCCTGTGATACCGTTGCCATAACCCTCCCCGTAATGACTCCATGTATCACTAGTAATCTAGTCTTTAGGATTCTGTCCCCTTGGAATGGAGAAGGAGGTGGAGGAGGTGGAGGAGGAGGGGAGCGTGGGGACGGGGGTCTGCAGAGGCAGCGAGCGGGCACAGGGGACACCGGTGCAGGCCTACGTTTCTCCCAATGATTTTATTTCTCTCCCCTCTGCGACCGAGCCATGCTAATAGAGGCCATTTATAATGGTCACCGGCTGCTGCTGCTGCTGCTGCTGCTGCTGCTGCTGCTGCTGCTGCTGCTGCTGCTGCTGCTGCTGCTGCTGCTACAACGGGCCGAGAGGCTCGGCTAGCACAAAGAGACAGCCCCTTTCTCTTTCTCCGCTCTCTGGCAATGCAGCACGGGAGGCGGGGGTCTATTCAGGAAGAGAAGGTGGAGATATGATTGCTCGCGCTATTCATCAGCCTGATTTTGTGTAATAATCACGGGGCAATTGAGCCGCCATGATACGTGTGTGTGTGTGTGGGGGAGAGGCGGGCGGGGGGGGGGGGGAATTAAATAGCCGAAGGTTGTTATCTATTGTTTACGGCTGTCACATCTTCGGGGCGGCATTGTGTTTCCCGGGCCCAAACCTTTTATTGTCTACATCTTTTCTTTTTTTTTTCTCCAAGCAAATGCAAGTGTCACCAAGTTTGTTTGACTGCCGTTGTTTCATTTGGTGGTAATTTAATATGAGTAATATATTTGTCCTTGGCCACGCTAAATACATTAGCGGCGGCTCTCGCCATAGGCTCAGACACTTAAAGTGGTTGCAAAAGCCAAGGAGTTGCTCAAAGGCAAAGCAGGTGTTGAAAGCTCATTAAGATATGGCGCCAAATAGTCCATTTTGACCTGGCAAGTGATGTAAATGTCACAGGTCTTCAGTGCGAATCATCTACTTTCAAGGGGAAGACACTACGAGCGCACTCTAATAAAATAACGTCGCTGATTAACGACAATATCTCGCCCGCGAAGCTATATTGTAATTTAATATCAATACTTGAGAAAAAGGGTTTAATACGTTTGAAATCAAGTGGAGACACGAGTGTGCTGATCTTGTTTAAATTCAGCCGTACTGTCAGCGGCTCACGCTACAGATGGAGGGCGATAATCTCGGCGGGTCATAAAGGGAGTTATAGTTCCCTCTGAACGTCTATTGATATTTCAACCCCCCCTTTTTTTTAAGCGAACGTGTCGAGGGAGCCGGTTCAGAGCGGATCACCGGGCTCCATGGTGTGTTCTGGTGAGGCCGGGAAGTCACGACGCCAAAAAAAACACGAAGGTCTCACGCTGTGTTTTATTGCAGGCAATTAGGTGTTACAGGTTTTCCATTAGAGTGCCGGGTGCAAAAAGCGAAGGAGGATAAAAACAAAACCAAATTTGGCTTTGAACAAAGACAGAAAGTGCGGGTGTGTGTGTGTGTGTGTTTTTTTTTTCCCCGTCCTGCAGGCCTGCGTTAATGCAGCATGCGTTCCGGCCGAAAAATTTCACTCGGGTTGCATCATCCTCTCTCTGTGGGATCCCTCTCTCTCTCTCTCGCCTCCCCTCGCGTTTGGTTTGGGATTGGTGTGTGTGTGTGTGTGTGTGTGTGTGTGTGTGTGTGTGTGTGCTCCTCCTCTCCTCTACTGGCCCAGAATCCTCCACTCAGCTCTGAACACGCACTCAGGCATGAGCGGCCTCGCGTCACAATCGATGTTCCTTTTTTTTTTTTTGGTCACGGAGAAAAAGGCAACACGTGTCAGAGGAGGGAAGTCGCTTCGTATCTGAAGCACGCGTCATCCGACCCGCCGGGCGCCACGCCGACAGACACCCCTGGTCCTGGTCCTGTCCTGGCTCGGCCCAGAACTGCCAAGCAACAAGAGGGGGAGGAGGGGAACAAGAGGCGGAGCCAGAGCGGGGAGTATACAGTGAGCCTAATTTGTCAGGAGGGCCGCTGTCGAGGCGGCGCTGCCTCTGTTGTCCGTTATCATTGGAGGGGACTGTCGGACGCGGGGCCGGGCTGATGGCCGAGCAGGGAGCCAGTTAGTCACAGTGAGAGATGACCGAGCCGAGCCAGAGGATGGGAGGGAGGAGGGGTGGGAGGGCTCAAGGAGCTCCTGCGAGGATTAGCATGCTAACATCGGGTCTGGAGTCATGAGGCCTGTCAGGGGAGGAGGAGCCCTTTGGCTCGCCTGACCTCGGCGGGCCCGCTCATTAAAACCACTGACCTTTACGCACGGAGAGAGAGAGGTAATGTAAAGGGACGGCCGGACCCACGCGCTCCTCTCGTTTCCCCTGCGAAGGCTCAGCGCAAATTGAAAGTTTTGCGAACAACTTGATATACACGCATGCTGCAGCGACCCTGTACAGGCGTCTGTTGAGGGGAGTGGGGGGGGGGGGGGGTCACTCTCTCCGGCCAATCACAGGGAAGCAGCGCGCTCGTTGGTGGGGTCGTGACCTGTGATTGGTGTCGGACGTGAGTGTGGGGGGATGCTACGTGAGCGTGTTAGCCGCATGAGCTACGGTTAGCAAAGAGCCATGAGTTACATGAAAGTGAACATTCTGGCGCAATAAAGCTGCAAGTTTAGGAGATCAACGTCTGCAAGTCGTTACTGTGGACATTTAAATACATTTAAAATATATATATATATATATACCAGAATCATATCCGTCAATATCAACGTTGAGGGTTTTAAAGTGTTGCAAGCTTTTAAATGACCGTAAAGTACGGTTACGCTGACGTTTATAGAGACTGAACTTTGTTTCAGGGAACACTTTTAGGTTGATAGTGCACGTCTACTCGCATCATAGTAAAACTGTCGAGTCAGCAGAAACCAGGATGCTAGTGTTTAGCTGATGGAGATGAAGAGAGGCTGAAGATGTGAAGCCATGCTTGCAGGTCAAAGAGGTCACTGATCTCCACAGGCAGCCATTTTTATTTGCTTATGTCTACTATTGACAGTCACTTCAGGGGTGTGGTGTTCCAAAAAATGAGCTAAAAATATTAACAACAGTGTCCAAGGTAAATAAAAAACTCTCTGTAAATGTATATACACAGAGGAAAAAGACACAGATCACCCACAGCTCGGTACCTTTTCTGTTTCATCAGCGTTTAGGCCTTTTGTTTTCCATAAAGAGGCTAAACAACTTGCTGCTTCTTCCCTCTCGCTCCTGCTTTCCTGTTGCCAAGTTCAATGCCCCAGCGTCCCGTTCTTCCAAACGATGAACACACACAAAAAACATCCTTTTTTTAACAAATGCTCCTTGGAGGAGTAAATATTTTCTGTTTTCAAGGCTCTTGCATCATCTAAGTGTTCTTGTGCTTTGTGCTCAATTTCTTTTTTTTTTGAAAAGTTGACGCTTTAGGCCTTTTTCAATCTTTTAGACTTAATCTCACTTCCAAGCCCCCCTGCACACACCGGTGGCCGGTTCAGGAGACGGGGGATGCAATACTATTGAAATGTTGGAAAGTCTTACACGCTGTTTTTCAGATTTACTTTTGTTCTGCTGATGATATCATCACTAATAAAAGTGCGTCCTGTGGGGAAGAGCCCTGCACTGTTTTTCCATTTAGCGTCTTGTTATTAATAAAAACAATATTATAGTTCAGGATGAGATGTATAATGATGAATATGAACATAGTTTCGCCCATAACCGCTCTATTTTAACTCCATATACTTTACATTTTGATCCACTGGCTTTCTTATCTATACCTTGGTGTTACTCTGCATGTTGCTGCTCGGCGTTAAATACACTTTTCCTTTGTTCGCCGGTCAAAAGGTTTATAATTTCCTTTGTGTGTGTACTTGGAAACTGGTGTGTTGTTTTTTTGCCTTCTGGATTAGCGCTGCTCGCTCCTTTTATCAAGCTTTGCACAGTCAGGACGCATTATGATAGGAAATACATATTATCCCTTCCTAGTATCTGTTTGTGTACAGTGTGCGTGTTGTACAGGATGTATACATTTTATCTGCATATTTGTTGTGTGCTCATCTCTTTAGGTGCATATGGCTATATATATATATGTGTGTGTGTGTGTGTGTGTGTGTGTGTGTGTGTGTGTGTGTGTGTGTTACTTCTTGCTAACATCAAAGATGCTCTCTTATTCATCTCTCAATTACTTTCCCTCCCTATATTGTAATATTTACATTAAAGGCCCGTGTGTCCCGCTGCAGCACCGAGCTGCATCGGTGCTGCAGCTCGGTGCTGCAGCTCTGTGCTGCAGCTCTGTGCTGCAGCAGCGTGATGAAGATCAGAAGCAAAGTTCATCACAGTTAACTGTGGCAGCGGCTGTTACATTCATCATTCTACTAATTCTGCTCCAAATATTTTTTTTTATCCAATATGTTAGATAATTAAATCCTGTTGTTTTTCATCTTCATATTGTTATTCATCAAGGTTAAGTTATGTTTGAATATAACAGAAAAAAAGAAATATTCCATTCCAAGATATTGTAATACGCCCTCGCACTCTTTCCAAGTGCTACGTGTTTAATTAGCATTTTAGCCCAAACACAAGTGAACAAATCATCCACATTGAGGGTTCATAGAAAGCTGGCTTGATGTCTTCAATCACTAAACACAACTCCAAGAGGCTCGTCAGAGACTCTTCGTGTTGTTTGACCCCGACATGAAGCAGGTCAGCGCTTGTTGAGTGTGTGTGACTTGTCGTCTCACACACACACTTCGCTTTGAGTGTCCCTGATTCCATTTACTTTCCTCCAATCTCCCATCATGCCTATTTCATGCCCCCCCCCCCTCTCGACCCCCCATCAATTAAAAATGCACCACGTTGACTTGCGAGAGGAAGGTGGGAATGGAGGTTAGGGCTTTTTCAAAGATCTCTCTCAATTATTCAGGAGCGAGTTTGATTCAGAAAATGGACGAGGTTTAATAAGTCATGCAGAAGTTTTCCAAGGTTTTGAGGAGCAAATGTAACGCACGATGTCCTGACGGCGAAACTCGCAGGAGCATCGACCAAAAAAACACATCGTTGTTGTCGATAAAGCTTCACAAGTTGGGACTCCCAGACTCAGCATCTTACATTTAAAGCACCATCTCTGCTTCAGGGAGGTTATCAACTCAGGTCAGAGACGCTTTGCCTCATTGGATATGATATGAATGACCTTAAAGGCAACGGAACAGCTTCTGAATAGTCTAGATGTCTCTCCATAACCATCGTTCTGTTTTAATATTTTCCAAAAAACGGTGCAAATAAGTGCCTTTCTCCCATCCGATATTACCATTCTCATCATATCGGCGTCACATTGAAGGGAAAGTACATCAAGGCTTCACCCGATCTGCCGGTTGGAGAGCAGATAGACCGAAACATATCGCTGCAGAGGGAGATGGTGCAAGAGTGCGTAAAACGACAAGGAGCTGGAGACGGAGGAGAGAGCGAGGGAAGGAGAATTAGAGAGATGTTGAAATGGGGGAGGTGTGGGGGGGAGGGGGGGGTGATGTAAGAGAATGTGTGAAAAGAGGCGAGGGAGATCCATGGAGGAGGGGAGGAGGGGGGTGCGCACAAAGACAGACAAAGAGTATCAAGAGGCAGAGCGGTACACAAGAAGGAGAGCAGAGATTGTAAAGAGATGTGCAGACTAAAAATGGAGTCACAGAGAGATTGTTCAATGACAGGCGCAGAGTGAGCACGAGGAATGAAAGGAAGAGGAGGGGGAAGATGCTGAGAAGAAAAGACAGACAGAGAGAGAGAGAGAGAGAGAGAGAAGTAGAAAGAGTGAGGGAGTCCCAGAGACAGATGTCGCCCTCGCTGGCCTCGGCAGATTGATAGCTTCTGGCCCAGTTCCATGCCAGGCTTTGACCCCTCTGTCCTCTGCTGTAATTTATCGGCTGCGTTTTGCCAGATTTAAGCACTACTCTGTGGCCATCGCGGCTCAAGAAGGGAGGACGACCTTCCCGGGACGGGAGCAGAATTAGACTCCTGCAGCTTCTGCTAAATAAGCAAGGGCCCTCCATCTTAAATGGATCTCTGACAACATGTTAATTGGGCAGATTTGACTGTAACAGCCTCTTTTTTTGCCTGTGTATGTGTGTACTTTCTTACTACTGTATGTTCATGTGCAATAGTTGTATGTGTGTGTTAGTGTACTTTGCATGTGCAAGAATAGATGAGTGTGTGTGTGTGTGTGTGTGTGCGTGTGCTGTGTTGTATATCAGTTGAGTCACACGAGAGGTGCTTTGCCTCTAGAGAGACACAAACCACTGCTGTTCTCACGTAGTTTCCACTACTCTTTTTATAGTCTTTCCACTTTTTATAGAGCTGTTTTTTTACTTTAAAATATTGTTGGATTGGTTATAAAAAGGACAGGAAAGCATATAAATCTGAAGACCTCCCCAAATGCTTACTGTCTTAACTTTGGCCTTCGTCTTGGACTCTGTCTATCACATGAAAAAGCTGATTGAGGAAATATGTTATCCCTTAAAGACCAACGTAAAGCCTTAAAGGAAGCCTCTTGCAAATAAGTAAAGCAACATGATCTGGATTAAGCAGCTTTAAGCGGCTTGAGAGGCGGTTTTCTACCTTAAAGCAGGAGAAACCCTTCATGGGACGTTAAGACTTGACTCAGGAGGCGAGAAGACGAATGTACAGCAAACTAACAGTGTTATTATATTCACTCCAGACAAAGAGCAGAAATTATGACGATGACCTGAACATGTAGTTATAATTTATTTATGTATTTCTTTTTATAAGAAATATTTCCTTTAATGCATTTCATTGTTATTAAAATAATATACATTAGATTGAACAAACAATTATTCATTGTCATGTAGTGGCAGCCAAATGAAATATTGAATCTGTTGATATTATTTGAGTATTTTTATTTAACATGTTGAAAACTGTGGAAACAGTGTTGTCTCCAGATCTCTTTTTCCCTGTGAGTCATCGCAGGAACCCCAAATTAATTCCAATACTTGTGTTTATTGTATGTATTTGTTCTGCAAAGTCTTAAGAAATAAAAAAAGTATATCTGCAAAAAAATCACTTTAAAAAGATATTTTGATTGTAACTATGAACATCCAGCATGATATGAGTCAGATTCCCCAAAAATGCCTCCTTGAGCGTCAATAAGACACCTTTATGGAAAGATTAGGACCTAAAGAATCAGAATCTGCAACAAAAATCACAATAAAACAAAGTCTTGGTCTGTTAGGAAGAAATTTCAGTCAAAAAACTGTGTTGTTTAGTTAAAAAATGAGAAAAAAGTATGTATTTTATGCCAAAAGATTGTCTGAATGGGGCATGCTGGGACTTAAAATTGGCGCACGGTTTCCGAAAGGTCAAACTATTGCGTCAGCTGATCAGCGCTGTCCTGGTTCACGTCTTCATCTTCCTCTCCATCACACCTGCGTTGCTGCTTGAATGATTATCCGCCGCCTTCATTTCCAGCAGAAATGAAACCGCCGCACTGGTTTTGCGCCGCGGTTTCTCATAAAAAGTAACCACGGCGCCGCGTGCGTCTGGAGTCCTCTGCTAACAGCAGCTCGGCCGGTGGGCTCAGCTGGGTTTGTGCTTGGCCATTCAGAGCGTTACCGCGATGCACAAATCAGCCCGGGGAATGATCTGGACAGAAAGCCTTCAGCAAATTATTACAGATTTGCAATTTAATGGCTTCTGAGGTCTCTACCGGGGCCCCACGCGGGCTCCCAACGAGACGGAGCCCATTAGTTTGGTCCTTTAATCACAGAACAGGAGATGGGAATCCTGGCCAAACCTATACACACCCCGCCTCGCTGCTGTGGAACGATTTCACGGGTTTATAGATAGAGACAGAGGAGGCTGAGCGTGTGTGAGAGTGTGTGAGAGTGTGTGAGAGTGTGTGAGAGTGTGTGAGCATTGGCTAGTTGATAAGCTTTGCTTTCCCCTGGAGCAACGGCAGCGTGTGTGTGTGTGTGTGTGTGTGTGTGTGTGTGTGTGTGTGTGTGTGTGAAAACAATGCGTTCCTCTATGGATCGTTTATCAATACCATGAGGACGCACCGGGCTGGAGCAATTAATTCGGCGTGGGCCGCGCCCGACGCCACCAAAAGCCCACATCATAAATAAAAATGGGGAATTAATTTCCAACGTCATGTTCCAAAAAATATTTCCATCAAAAGTAGTTTTCAATTCAAGTGAAAACACGGAAACGTTTTACTCTGCGACATTAAAGTCATTTTTTTTTTTTTTTTATCAAACTAATTAAATTCAATCATAAATCAATTAAGTCATTTATGTAATAATTAAACAAATTGTTTTCTATTCGGCAAAGTGCAGCAAAGTTTACTGATTATTAAAAAGCGTCCCGAACTGACCTCGAGCTGTAAATACAACAAATAAAAACATTTACTGGCGATGTATTATTTATTCATCAGTTCTCATGTTATGGTGGATTATGGATTCACAGTACGAGACATGTTCTATTAATGGAGGCAGAAAGAAAGTATTTCAGATAGTGACATAACTTTTGTGGTTGCACTCGCAGCAGACACATTAGCAGCTTTTCACACAGTCTTTAAGTCTTTTCCCTCAGCTATAGTTGCCCTGATTAATGTGCCACCGATGCAAAATGTAAAAACTATCACTCAATCTGCCTTTCAATGTCCCAATTTGTCCGAGAGGAAGCCAATCTTTCTAAATGAGCTGGATAAAAGTGACTGCCAAAGGGGATGAATATATATAATTATCTCGTGGCTGGAGCGCCAACAAAGAGATTTTTTTAAAAAGTCAACGTCGCGCGCCAAAGGCTTCATTAGCCCGACGACGACAACAACAACGTCTCCTCGACTCGCCGGCTTAAAGACGCAGGTACCCGCAAAGCCGCTAAAAGCACGCCGCCTCCTGTAGCACGACCGCTATCTGTTTGGGATTAGCAGCTACTTAAACGCGCTAATGTCGATATGCTAGTGTGCTAATGTTATGTTTGAATTATTAGGTGGTTTAAGAAATGTCTGGCTGCCGTTGTGTTGGTCTTACGCGGCGACACGTTGAAGAGGATAACTGTGTTTACTTTGCATATGGAAATCCCTGGATGTCTTTCATGTGTCCTTCCTATAGCGACTAGCGGTCCATGTTAGCTTTGCAAACATCTTAATTGTGTTAAATGGAGGAAAAAAAGGGGGATGTGGAGGGGGGAGATTAAAAGCCATTAATGTTGTGTGAGGGTGTGCTATTCCCGGGACGGTGCTTTTGTTCACTTTGGCAAAGCAGACGAGAGTTTCACCTTGAAACTCAACGCACACCAGAAGCGTTGTCATTGTGTCTCCACCTAAAGCGCCGCCGCCGCTCGCTCGCTCGCTCGCTCGCTCGCCCCGTTTCAGACGCCGCCTCCTTTCCTCCGTCGTTTCTTCGCATTTCTTTTTTGGAGATCGCCTCTCTCTCCATCCCGCTCGCACTCTTTGTACGTCTCACCCATTTTCTCTCATTCTGTCTCTCTCTTGCTTTTCCTCTTTGTAGCACTGTTTCTCCTCATCTCTCTCTTTCTCTCTCTCTTTCTGTCTCTCTCTCTCGCTCTGTCTGTCTAAGCGTCAGATAAGCTCACTGGGGGAGACTTTAGAGGACTCTCCATCTGTGTATAAATAGCTCTGGATGAATTATTGAGGGACCTGGGGTTGCTAATAATCCCGCAGGACCCATCTGACAATGACACAGAAGATGGAGGGAAAACAATTACGCAGGCTTTCTCCTTCAGAAGAGTGAGAATGGGACTGGGGGGGGGGGGGGGGGGGAAAGGGGGAGGAAAGGGGAAGGGGGGCAGCCTCTGGGAGCCTCCTTGCGGGGCCCAACATCTTGGCTAATAAACCCAATTAAGTCTCCGGAATCAATCGGAGCCCCGGGGGCGTCCTCTCTCTTCCTTTCCCCGGACGGCGCGCAACAACAGGAAGTGTAATGATTCATGTCCCCCCCCCTCCCCCCTCCCACCTTTCTGCGTTTGAATCGTCCCCTCATCTCCGTCTCGCAGGTTGGCAAGGCGGACGGGACAGGACAGGATGTCCGCCGAGGCAGGATAATAGGACAGGGAGTGGAAGAGGAGAGGTGCGCAGAGGAATATTAATGGCAGTGTTTATCCTGTAAGTGTTTCACCGGGGGGGCGAGAGGCGGGACCGGTCCCGTGACAGAGTTACAGCACTTTGTCTTCTGAGTGATACATGACTCATCTGTGGGCTTCGTCTTTGCATTAATCGGCTTGGCCAGGTCCTCGTCTGAATGTTGACGCGATACACTCCGTGTGTCTGTCCGTCTGTAGAGAAAGAAAATGGCAATGTGCGTTTCCTTCCACAACAATACAACAACAACGAAACAACAACAAAATCGGGAAAAATCGACACGCAGTACGATGTGGTGAGGCTAAGCGGAGGTCGTAGCGTTGATGGTAAGTTACGGTAAAGTTGAGACGATTAAAACACCTGAAGGGTTGTGACGAGAACTCGTGTCTCTGTGAGCGCACGACTTCCTGTGTCGGGAAATCAACTTCCTGTGTCGGAAAATCAACATTCTGTGTCGGGACATCGACTTCCTGTGTCGGGACATCAACTTCCTGTGTCGGGAAATCAACATTCTGTGTCGGGACATCGACTTCCTGTGTTTGGACATCAACTTCCTGTGTCGGGACATCAGCTTCCTGTGTCGTGACATCAGCTTCCTGTGTCGGGAAATCAACATCCTGTATCGGGACATCGACTTCCTATGTTTGGACATCAGCTTCCTGTGTTGGGAAATCAACTTCCTGTGTCGGGACATCAGCTTCCTCTGGCGGGGCATCAGCTTCCTGTGTCGGGACATCGGCTTCCTGTGTTGGGAAATTGACTTCCTGTGTCGGGACATCGACTTCCTGTGTCGGGACATCGACTTCCTGTGTCGGGACATCGACTTCCTGTGTCGGGAAGTCGACCTCCCGTGTTGGGACATCAACTTCCTGTGTTGGGACATTGACTTCCTGTGTTGGGACATTGACTTCCTGTGTTGGGACATTGACTTCCTGTGTTGGGACATTGACTTCCTGTGTCGGGACATCGACTTCCTGTGTTGGGACATTAGCTTCCTGTGTCGGGAAGTCGACCTCCTGTGTCGGGACATCGACTTCCTGTGTCAGGACATCGACTTCCTGTGTTGGGACATCGACTTCCTGTGTTGGGACATCAGCTTCCTGTGTCGGGACATCGACTTCCTGTGTAGGGAAGTCGACCTCCTGTGTTCGGACATCAACATCCTGTGTTGGGACATCGACTTCCTGTGTTGGGTCATCAGCTTCCTGTGTCAGCACATTGACTTCCTGTGTCGGGACACTGGCTTCCTGTGTTGGGACATTGACTTCCTGTGTCGGGACATCGGCGCTGGGCGTTCATCAGGAGGTCGTTCTGTCTCCTAAAAGCCTGGAGGTGCACGAGAGCGTCCCAAACCACAGACGAGATGAAGGGAGACGTTCAGCCTTGAAGCGCCGCGTTGTCTCCAGAGGAGAGTTCTTACTGGTCGACAGTGTTTCAGAGCTTTTTCCACTCTGCCGAGTATAAAGTTCCCATTGAAACGTTTTGGGGGATGAAAATGCTCCAAAAGAGTCTGCCGGTTAGCGTTCGTACGTTGTTGTGTTGCTCAGTGTCACTGCATTTTCCTCAAAGTGCCCGAACCCGGCAGACGTTTGGTCTCTCTTATGAAGTCACTCCACTTTAAATAATTTAGATTCTGAAAAGCTAAATCTGGGTCTTAAAAACATTCCCAGACAAAATGGCTGAGGTCGGATGAGAGTGAGATGATTCGTCTGCCTGGAAGGTGGGGGCCGCTCAAGACAGGGTGTGTGTGCGTGTGTGTGTGTGTGTGTGTGTGTGTGTGTGTGTGTGTGTGTGTGTGTGTGTGTGTGTGTGTTACATGTGATTAACTTGACACAAGTTGTTGTTTTGGAAGTTTTTTCGTTGACTTTGTGGCACGAGAGCTGCAGCGTTGCATGAGAGCTCAGTTTGAGTGTGGATATAAATGTGTGTGTGTGTGTGTGTGTGTTTTCTGTGTCCGGCTCTGGAGTGTCGTGGGAGGTGAGGGACCGGTCTTGTGGGTGATGTTGTGGGGGACGACACTGTCCTAATGATGCATTTTCTACACCATTGATTCAGTGGCTCTGCTCTCCAGTAAATCCTTCACATGCAACACATTAAACGCCGGACCCTTTTTCCTCCTTCGCCAATCGATTAGCACAGCTTAGAGACGGCCACTCTGGAAGCAGGGCAAGAGATGGGACTTGTTATCTACAGGGACACACACACACACACACGCACTCTGATAGCGTGTGAAGGTGTTAATTCTTACCCTTTTTAATATTCTAACATTTTAAATCTATCTATGGTTGTGATGTGAATGCATCAAAGTGTGTGACAACACTTTTAGTCTGCATGTTTTTGCTATTATGACCTGTAATCTCTGGATCACTGCATGCATTTTAATATGGAGGAAGCCCACATCCATCCTTTAGTTTGTTCTTCTTGTTTTCCTCCTACATGCACGAGGATGGAATTTAGTTATCGAGCTTTTAGTCTCATGATTATTTATTTTTTATTGCAGTCGCCGGCACATTTTTGAACTTCCAAGTCATTTGTGTAGGCTTTTTTTCAACGTGCTGAAAAGTAACACTCCAACCCATCAAAGCTCATTCATTTGGCACGATGACATCATCGTTTTTGTCGGATTTTATACTGTATTTAAACGTATTTGACCCCCGACAGTCAATCAGAAGTGAGAATCTGCTGAGGACACAGTACAACTTGCATTTGATGATCTCCATCCCCTCAACCCGGAGCAATTAAGTTACAACAGGAGCCGGCATTGTTCTAAATGACGATGTCCTGCACTTTTAAGAATGAGGGGAACAATGCTGCAGACGTACGGCAGTGCGGTGCCTTTGAGATCCACGCTTCATAATGGTTATTAACTTTTGCTCCGTCTTCTTTTGCTCTCCAATTCCCTCGGCGGCGCGCTCGGTTTCTATATTACGAATTCTTCTTGTTCCCCCCCGAAGAGAGAGGAGTTGGGGATCTGCATAAAGTCGCCTATAGGAGAGCTGGGGCCGCTATTACATCCCATTATGAATTAATTCACCTCCTCTGCCCCTTAGTTCTGCCTCACTCCGCCGAAACGATATCATACTCGAGACCGGCGTTCATTAGTCAATGAAACAGCTCCTGAAATTTTAAGGCCTATTTTACAGAATGAAAAAAAAAAATGCTTGATGTGGCGTCTGAACAGTAATTGACGGGTTTTTTTCTGGGTTTTTTTTCCGATCGCTCAGCGTACAGAAGCGTTCGGCGAGCTCGTATCGAGGGCTTCAAAGTGCTTTTTTAAAATTTAATCAGGGTTTACAGCTGCCAATTAAAGATTTGAAGATGATACGGGGGGAGAAAGTTTGCAGACCTTGTGCCGTGTGTCCCCTGAAATAGCCGGCATCCTCTGTCTCTTTTTTCCATTGCGAGTAATGATCCGAAAGGTCAGCAAAGGTGAAGGGGATATGAGCGACTGCTGCTCAATTTATTGAATTACTCGCTGGACCAAAAGTGCGACGGCTCGTCTGGTGTGTGTGTTTTTTCTCACTTTGATGCGAGATTCAGCGGCAGATATTTAGGTTAGGCTGCAGTGTTAATTAAGTGTTAATTAATCAATATATATACATACAAGTATAGCACGATCAGGACCTTTTTCCACAGAGACATGAGGGCGGTTCAACGCGACTTGTGGGGAAATAATCCATCGGAGTTATTTACAACAGCTGGATAATTCATCTTCTCCATAATTTGAATGTGTTGCATTGCGACGGTCGACTTTTCTCTTTTAATTTGCCGGTGTTTGGAAGCAGATTGTTAATAGTCGCGATCACGTGGCTCACGAGTGCCCCAGTTACAGCAGCACAAGGGCAACTGTATGGTTCTTGAATCTCTTAATACGACACGTATTAGTATTCCTCTTCGGCGCTCGTTCGGTCCTCGTTTTCACCGTTTGACTAAAAGACCGAGGCTTTGTGCGCTACTCCTCTCAACACAATGAGTCAAGAATTTTCATCTTTACTCTGACCCATTTCAAGAGTGGATTGAAGAGCGTTATCTAAGCCTCGGCACTCACCAAAAAATCCAGTCAGAACATTCTTGTCTTAAGGTCGATCTTTTTAAAAAGGAAGAAAAAACATTCTTCTGTTTATTGAGCAAAGACTGTCCTTGGTCAACCCTTTCAGGGGGGAGATAAGTGCTAACAGAAGTGAGGTAGGGGGGGAGATGTGGAGATTTCTATTGACTGACTGAAATTGGACGGCCTCAAACAAAGTTTCATGCCAAAGTTTTCGGAGGCAGAGTTCCAGGAGGATGAAGCGTTTTAATGCTATTGACTCTTTTTAGGCTCTTTCACTGAGATGTTCTGAAATATTTAAATGATCGCTGGGAGTTTCTCTCCAATCTGTGGGCCGGGAATGAAAGGATATAGCGATACGTCGGCCTTTAACAATCCCTTGAATTAATGGGCACCAGATAATTAGAGAGTCCTGCGCAATAACATTGTCCCCGAGCTCTCTCCAGTCTCGGGGTGGTCGACAGGCAATGCATGCTGGTTAAAAGTAATTAACGTGTCCAGTAATGCTGGAAAAGTGCTAATTCAAAGAATTCATTAGTGGTTTTTACTTTTAATGCAATCACGATTAGTTTCAAAGGAGAGTTTTTAGATTAGAGCGCCGCCGAGGTCAGAAAGGTCACCGGCTGCGTAGGACTCAATATCCTTACATGTGATCGTTTAAAAAGGCAAGAAAATATATCAAATCAAATCAGGATCCGGATCAGAAACCGTTTATTTGCCAGGAATGTTTTCCCAAACGAGGAGTTTTAGAGATGAGACGTTAGACGGGACGAACAACAAATCAACAATCATGACAACAACAGCAGTGCAAAGTGTTTTAAATTAAGGACGAGGTGAAGACAAAGTGCTGAGACAGCAAATAACGTTAAAGTGTTGAAGTGTTAAAGTGACACGTTTGATTAAGCTAAAGTTAAAAATATGATAACGGGACATTGCAACCAAAAGGAAAATATATTAACAATATATTTATATCAACAACAATGAAAAGTGACTACATGTTTCTATATTGTGCATTTTTTATATTTTACTGCTTACCTTTATGTACAATTCCCCTTGCAGGATTAATAAAATATCTATCTATCTCAACAATGAATATCAGTTTAAGGTCTTTGAGTTCATTGTTTTGGTCTTACAACAAATTCACTGTTTTAACTCTTTAATGTTTTTGCAGAAAAAACATGAAATCATCAAACTGATCCAAAATCAGCCATCAGCATGTAACGCGCCACTGAAACGTCTCCAATGTGCCAAAAAACCCGCCGCAGGAGCCAGAGTTTCCATGTTGTCCCTCCTGGGCTCCTGTAGAAACATGACTCTGTTGTTGTTGTTTGGCCGCCATGTTGGATTCAAATACTTGAGACGATTCATTCAAAAACCAAACGTCGTCTCTGCAGCTGGAGGTGAATCCATGGAAGGTTTCCGTCGACGCGTCGGGGGGAAACTGCAGCTCATGAAACGCTCGTTCACGAGGTCAGAGCTGCACGCCGGCCTCACACGAGGCCCGCTGACAGTCGCGGGGTTTCTCCGCCGAAGCTCCTGTTCTCTTTCTCCACCGTTCCCTCATCGCTTTCTTTCATCTTCTCCCCTTTTTCCCTCTCTCACTCCCCCTCCCGCCCCTGTCTTCTCTCCCTCCCGGTGGGTGTGTGTCCCTTTAGGGTGTCTGCAGCGGTTGAGATAAGAAGCGAGTGTAGGACACAGGGGGATGGTGTTCACAGAAGCTAGGTGATCTTATCTGCTCTCTCTCTCTCTCGCCGAGCGGCCTCGCTGTTCTGCTTCTCCTCTCTGCTCTCCTCCCCCTCTTTCTCTCGGCTCCCTCGCCCTTCTCTCTCTACTCTCTCTCTCCTCGTCTCTCTCTCTCACACACACACACACACACACATTCTCTCAGATCCCCTCTGCGCTGCTGTTGATTTGAATTTGAAGTGATGGGAAACCAAATTGGCAGCATTGACAGCAGAAACAAACAGCTTATCTCTCTCTCCTGGGCCAATGTGGGTCTTAGTCAGATACCGGAGCCGCTGCCAGCATCTGACTTGTGACAATGATGATAAATTGAACGTTTGTTGACTGTCACTTTTCATGCGTGTGAGCGTGTGACTGCATTAGCATTTGCGTGTGAGCGAGCGTCCTCCTCTACATACGTGTGCGTGTGCCCTCGCTGGTGAATTAGTCAATAAAAGCACAATGTTGAGGTAGTTTACGTTGTACTTTGGGTTTCAGCTGCGACTCTTTCTATTTCACATCTCAGAGGAAAATAGTTTTGTTTTAGTCCACAATTTATAATTTTTGTCGCTTATTTGAAGAATATGTTTTTTTAAACAACACATAGGAGGTTCATATTGAGTCTGGAGGGTTGTATAGATGAATACTGAGACTCACAATCAGGTGTACTTTAACCTCACAAGGTCCTTCTGCAGCTGCAATGGAAAGATTGTAATTTTTTTATTTTTTATTTATTTGCACAATTCAAACAATAAAATAGAGATAAATGAACATCACAGTGCAGAATGAGACAAACAGCCAACTGGGCTTATTTGAAGCCTCTCCACCTTTATGATATATTAAAATTTTACAAAACTACAAACATAAAATGAAAAATGCATAAGATAGACAACAAGAGAAAAACGAAAGAAAAGAAAGAAAAACTATGTAAATATATCGAGACTGTGTAGGCATGTGTGTGTGTGTGTGTGTGTGTGTGTGTGTGTGTGTGTGTGTGTATGTGTCAGCGTGCATGTGTAAGTGTGTGTTTGAGTGTGTGTGTGTAAGCCTGGCTTGAAGGGATATTGGATCATTCCACTTATCTTCCGTGTCAACATTTTGCACCTTAGCAAATATGTGAATTAGCTAATTGTCTTTGTTACGTTAACAGAAAATTAAATCCAGTGGTCAGTACATTACTACTGTCTGTATTTGTCATGTTCTTGTATATAAATGTAATTTCTAATAAGGGGTGGAGTCTGACAGCGTGGCGTGGTGTTGCTTCCAGGCCCGAGCATGCTGGATGCTGAGGCTGCCCGTTCCCCAACATGCAAATGAGTGTCAGGCGCGCACGTGTGTGTGTGTGTGTGTGTGTGTGTGTGTGTGTGTGTGTGTGTGCATCGGAGGCGTCGCCCCCGCGCGCGTGTTTTCCTTCGGGGACGGCGGCGGCATGTAGCGTTAACGCGACAGGCCCGGAGAGGACGAGGAGGTAGCCAAGCTGTCAGCGGCCGGATCCCTCTCCGCCTAATGAGGGAGAGAGAGAGAGAGAGAGAGAGAGAGAGAGAGAGAGAGAGAGGCCCCGTTAATTAAAAACACCAACAGGCGGAGCTCCCCGGCGTCTCGCCATCGGGACGAAGCCGGGGGTTAAACACTCGGCGGCCGAGAGGACGAGCGGCACGCCGCTTCCACGTCCAGTCCACCGTGCCAAAGCAAAGCTGAACTGGGAGGAGAGAAGTGCTTTAAAGTGTGTGTGTGTGTGTGTGTGGGGGGGGGGGGGGGGGGGGGCACCTTGATGTCTCCAGAACAAACTCTGGTTCTTTTGTCTCTTTGTGCTCGTGTGAGTTGCGTTGAGCAGTTTGTCAACGTCTGCAAGGAAACTCCTGTGATCCCCCCAAAAAAAATGTTTTTTTTCCTTGCAGCTTTATTGTTTATGTCTACACCTCATTGTTCACTAAGGAAACCTTCAAATGGCTGCTCATGTATATCGTCACCATGCAAACACAGAAGCTAATTGTCCCCCGTGTGTGTGTGTGTGTGTGTGTGTGTGTGTGTGTGATTTTATTTTCTTCCTTTCGCCGAATTTTATTGAATTGAATTGAATTTGCTTTTTTTTCCCCCCCAAAGAAATAAAAGATATGTGAGAAACATTCCCCTCAAATGGAATCATGTCCCCGCAGCCTATTGTGCGATTGTCTACGTTCGTTGTTGTATTAAACTGTCAAAGCACATGAATCATTAGCCTTGATCTGCAGATTGACGGCCTGTCAGCGCGCTCGCGGTGGCGTGCGCCTTCGCTGTCAACGGGGGAGCGGCGAGGGAGCGGCTTACACGTTCCCCACGGCGGCTTCTTCTTCTTCCTCTTCCTCCTCGGCTCCCTGCGTCTCCATCTTCCTCCCACCCCCACATGTCAGCCCAGGTGCTAACAAAACCGAGGATTGTGGGTAGTCTGGGAACATATGGAGCAGAGAGAGACGAAGAAATGAAGGGAGGGAGGGGGGGAGAGAGAGAGAAGCTGTCAGGGAAATGTCTCCCTGTCACAGCAGCCAGAGGAGTGCGATGGACGAACGGATAGCTGCTGGTTCAGACTGCCGGGGCGGCGGCGGCGGCGGCGGCTGCGACTGCGGCGGCGGCGGCGTGGGCCGATCGGACCGCAACAAATCCTCACGCCTCTGAAAGTCCCGATTTTTTGGTCTCACCTCCGTGTTTTTGTTTTATTTTGGCGGGGTTGCATGCATACGGGTTGCGTTTGTGTACAGAGGAATGTTCCATTTGTTCAGTCGCTGGAATGCACACACGTGCAGACACACACACACACACACACACTAGTGAATTCCCAGAGCGGCAATGTAGACAGAGTTTCAGAGCTATGGCTGCAGGCTCACTGTGTGTGTGAGTGTGTGTGTGTCTGTGTGTGTGTTGTTGTTTCGATATCCGCTGGTGATTGGTGTAGCCCTCTCTCTCTCTCTCTCTCCTTCCCCCAGTCCACATAACGTAACCATCCCTCTCTCTTTCTCTCTCTTGCTGTTTTTCAGGCTGTGCCTTCCTCACCTACTGTGCCAGAGAGTCGGCCCTGAAGGCCCAGAATGCATTGCACGAGCAGAAGACCCTGCCAGGGGTAAGTCCGCACACGAGGAAACGCCATGTCGACCCACACGCAGACGAAACCCTACGCAAACACCTCTTGGATTCACTCTGGTGCACACACACACACACACACACACACACACACACACACACACACACACACACACACAGATGCTTATCTTTCACGTGTATTGCCATCGATTCATTTCAAATCAAAGGGGACTGACTGTCTTTGTCATGCTTGTCATATTCTGCTTATGAGCACAGCCCTTCTTTCTCTTAAATATCCATCCTCCTCTTCCTCTCTCTCTCTCTCCCCCCCCCCTCTCCCTCTCTTTCACTGCCTCTCTCTCTTCACTTTGACAGTCACACACACACACACACAAACCCATAGGGAGAAACCACACACAGCATTGCATCATAGGCGTACTATTTATAGTCCTTCCTCCTGTTTGTGTAAACGTGTCTGTGTGTGTGTGTGTGCGTGTGTGTGCGTGTGTGTGTGTGCATCCACGTGTGTGGGCGAGTGTGTGAGAGACGTGCAGAGAGGGATGAAAAGCGGCTGGAGGCTATTTTGTACATTTGTGTGCACGCTCTGCGACGCGGCCGTGCGTCATGCATGTGATGTACGTCACGTGATGAACGTCACGTGACGTTTGTCACGTGACGTACATGACGGCGGCGTGTCTTCGCTGCAGACGCTCCGGCGCTGCGATGCTGCCGCTCACATGTACGATGCAGCTGGAAGCAACGCACAACTCCTTTGAACGCCTCAGTCACACATGCTGGGGCGGGAACACTTGACATAGCGTGTGTGTGTGTTTGTGTGTGTGTGTGTGTGTGTATGACGAATTATATGCATTGCGAGCATTTTTTTGTGTATACACGATTGGATGATTACATATTTGTGTGTGTGTGTAATACATTTCAGTTTGCTTGAGCGTGCACACACCTGCACGCACCTGTATGTGTGTATGCGTGTGCGTGTGTGTGTGTGTGTGTGTGTGTGTGTGTTTCTACATATGACGAATTATATGCATTGCGAGCATTTTTTTTGTATCCATGATTGGATGATTACATATTTTTGTGCGTGTACTACATTTCAGTTTGCTGGAGCGTGCACACACCTGCACGCCCGTGCATCCACGTCTGCCCACGTGCACGTGCGCGTGCACGTGCGCGCGAGGAGGTTTTGATGCGTCTCTCCGGTTTGCTCTGTTCGTTTTTAATGACGCCTCCAGGGAAGCTGACAGTCGCCGTGTTGAGCGCGCAGCCTTTGATGTGAGTGATTATGACATCACAGACGTGCAGCCGAGAAGAGCGGAGGAGTGGGGATCGGTGCTCTCGGGTTTTTTTTTTCTCTCTCCTCACTTCCCAGTGGCATAATATTCAGAAAGAAAAGACGGAGAGAGAGACAGAGAGACGGAGAGAGAGATTAAATATTTGGCCAAAACCAGAATGCGATTTTGTGTTCACACAAAAATATGCTGCCGATTGATGTTTTTGCCTTTGTTGCTATTGTTTGACACGGACCAGAAGATACGGGCACAAAAACAAGCTTTTTTTTATTTTTTAAAGGATTCTGTCTTCACATCTTTAAGGGGAAGCGACTGCGTTTGGCTTGGCGGCGATGCGTCGGCGACGTTTAATCACTCGCTCGCGATCAACATCGCTTAGGAAGGAAAACGCTAATTGGCGACGAGGACGAGCTCAGGTTTAGCGTTTGATCGATGGCGAGCGCCGAGTAAACAAAGGTAACGCCACGGGACGGACCGACACGCTCCACTGACCCCGAGGAAGAGGAGGAAGAGGAGGAAGAGGACTCGGGCCTGGAGCAGTGGGACGTTTCATGGCGCAGGACTCCACTTTCTCTCCTCTGTCTTTCCTTCCTTTATCAATCCCCCTCTCACAGGCCAACACAAGCAAACTTTCACAATATATATTGTCAAAGTTGCTCCCCGACCTTTTACATTTAAAAAGTTTGTCTGCCATCTTGTTTCTTTTGCTGCCAGGTGAGCGAGAGAAGAGGGGATTTGGCTTCCTAGAGGAAATGCCCTGTAAGCATGGCTGTAGGCTGTTGGTGGAGCTCAGAGGAAGTACTCAGGGCTGTGTGTGTGTCTGTGTGTGTGTCTGTGTGTGTGTGTGAGCAGGTGCGCTGTCTGGAGAGACATTGGGTAAACAAGCGACAACCAAACTACGGATGTTAAAGTGACACTGACATTGAACTATTCGCGATAGATGACAAATCGTCTTCAGATCCCTCATTCCATTACTCGCAGACGCAGATTTATGATTCCTGCTGATGCCGGCGGAAGTTTCTGCCGCTCGCGTAATTAAATCAACTCGTCTGACACGGAAACCGCTGCATTGTTTGAGGACATTCAAAACATTTCAGGGATACATTTTAATTGGCCCGAGGGGAAGTGGAAGACGGAGGAGGGGGTAAGAGGGGGCGGGGGGGGGGCGACTCGATGCGGAGTGGCTGCTGTTAATGTTTTGTGTTGGGAAAATAAAAGCTTCAGTAAGTCCTGAAGTCTGACAGAAAGAGATGGAGGAGGAGGAGGTGTAGGAGGAAGAGGAGGAGGAGGAGGAGGAGAGGAGTTAGGGGTGGGGTGCTCCCTATGCCCCACATGTTCTTTTGGTGCCAATTTTAAGTCCCAGCATGCCCCATTCAGACAATCTTTGGCTTAAAATACGTATTTTTTTTCCATTTTTGAACCGAGCGACACAGTTTTTTGACTGAAACAAGACAAAACTTTGTTTAATTGTGATTTTTGTTCCAGATTCTGATTCTTTAGGTCCCAATCTTTACAAAAAGGTGTCTTATTGATGCTCCAGGAGGCATTTTTGGGGAATCTGCTCATAGTTACCATCAAAATATCTTTTATAAGTGATTTTTTTTTGCATTTTGCTGAACAAATACATACAATAAACACAAGTATTGGAAACAATTTGGGGTTCCTGCGACGACTCAAACAGGGAAAAGGAGTCTGGAGACAAAATTGGTTCCACAGTTTTCAACGGGTTAAACTTAGGAGAAATAAAAAAACCTAAAATGTGTCCGAGACCTTCTGATCCCATCAGATCTTACATTTATTTGTGTTATATTTGGCTACTTTTGGCTCCTCTCCTGTAAAGCGTCTTTGAGTGTTCAGAAAAGTGCTTCATTAAAAAAAATCAAATATAATGATTGTTATTTTGAATTTGAACCTGCAGCACTTAAGAGTTTAGTATTCTTCATCAATAACTGTGATTTCTGCCTCGTTCATAACCCGTCTGGTCCTGGAAATACAGTAAAGTCCACAGCTACTGTGCAGATAATGGAGAAGGGTTTTGTTGGGAGCTCGTGGTGTGACACCGGTCTGCAGACGCCCGACCGGCTTCAGTCCATCTGTGAACCCGAGCTCCAGTTTCAGACTCGTACTACAGCGAGAGGCATTGAAAAGCCTCTATTGATTCTGGCAAACGTCCTCACTGGTGGGAGGACGCGTTTGGATGCACGCACGTGTGTGTGTGTGCGTGTAGTCGCGCGTGTGTGTGTGTGTGTGTGTGTGTGTGGGTCGTAGGGTGGAGTTGCAGAGCTGGAAGCTCGTGCAGTGTGTGAGCGTACAAACCACAGGGCAGCAGATCCTCCCTCACACATAAAAATACACACACTCTCACACACACACTCTCTCTCTCTCACACACACACACTCACTCACACACACACACACACACACTCTCTCACACACACACACTCACTCAGCACTACCATATGTCTCCACACTGGAAGAGCATGCGCTCCTCAATACTTCCATAGAAATTAGAATAGTACAGGAACACACTCGCAGGTACGATGTGACTCACGACGCGCACACGCGCTCACTCAACAACTGTATTGTCGGCAACACAACGCCGCTCGTAAAAAGCACGACACCCTGACGCTCACAGCGAGGAGCAGGGAGGACGGGAAGAGAGGGAGCAGGAGAGAGAGGAAAGGAAAGAAAGAGGGTGTCGATTGACTCGCGCTGTAACAGTGAGCCAGATGAGAAAATATGGAACACTGTGAATCAATGCGTCATTTCACACACACACACACACACACACACACACACACACACACACACACACACACACATACATAATGGAGCACATATACACAGAGTTTTCAGCCCAAGGGCAAACAAACAACAGACAAGACGGAAAAGCAAATGAATAGCAGGAGGAAGAGGAAGGGGTTGATGAAGGAAGGATGGAGAGAGTGGGTGGATTGAAGGAGGGAGGGAGAGTCGAGGTGCCGCCATACCGACTGATTTGTGTCTGTTTCTTCTCCCCCCCCCCCCCCCCCTCTCAGTTGAGATAATGCCAGGGCAAGAAATCCATGGCATTGATTGGCTGCTGCGGCCCAGTTTCATGGCAGCTTTTTCTCAATAAGTCGCCCCCATTGGTCAATAACTGCCAGGCTCCACAGGTGGAGTGGGTGGAGGGGTTGTTTGGAGGAGGGGGGGGGGGCAGGGGGGTATGATTTGTTCCCCTTAAGCGTGCACAAATACAGTAGTTCACTCCTTCCGTCTTTGTAGATTTAGATCAGTGGTGCAGTATGCAGGAGGAATAGCTGCACGTCGACATGAATAATGCTGCAGGGCCTGGAGCTAAAACACCCCCCTCCTCCCTCCTCCCTCTTCCTCCTCCTCCTCCTCCTCCTCCCCCCCCGAGCCATCACCTCATCAACTATACTAATCACCCCGATCCAAAAGAAAAGCGTTTGCCACGTAGCGCACTCCAATTACTGCATCCGCGGTCACTGAGAGCGCGCTGCAGCGACGCTCACGCAGCATCAGCGGGGAGGTGTGTGTGTGTGTGTGTGTGTGTGTGTGTGTGTGTGTGTGTGTGTGTGTGTGTGCTCATGAACTTCATAAGCAACTTGTTTCAGTCCGTCAATGCACAGAAGGAGCATCGGGCTCTGACAGTGGTCGGTGTAACAAAGAGAATAAACAGCATCCAGAGTCCGGGGCTTTCAGAGGCGGCGTGCAGCTGGAATCTGGCCGCTCATATAAGCCTGCAATAAAAATGAAAATGAGTCTCAGCAGCAGACTGCAGAGGAGGAAGACTTCCTGAAAGGGTTTGTAATAAACTCAGCGTTAACCACAGATCCCACTGCCGGTTGATAAACTCGTCAGACTCATCATTTTATGGTCTTTACAGAACTTTTATTGGATCACAAAGTAACTGTGGGGAGTTCTGTGGGGTTTTTTCGGGGCTGTATTTTTGTGGTTTGGTCCCTTTTTTCAACGTAACAAAGTGGAAGAAGTTGACCGGCATGAACAGAGACCAATGTTGTCTCCAGACCTTCATTTTTTATTGTGTTTTATTGTAGGAACTCCAAATTGATTCCAATATTTGTGTTTATTGTATGTATTTGTTCAGCAAAGTCTTGAGAAAAAATGTTTATCTGCAAAAAAAACACTTCTAAAAGATATTTTGATGGTAACTATGAACATCCAGCATGATATGAGCCAGATTCCCCAAAAAAGCCTCCTGGAGCGTCAATAAGACACCTTTTTGGAAAGATTAGGACCTAAAGAATCAGAATCTGCAACAAAAATCACAATAAAACAAAGACTTGTCCTGTTAGGAAGGAGTTTCAGTCAAAAAACTGTGTCGTTCGGTTCAAAAATAGAAAAAAAATGACAAATTTCATGCCAAAACATTGTCTGAATGTTGCATGCTGGGACTTAAAAATGTCCGCGGGAGGATTTTTTGCATGGTTTCCAAAAGGTTAAACCCCCTTAAGGTCCACTTTTTACAGCAGAAATGCTGAAATGACACATTCCACATCACATACGGGTGAAGCCGTGCGGGTGTCCGCATACTTTTGGCCGCGTCGTTTTCGGTAGCAGCCCTTAAAGGGGTGAAGCATGAATGGTGCCATAATTGTAACAAAGATCATTACAAGCCGACGCACCATCTTTTGTCATATAAAGTCTGAATGCTCCCATTATCGTCGGGCTGCAGGCCTGATGTTACAACCTCCCAGTGCCAAGCGCCGTCTGAGCAGATTGTACAAATGAGGAAAAAAAAAGACTCATCTGTCTGCAGGCAGCACTTCACTTTAGTCCAATAATCTCGACTCATTTCAGAAGTGCTGCGTGCTTCCCGTCGGGCCAACGGGGCGATGATCCATATGTGCGATGCCGCACCTTTCCACAGTCACGCCACGCTGAAGCGCACGCGATGCCGGAGCGGCGACCCAGTTTCTGATCTTATTTCATTTAACGTTTTGAGAGTTTGGTGTTTTGCAAAAAAGAAACGATGCAAAAATGAGAATGCAGGAGAATAAAAAAAAGCCCCGTTTCCCCCGGCTGTGTGAGACATGTCGTGATGTATTAAAGATCATAATCATTTAAAATAACATATATTCTTCCCTTTTAAGTGAATTCTCTGCTGACGGGGAAGATGGAGTCAGCCAGCGGTCCTAAAAAATAAGTGTGACATGCTCTCTGAGGGAATGGATCGAGCTGTCTGAACGATTCAAAACACCTTGAGTAAGTGCCATTATTGGGTGAAGCGAATGTTTTTTGTATTTGCTCTAAAAGCATGTCCCCATTTCGGGAAATTTCAGAGGTGCCATCGCTCTTTTTCAGCATCTCAATCTATCGCTGGCTCAAGCTATTGTCACAGTCTGAAATCAACTTGTCCTTTCCTTTGGGTTTGTATTGATCCCACCCAAAAACTAAACATAAAAAAGCGCAGCAGTGAGTCTTTATCCTCAGCAGCTCGCTCCACTGAGCATCTACAAGTGTTAATGTCGCTACTGGCACTTTAGGACGACAAATAAATACACACACAAAAAAGAATTTCCAGACACAGATGATTCATTTTTTAAGAAATAACAAAAGAAAAAGAAAGTTTGACACAAACATCTCGCTTTATTGTTCCAGTGCTGAACAATCATCCATCCGAGCTCTCGCGTGATTGGCTCGTTGTCTCATGAACCCCAATAAAGCGCCGCGCCTCTTTTAGTGGTGTCGACCCGGCCATCTTTGTGGGGGGGGGAGGGAGGACATGTGCCGCTGCAGCTGGAGTTATTCTCCGCGCGTTAGCAGCATCTGTGTTAGCGTTAGCGCTGGCTTCGGCCCCGGCCGAGCGTATATTACACCGATTTAAGTGTCTCCATAAGCTGCTTGTGATAGGTATCCTGCCACGGTCGTAGTTTTAGCTGCTGCTGCAGCTTCCTGCCGGTTTTGAGGGATCTTTGTGTCGCCTCACACACATAATAATAATAATTTTCCATAGCGCTTTTCTGAATACTTAAATACGCTTCACGGAGGATTTTTCTGGCTCCAGAACTCCTTTCCCCTGTGTTTGAGTCGTCGTGGGAACCCCAAATTAATTCCAATACTTGTGTTTATTGTATGTATTTGTTCAGCGAAGTCTTGGGAAAAAAATGTATATCTGCAAAAAAATCACTTTTAAAAGATATTTTGATCGTAACTATGAACATCCAGCATGATATGAGCCAGATTCCCTAAAAAAGCCTCCTGGAGCGTCAATAAGACACCTTTATGGAAAGATTAGGACCTAAAGAATCAGAATCTGCAACAAAAATCACAATAAAACAAAGTCTTGTCCTGTTAGGAAGGAGTTTCAGTCAAAAAACTGTGTCGTTCGGTTCAAAAATGGAAATGTTACGTATTTTATGCCAAAAGATTGTCTAAATGGGGCATGCTGGGACTTAAAATGAGCGCTGGAGGATTTTTGCACACGGTTTCCACAAAGGTTAAGTGTCTTGCTCAAGGACACATTGACACATGGGGAATCGAACCACCGATCCTCTGATTGAAGGACGCCCCCCCCCCCCCATGCAGTCTGCTCTGTTCACTGGAGCCTCTTCGGTTAATTTACTGTGCGCATTAAATGCCATAAAACGCTACAAATCGCTCACACTTCTACGTTATAATGTATCTATTAGAGCGGCGTTTTATTGATCATCGGGGAATTTGACGGTCCACATTGCATTCCTTTTTCTTTGTTGTGCATTAGCGGGCTGCTTTCCTCCCACGTCTCTCTCTCTGGTGTCGGGAAAGAGAACATTTCTCACTTGGAGTTTTCATTTTTCCCTCCGTCCTCTGCATGGTGTGCTCAGCTCTCTATATTAGTCTCATGTTCTTTCTGTAAGTTTCACTCACACCAATTGAAATTAAAGTTCACTGAGAATAGTGGAGCATAAGCCCTTTGGTTTAATTAGAAGTCTCTTTAAGGTTCTTTATTGAATCAATGAACATTAGGTATACCTTGTTTTCCGAAACGGCCGTATAGAATTTCCGGCTTTCAAAATTGGAGTTAAATTTGCGTCTGGATTGCAGCGCTGCTCCTTTGGTGGCAGTAGATTTTAAGTGCTCCTTCGTGTGTAAAGCTAGACAACAAATAAATGATTTTGCGATGAGTGCAGGGAAAGGGGAAAAAAAAAAATCACGAGCCCGGTATGAACAAGGGCTTTTATAATGAGAACAACTAAAAGAAAAATGATTGTGTCAATTCAAAGCTAAGGGCAATTATCATGCAATGCTTGCATTGCTGTTTTCTCTGTCTTCTTTCATCATCACCCTGATGGCAGAGACTATTCAAGGAAGGAATAAGTGATTACCGGAGAGCTAACAGTGGAGAAAGGTGAAAACATGAAGGGAATTACTAGAAGACAGTGAGACAAAGGTGCACTGTAAAAAAAAAAACGCACTGTGAAATTAACTTGCAGCCATTGACAAGTAACTTACTGTAAAAAAAACAACTGTATATAACTACAGTAGATTATTAGTTACTGTCATTTTCTACAGTACTTCTTTGGTGCAATTATTTTTTACAGTAGATTCTTGGTTACTGTCATTTTACCGCAGCACTACTGTGTTTTTATCTCTTTTTTTTTACAGTAAAGCTTTAAATAATATTTGTAGTAATAGTCATAGTAGTCATATATTATTAGTCAAATACTAGCAATATTTGAATGAATACACAGTTTTCAGTAGGTTACTGCTCACAAACACAGTAAATTTCACAGGTGTTTTTTTACAGTGTACAAACAGCCATTGATTTGTTACTGGTATTGACACCGGTGCTAAAAACCAGGAACCAGTGGCCGCGCTGCAATATTAATGTTGTTTTTCTTCCTACAGAAGTTCTTATCAAGCAGAAACTAACTCCACGGTTTCCCTCAAAGAGATTTCACTCCTCCAATCTCCTCGCGCTCGATGGTAATTTGCCTACAAAAACCCCGAAACCCATTTGAGTCCGTGACCTTCTCCGCCTCACCTTCTCTGCAGTCGCTGGAATGTATAATGCCGCAAATTACAATTCCTTTCGTTCGGCCGCGTCGTCCAACATGTCAGACGGAGAGGCGGAAGTCGCGCCCGGGAATCTCGGCGTCCCGTACGGCGGCGGCAGCTGGCGACGCCGGCAGATGTGATGATGACACGACGCGCCGGCCGAGGCCGAGGATAGCGGAGGCCGCGACTCGGGCAGCTTTTAATAATTGATGGCGGCCGAGGCCCCCGGATTGGCCAGTAATTGCATTACAGGTCACTTCTCAATAGCAATTTGTGAAAGTTGTGGTGATGTGTGCCGGGAGGAGATCAATAGGCACTGTCCTCTCTCTCTTTCCTCCTCCTCCTCTTCCTCCCTCAAGGCAGGAAATCTGGTGGAAACATTTCCCTTTAAATATTCTGTGCATCAACAACGCTGAGGAGAGAGTCTCTCACTCTGGAGATCAGAATAGCAGCTTCAAATGAAGTCCCTGTGAGCATCTGCATAAAGCCGTCAATAGGCAGGATGCTTTTTTTTCCCATTAAAAGTATCCCAGACTCTTTTCCTCGCAGTTGTAGAAGCAGTTATCTTACAGGAATAACTCCACCAACTTAGCTTTGCCCCATTTTCATTTTGACAGACTCACGTATCTTTAACCTTTTGGAAACCGTGCGCGAAAATCCTCCCGCGCCCATTTTAAGTCCCAGCATGCCCCATTCAGACAATCTGTTGGCATAAAATACATCATTTTTTCATTTTTGAACCGAATGACACAGTTTTTTGACTGAAACTCCTTCCTAACAGGACAAGACTTTGTTTTATTGTGATTTTTGTTGCAGATTCTGATTCTTTAGGTCCTAATCTTTCCAAAAAGGTGTCTTATTGACGCTCCGGGAGGCATTTTTGGGGAAACTGGCTCATATCATCTTCATTTTTGCACATATACATTTTTTCCCAAGACTTTGCTGAACAAATACATACAATAAACACAAGTATTGGAATTAATTTGCGGTTCCTGCAACGACTCAAACACAGAGGAGAAGAAGGTCTGGAGACAAAAATTGGTTTCAACGGGTTATAGGAAACCTCAGACGTCGTCTTGTCCCATGCATCCTCCGTCCTCGAATACAGTGCCAACATTACCCACGATGCATTTCAATGGCCGACTGTTCAGTCTGATACTGCGAGTTGGAAGTTGATCGTTTCCGAGCGAGCGGTCTGCAGCGAACGCCCGAAGCAAACTAATGATTGTGTGGAAAGTCTCTGAGCCTCGCAGGCGTCTGCAGAGGACCTCCATCAATTAACACGCCGCTGATTAGCCAAGAGAAAATAAAGTAACCGCTTCTTTTTCTTGCTTTTTTTCTGTTGAAAGGAACAACTCGAGAATCCCACGGGGAAATATTTCTGAAAATCTAATTGAAGACGTTTCAAGGATCCGCGGTAACCTTGTTAAGAGAGACAGGAGGAGAAGCACAAATCAAGCCAACGCACTCCTCTCTCACTCCACACCCAAGGATTTATTTATGTTTTTGCAATATTGTAATCTTGAACCCCGACTGACACGGATTCCATCGGCGTCACGTGAGTGAGCGTTTGTAATTGCTGCTATTTTTGTTTTGTATCTCCAGCTCAAAGAAGCAGGAAGATGGTCTCCCCGGTCCTGATGCACTCCATCGTTTCTCCACTTTTACAAACACGACTTCAGACCTCCATCTTTGACAAAGACCCTGAGAAAACAAACCATGTGATGTCATCAGGGTTAGCTGAGCGTTAGCACGGATGCTACACACATTCAGAGCAAACACACGAGTTGTGTAGTTTGAAAGTCGTATGAAGTGATGGAGAGCCTAAAAAACGCTTCATTTGCATGATGGGAAATGTAGGATATCTGTTGTGAGTCCCACAACTCTTTGGAAGTGCGATCCTAAACCCATTTAACCTTTTGGAAACTGTGTGCAAAAATCCTCCCGCGCCCATTTTAAGTCCCAGCATGCCCCATTCAGACAATCTTTCGGCATAAAATACGTCATTTTTCCATTTTTTAACCGATTGAGACAGTTTTTTGACTGAAACTCCTTCCTAACAGACCAAGTCGTTGTTTTTAATGTGATTTTTGTTGCAGATTCTGATTCTTTAGGTCCTAATCTTTCCAAAAAGGTGTCTTATTGATGCTCCGGGAGGCTTTTTTGGGGAAACTGGCTCATATCATCATCATTTTTGCACATATTCATTTTTTCCCAAGACTTTGCTGAACAAATCCATACAATTTGGGGTTCCTAAGACACCTCACACACAGGCAAAAGGAGGTCTGTTGACAAAATTGGTTTCACAGTTTTCAACGGGTTAAAATACGTGTAAACACGACGTCCACTGAGACGTAAGTGAGTGGAAGACGGCTTCGGATCCAACAGCTCAAGCTCCAGCTCGAGTACTTTCTCTTCCTTCAGCGGGCCGGTGCCCCTCTGGCTTCATGGCTGCACTCACTCTCATGCAAGTTATGTACTGTTCCAGCCACAGACTCCCTTCCCCTGACACACACACACACACACACACACACACACGTATACAAACACACACACTCAACGTTCCTTCTCTTTCTCTCTCCTCGCTCCCATTGCTGACGTCCCACGCGCTCTGACATGTAAACTATCGCTGTGTCATCGCGCTACATCTGGTGCTCATTCTTTCTCTCTCTCTCTCTTTCTCCGTCTCTCTTTTTTTCGGTCTCCCTCCTCCCCCCCCCCCCCCCCCCCCCTCCCTCCCTCCCCTCCCTCCCTCTCCCTTGCTGTGAGCATGGAGAGCAGGAGAGGAGAGAAGAGTGGAGGAGACAGTAGATTTTGCATGCTCTAAATACAGCCTCTACGTGTGCGGGGTGCTGTCATCAAAGGAGAGAAAGGGACATGGGGATGGTTAAGTTCCTCTTCTGTGTGTGTGTGTGTGTGTGTGTGTGTGTGTGTGTGTGTGTGCGTTGCTTCCAGCCAACATCAAAGACGCTCCCTCGTTCGCCCCTCGTTCTCTCTCCCTCCCCGTGTCACTCCCTGAATCCTCCCTTTTAGCATCATTTTGTCCACATCGTCCCCTTTTCCTTTTGTTTTGTCCGCCTTCAGCTCGCCTCGTGTGTGTGTGTGTGTGTGTGTGTGTGTGTGTTTTTCTCGGTGCGTCTCGGCTCGCTCGCATGTGCTTGGCGGGGCGTGACAAGCATTGAGGAGTCACCAAAGAGGTAAATGATGATAGGCCATCCATCACGCTTTATGGACTCTGTGTGGCGCCGCCGTGGCGAGCGGCCGCACTGTGCAGTAACTCAGAACACTCTGTCCCTCCGTACGACCCGGCGGGGGGACGCCGCCGCCGCCGCCGCCACCGCCGCCGCCGGAGTGTTTATGTGTGTGAGACACAGGAAGAGCGTTGGTCTGACTCACACACTTAAGTGTTTCTCAGCGGGAGTTGGGGATTCAGTGTGTGTGTGTGTGTGTGAGAGAGAGAGAGAGTGTGTGTGAGAGAGAGAGAGAGTGGGGGAAACAGAGTGTTTGTCCACACTGCCAGACTGTGTGCAGCGAGCCTTAATTATGGCCTGATATGCCACTGCTGGGAGCATCAACTGACCAGCAGATGTAGCAGGATGTGTGTGTGTGTGTGTGTGTGTGTGTGTGTGTGTGTGTGTGTGTGTGTGTGTGTGTGTGTGTGTGTGTGTGTGTGTGTCAGAGAGTGAGAGAGAAAGAGAGAGACAGAAAATCAAATAAAGCGTTTGTGAGGAATAATCCTGGAGAATCAAAGATCATCTGACTCTTTGGTGATGCCCTCCACACAGTTACACAGCTGCAGCAAACTTTTAGAAGCCGTTGCATGTAAAGTTGTCGCAACGACACAAATAGACAGCAATCCACCTGGAGAGACGCACATTTAAACGTCTGTGCTTCATCCCAGGGCTTAATGACTGTAATTCATGCGCATACAGAGATGAGAGGGTGTATAGATGAGTGCGAGTGGAAAATAAGAAAATAGAAAGAAGTTTTGAGATTTGAGATAAGTGGTAAAGCCACACACACACACACACACACACACACACACACACATGCCAACTTAGAGTCAGTGCACAGGCTGTCTGAGGTAAGTAAACACAAACTACTGGTAGGAAACGTGTCTCAGAAGCTACGATTAGCCACATCCACTGCAGGCAGCCCTGAAATGAAGCCATCCTTGTTTCTCCGGGATGTTTTTCCTCCCACTTCCTGGTTGCGTGTGAGTTGTGTTGCACATTGCAACACAACTCACACACACAGATACCGTGAGAGGGGGGGGGGGGGGGGTCGACGGCTGAAACTCTCCCGTGAGCTTCAGAGGATCAGAGACCTTTGCGGTGAGGAAAGACAGAGCAGCCTGATTGATCCTCTAACGTTATCTTCACAGTAGCGACGCTACACGACCAGCTGACATCTTGACATCCTTCTCATCCTCTTGCGACCTTTTTTTCACTTTCTATCCGTCTCTCTCTCTCTCTCTCTCTCTCTCTCTCTCTCTCTCTCTCTCTCTCTCTCTCTCTTCCATGACCCCCTCCTTCTGGTTTCACACTTTTCCTTTGTCACCTTTCCACATGGAAGAACAATTGTTCTGACGAGTCAGTCTCTCTCTCTCTCTCTCTCTCTCTCTCTCTCTTTTCTCTCTCTCTCTCTCTCTCTCTCTCTCTCTCTCTCTGGCCTCTTCCTCTTCCCCCACACCTCGCTACCACTCTCTTAGCTCCAGAGGGAATCACACAGTCTGAACCAAATGTGCCACAAACTTGTCAGATGATGTTTGTTTTCCAGCCCTCTTTTCCCCCCAAAACCTCTATTTCTTTCAGCGTGTGTGTGTGTGTGTGTGTGTGTGTGTGTGTGTGTGTGTGTGTGTGTTTAGCTCCGTCTACATCTTTGACAAAGTGTCGTGACATGCGCCGCGCTCGCGCGTCAAGGGGATGAAAATGTGCTGCGTCATTATTGAAATAGGATTTTGCAGAAGGGGGAAGGGAGAGAGAGAGAGAGAGAGAGAGAGAGAGAGAGAGAGAGAGAGAGAGAGAGAGAGAGAGAGAGAGAGAGCGAGAGAGGAGGCCAGACGGAGTCACAAGGTTTCATGTGATAATAAGGTTTGTAATGTTCAGACAGCTTGTTAGCATATTTGCGCAGACGATAAGTAAACAAGTCTTTCCGCTGAGGCTCCCCGGAAACTTTGCATAAAGGATATTTTGCTGAAAAACCAAAAGGTGTTTAAGGGACCGAACAGCTGCGTTCTTGCCAGAATCCCACCGAGAAACAAACTCTCTACCCGATAAACCGACTCACACACGCGAGTTATGTTTCAATGAGAACATTGTTTGCCTCGTGGAGCACGAAGCGCTGCATCGAGGTCCTGATCCCTCCACACGGAGCGGGGGTAAAGAAAGGTTCAGCTTTAACCTTTTGGAAACCGTGCGTAAAAAAGCCTTCACGCGTCCATTTTAAGTCCCAGCATGCCCCATTCAGACAATCTGTTGGTATAAAATACGTCATTTTTTCATTTTTGAACCGAAAGACACAGTTTCTTGACTGAAACTCCTTCCTAACAGGACAAGACTTTGTTTTATTGTGATTTTTGTTGCAGATTCTGATTCTTTAGGTCCTAATCTTTCCAAAAAGGTGTCTTATTGACGCTCCAGGAGGCTTTTTTGGGGATTCTGCCTCATATCATGCTGGATGTTCATATTTACCATCAAAAGATATTTTTAAAGTGATTTTTTTTTTTGCAGATATACATTTTTTTCCAAGACTTTGCTGAACAAATACATGCACCTGTCCCATTAAGATGTGTTATCTAAATATTATTATTATAATAATAAACATATCTGTACTTAAAGCACTAGAAAATCAATATCTCATCCATCCCTCTTCTAATGGGAGCTTTGTCCAATCAATAGTATGGATATTAAATATTATTACTTAAGACACTGTTTATTGGGTTTATTTTTTGCAGATTTACATTTTTTTCCCAAGACTTTGCTGAACAAATACATACAATAAACACAAGTATTGGAATAAATTTGGGGTTCCTACGACGACTCAAACACAGAGGAGAAGAGGTCTGGAGACAAAAATCGGTTCCTCAGTTTTTAACAGATTAAAATGGATTGTTTGTGCCCTCAATCCAGCTGTTTATCACCGTTCAGAGTCATAGTTATCACTTCCTTTTCTCCCAACGTCAATCATTTAGTTGCTTTGATCAACAAACGCTTAAAGTCCTGCAGGTTGTGGAGATCTCGCTCTTTCAAAGTCAGTCCGGCCGAGGGCTCCGACCCGTTAGAGATAACTGATCAATGGCTGACAGGCTAAAAAAAGGATGGAGAGAAGGAGCGCGGGAGCAGAAGAAACGAGGCAGCGAGGGCAGTCAGAAGGGTAAGTCCGGCCCGAGGAGCGTTGTAACTCACCTCTGGCGCTCCCCGCTCTGTAAATACACCTCTAAAAAACCTCATCCCAAACTTTGGCAAGACGCGGCACACGCACCGGCATCCTTTATGAATGTCACACACCCCGCGAGAGGAAAATGATTACGTTGCAAAGAAGACAGGGGGGGTGGGAGAAGAGAGAGAGAGAGAGAGAGAGAAGAAAAATCACTTTGATGGATTATGCCCCTCGTGGGACAACCTTGTAACGTTTTTTGGACAGCGTGCTAACTCGCCCGGCTTCTCCGTTACAGCGATGATTCTCTTTTTCCCTCCGTCGCCTTTCTTTTGTCATCCCGCGGACGTGCGCTGGCCGCGGCGGCGCCGATACCTAATGATACCGCTCGCAGGAGCTAATTAGCAGCAGTGATTAAGAGAGGAGGACGTGTCTTCTGCCACACACGCTGTCTTTTTGGGGGGGTGGGGCCGTTTTTTTTTAATTGCCTTCGCCAAATAAATGATGGCCAAAGATGCACGGACCCGGGCTTTCCTTTAATGGAGTCTTGGAGCTCGGCGGCAAAGAGAGCGAGGACTTCGGGGGCCGCTGGCACGCCCCGCGCACAGATGGCGCCCGCCTGTTTCACGAGCGGCGCCCGTTGTTGATCGGTGCGTTAAGGGCACCTGTGAAATTAAACAGACAAATGAATTCCCTACCGGCTGCACAACAGAATATTAGCATGGTGTTGAAATGTGGCTAAACCCGGCGCGCGCGCTAACCGCTTTTAATGCTAAAGGGCAAAGCATCTTGGAAGGTAGTTAGTCAGGAGTTTTCGCGCAAGTAAAGTTACTCAAGGAAGCCCAGATACGGCTGCGGTGTCCGCGTGAGCTCGGCTGCGTGCTGGAAGATGAGGCGCTCGTGCAGTTTTGTTAGCCCTTAAGCACATCGAGACCTAATTAACAATCATGTTCCACAGCAAGGTTGTCTTTGGCGGGGATCCAGTGCAACCAATAATTCATTTACCGAACACTAACACATCTTCCTGGGCAGTAAAGGACTTCAAAGTTTCGACGTGGCTCTTGCAGGAGCACTTAGCGGGAAGCTACCTAGTGTATATTTTCTCCTTTTAATGGCCGCCGTGAGCGGCTCTCTCCGCACACTAATAATTAAAATGTCTGCTTCTTCACCTCGGCATGTTTTTAAACTCTAATCTGTGAGATTCCTGTTTATCTTTTTATGGATTTTAGAGACACCTTTGGTCGTGGGAGGGCATCGCCTTTTCATTTTTTTTTTTATGTGATTCCTTTAAGTGTGTCCTCTGACAGCAGCTCCCTTACGCTCAAGCTAGCATGAAATGAAACGTCTGACGCTAGTGCGGCGAGCACAAAGACAGAATTTCAGACGATGTCAAAGAGCGACCACGTCCGCAGGGATGCGGCGACGCATCAAACGCGATGACGTCATAGCAGCTTCATGACATCATTGATGCAGATGTGCTAAAGTTGCATCTACGCTGACGCTAATAAATGACAAGTCCAGTTCTGAGTCGCCATCTTGCTTCATCTCGGAAAAGAGTTGCTGATGTTGACTTAAACCTCAAAGGCAGCTTAGCCAGCAGTGTTTTCCTACATTTCTGAGTGTGTTTCTGCAGATGGCGCTCTGCACTTTGTCGACGTGGCGTTGTAGCCTCATGCTAACGACGCTGTGGTTGTTTTCCACAGGAAGTTCTCCACTTCCTGTTGGTTGGCCGCGGTTTAAAACTGTCTCTACTGTGCTGTTTCACCGTTCTGCGACCCCTGTGCGATGTGTTATCTTCTTGGCCGTCTCCGTTTAACCTTTAGGAAGCCGTGCGCAAAAATCCTCCCGCGTCAATTTTAGGTCCCGGCATGCCCCATTCAGACAATCTTTTGGCATAAAATACGTAATATTTTTCCATTTCTGAACCGAACGACACAGTTTTTTGACTTTGAAGGGAAAGTCAAGGCTTTAAAGGCTTTGTTTTATTGGGATTTTTGTTTCTTTTGGTCCTAATCTTTCCAAAAAGGTGTCTTATTGACCGCTCCGGGAGGCTTTTTTGGGGAATCTGGCTCATATCATGCTGGATGTTGAAAGTGTTGTTTTTTTTTCCCCAAGACTTTGCTGAACAAATACAAACAATAAACACAAGTATTGGAATTAATTTGGGAAAAAGAAGGTCTGGAGCCAAAATTGGTTCACAGTTTTCTACGGGTTAAGCAAACAGATGACGTTTCCTTCATTACATATCCTCATCTCATTCTTATTCTCATAATCACGTGTGATGGATGGAGGTCTGCACGTCCTCCTGCTTTGTGCTTCTTCCCAGCATATCTTCAACAGCAGCGTGCCGCCGTACCGAAGCATAGCAGTCATTTAACAGTGAGTTATGGCTGGATATGTGCATACAGATATAGATCGTGCGGGCGCAGTATGATTCTGGAGCGTTTACTCAATAGGTGCTGAGTCAACAATAATGACACTGCATTTATTTTCCTTCTCTCTCTCTCTCTCTCCCCCGCTCTGGGATCTCAGTTATTTTTCTGCTCTTGATCTCATTACATCATGACTCAAGGGGCCGTGTTCATTAAAGTTTTAAAACACCACGCACTCCAAAGTCACTTGCGGTGACGCGCGACGCCCCGTTAGTGTCTCACGCTGCTCCAGCCCTCTGTTTGTGTGTTTTTCCGTGCAATGCCGAGGACCTGGAGCCGCTCCTTTCTTTCTTTTCCTCCGATGACGCTCGTCTCCGCGTGCAGGCGTCCAGATGTTGAGGCCGAGGCGGTCGACTTCTTGACGCACCCGCTCTTTAATTAAACTCTGTCTTCACGTGCTCTGCACACGTGGGAGTGAACGCACAGCTCCGTGATTGTTGTTGTTTTTTTTGTTCCTTTCTTTAAGACCTCGGGCACGAGCAGAGAATCATTCCCCCCCTCAAACGACATGGCTTGACTCATCATCTGCGGTTGGTTTTTAGAAGATAAACTTACATAACATCACCCTGGGAGCATGAAGATGGTGAATAAATCTCTTTAAATGGAGGCTGACAGAGTCTCCGGCTCTGTGCGGTCACAACCGGGGGATCCAGCTGAGTGCGACAATTTCATACATCTCTTTTCATACCGCTTCTGTTTTCCTTCAATGCCGACATTTTGCTCTATTTTTACACTCTTCAAAGGACTATATGATAATGTCTGTTTTCTGGGAGGAGAGATGTGTGTGTTTTCATTTTCCGAAAGACACAAAAGGATCTTTTTTTCCCCCTGAATCTGCTTTTCTTTTGACTTTAACTGTCACACAGATCTGTAACCATCAACAACATCCCGGCAACTGCTATTCAACTTTTTATTTTTAACTCTATAACTCTCTCACTTCTGCAGGAATGGTTCTGTCCAATTAACGCGGCGGCGTCAGACACACGTGCATCCACTCATTAATCACTTGCCGTCATCTTTTCGGGAACACAAAACGCGCGTCGCTGATGAATTATTGATATGATCCTGGAGATAACAGTTACGCTCTAATTGCATGTCATCATTACCAGGTTGCAACCGGTCTCCATGTCCCCTCAATGTGATTAAACATTCATAATTGTGTCGTTATTAGCCCGGTTTATTATGCACAACACTAATTGGCATGTTGTCACTCATTGGCTTAATTAAAGGTGTGTTTTTGGACATTTTTGTACATGTGAGTACACGGCTAAGGGTCTCGCTGGTTGCTGTGGGGGCGGAGACCTAAATATATCCTCTGTGGAAAGAAATGCATTTTGGGATTATAAAAAAAAACATTTGATATTGTAACTCCGCTGCAGGATGTCGAGTGTGTTTCTGTCGGGTCTCACACTTTCATATATCGTAGCGCCGCCATGTTCACTCCTGGTTTCTCTGGACCGGGTCCTCCACACTCTCTCAGGAGCCTCTTTGCTAATATTTTCATATTTAATAATCATCCCGTTGCCGTCGCTCTTCCCGGGTCTTTAACTCCTTTTCGTCGCCATCGAGCATCACTCCTTTTTTTTTCCACTGAAGACGTCCTGATCTTCATCTCTCACCTCGCTGTAAACTCCCTCCAGCTCCTCCATCTCTCTCTCCCTCTCTCTCTCCCTCTCTTTCTCTCTCCCTCCATATCTCCAAACCTTTTCCCTCCCAAACTCCCCATCTCTCACACTCCATCAGCAGCTTCTTATCGGCCCCTCTCTCTGCATTTGCATCACTTTTTTCTCTCTCGCTACCTCGAACTCTTTACCAACAAGAACTCACCCCCTTCCTCCCCTCTCTCTCTACCTCTCTCTCTCCCCCCTCCCTTCTCTCTCTCTCTCTCTCTCGTCCCTCTGAGGCATGTTTAATTAAGCGTAGGGCTATGTGTCAGAGAAGGAAGCAGAGGAAAGGAGAAAACTAAAGCTATCTGGAGCACTTGGCTAGACGAGGCAGGGCCTCCTCCACTCCTCCTTCTCTCCTCCTCCTCCTCCCCCTCTCCCTTTGGCCCGGGCCAACCGTAATTACCCTGCTCATTAGCAGAGGGAAGAGGTAGAAGAGGGAAAGGGGGGGCAAAGGGCGGGAGGGGACAAGAGGAGAGGAACAAAGGAGCAGAGGAGGACAGGTGAGAAGGATATAGGAGAAAACCTGAGCTGGTCCTTCAGGACTCTGTGTGCGGACACCTGGACCACCGGGCCGGTCCCGGTCAGAGTATTTAGTGCCTGAGTTGATTGGACGGGAGCATCTTAGCATATTAGTTAGCTTTAGCGCCTCTGTCCTGTTCTGCGCCTCCAACGCGTGCAGAAAAGCGGGAGCTCCGATGTCGTATCGGGCTAAATATTCCCGGGCCGTGCCAAAAGCCCGCATGTGTCCCGGAGCAGAGTCCTGGCCGGCGCCGGGCGTGTCGATGCACAGACCTTACAAGCTTACGCTCCTGTTTGTCCAGGCAAGGATCCAAGAGAGCAGATTCATCTGGCCCCGCATGGCGGCAGCTCGGTGGCTGTCCGGGCCCCCGTGTGCAGAGACCGGCTCCCCATTACGTGGTTTCCTTTCCCTTTTCTTTTTTCTTTTTCAATATAAATTAGGCGGCGCTGGAAGATGTTATATACGATAGAGGGCGGCGTGTTTTGAACACATCACTGGGACGGGAGACCTCGAATAAAATCCCCCCCGTCGTCGGGTCTTTTGAGTTTCGCTGCTCCTTTGATTCACTTTGAGGAAACCGTGACAGAAAAGAGATAAATGTGAAATTTAAAATGCTATATGTCAGAATGTATTCAAAGTAACCGCAGCATAAAGTCGACCGAGTCCTGATGCAGATTTCCTTTATCTCGGGGGAAAGAACCGCGTCGCTTTTCTTCTTCTTCTCTGCTTCCTTTACTCCCTTTTCTCCTCATTCATTACCACTCATCATCTCCCGTCAGCTCTCTGTGCACCTCCTCTTCTCCTCTCCTTCCTGTCCCTCAGCTCTTGTATAGTCTTTATTTAAATTCACTGATTCAAATGAGGCTCAAACTAATGTAAAGTAACATGCAGCACTCAGCATCACTCCCACAGAGGCATTCATGTAGCATGTTTTACTTCTAGAAGCTAAGCTTTAGGTAAATTACTGTAATTAATGTAGAACCAATTTTGTCTCCAGACCTCCTTTCCTCCTGTGTTTGAGTTGCCGTAAAAACCCCAAATTAATTCCAATACTTGTGTTTATTGTATGTATTTGTTCAACAAAGTCTTGGGGAAAAAAATGTATATCTGCAAAAAAGAAATCAAGATATTTTGATCGTAACTGTGAACATCCAGCATGATATGAGCCAGATTCCCCAAAAATGCCTCCTGGAGCGTCAATAAGACACCTTTTTGGAAAGATTAGGACCTAAAGAATCATAATCTGCAACAAAAATCACAATAAAACAAATTATTGTCCTGTTAGGAAGGAGTTTCAGTCAGAAAACTGTGTTGTTTGGTTCAAAAAATGGGAAAAATGACTTATTTTATGTCAAAAGATTGTCTGAATGGGGCATGCTGGGACTTTAAATTGGTGGATTTTCGCACACGGTTTCCAAAAGGTTAACTTGCAGGTGAAAAAGGTACGAACACAAAGGTTATTACCTTATGGATTATAGTTAACTCATAATAACTCATCTCTACTCACACCCACAAGGTATTCAGTAAATATCAGCTGAGGAGACACCTCACTGGGTACCAGTCGTGTGCTACTTACCTCTGTGTGTATTCAGGTAACTTGGCCTTGAGGAGTGTCTGCTTCACTCAAACGCTCACCATCACGGCCCCATTGACCTCAGAGTTATGTCCCTCTGCGCGTCCACAACCACACTTATCATGTTTTTCCCCTCGTGATTTGACCCCGTCCTGAGTGAGAAAGGAGTGATGACATGCAAACTGCTCTTCCAGGTCGCTGAGCTCGGTCGCTGAACGCATTTGAAGCAAAAGAAATCATCTGTCGATGCAGGACGGGCGGGTTTCTGATCGGCATTTAACCTTCTAACTCAACACTGATTGTTCAACTTTAGCGGCCCGAAACAGACAGAAATAATTGTTTCGCATCAATTCCCAAATCCTGTGTGGACCGGCGAGATAGCGCTGTGTTAATGTGTCGTATCGCTGAGGGCGCAGACACAAAGAGAAAGTGAGTAATGTCTTGTTTTTTTTGCTGCTCCCTTGTGCGGGTCAACGGTTCAATGTAATCAGCAGCTTCTTTTTGCGATGTGTGTTTTATATCAGCAGCGACGCGGTCGTTGCAGTCATAGAGGAAGCCGACATGACCAGCGTTAAGGGGTAAAACATTGCTTTCTGGGTAAAAAGTAGGGGTGGTCATAAAAACAAGTTATTTACATTGCAGTACATTGAAGGCAGAGCAAACGCAAGACGCAGTTTTTTTTGGGTGGAACAAGAACGTGGAGTGGAGCGTTGTCACGCGTGTCGTATATGTGTAAACCCCGATTAGATTTTATACCCTCGCGCCAATTTTAACTCCCAGCATGCCCCATTCAGACAATCTTTTAGCATGAAATACGTAATATTTTTCCATTTTTAAATCAAACGACACAGTTTCTTGACTGAAACTCCGTCCTAACAGACCAAGACTTTGTTTTATTGTGATTTTTGTTGCAGATTCTGATTCTTTAGGTCCTAATCTTTCCAAAAAGGTGTCTTATTGACGCTCCAGGAGGCTTTTTTGGGGAATCTGGCTCATATCATGCTGGATGTTCATACTTCATACTTTTAAAAATGATTATTTTTGCAGATATACATTTTTTTCCCAAGACTTTGCTGAACAAATACATACAATAAACACAAGTATTGGAATTAATTTGGGGTTCCTACGAGGACTCAAACAGGGGAAAAGAGACAACATTGGGTCCACAGTTTGAGGGGTTAATACTCCAGCGGTGCTCGGGTCACAGAGCTGTTAACCTTTCCTCTCCAGGTTTCTCTAGCGAACTTTCCCTCAGCAAAGACACGGAGCGTTGCAGCGTTTTCAGCCACCGTGATTTTTAATTAGAGGGATTTTTGCCGCGGACGTCATCATCAGATCCTCTCATCTGTAACGTGAGCGAGTCGGCCGGCGACGTCCCAGACTTAAAAACAATAAAAATAGGATTAATACTCTGTTTTGGAGCTTTTATATTTGCCAACATTTTGTGGCTTGATCATGATTCAGAGGGTTTCCAATGCACACAAAGTTTTCGACGATTAAATGACGGCATGGAGGAGCCTGTTCAAGGTGTTTTAATGAATGGTTGATGATGCTGATGTGGCACCTTGTGTGGTAGCTCCTCTCATCAGGGTGTGAATGAGTGTGAATGGGTGAGTGATGTCTTGTAGTGTTAAAGCACTTTGAGTGGTCAGAAGACTAGAAAAGCGCTTTACAAGTACGAGTCCATGGAAGTCACGACAGCGTCCTGTGTTGCTATTTTCCAAACGTGGCATAACATGCAAGATTCAAGATGTTTTTACTGTCATAAGCTCAGATAACAGACAGTTATTCTATGCAATAAAAAGCTTATTTCGCTCCAAAAATATAAAACAAAAATATAAAAGATATAAGATTATTGCAGAATTTGTCGACCGTCTTGTAAAGTTGGGTTCCAGCCGATGGACAGATCAAACCGCTCCGGTCCGAGGGTTTGAACTTCAGGTCACATGACTGTTCTCGCCGTGCGCTCTATTACATGCATCACACGTCTCGACTGGGAGGAGGTGGCGGGTGAGGAGGGGGGGGGGGGTCTGGGCCCGGGCGTGCCGTCTCAGCCGAGTGGCCGGCTTTCACCACGTGGACCACCTCCACTTTATTAGATTAGACTCGGGCCCTCCTCGGGGTTGGTAATTGCATTTGCCTGATGCTGTGTATTTAAGAATAGAACGGCCTCGGCCCCTGCGGGCCGCCCTTACCTGATTTCCCAGCAGCCTCCGGGGGGAGCGGACCAGCGCCAGAACCCGGGATGAGATGGAGGAGGCAACTGGTGAGGGGAAGCTCTGACTCTCTGTGACTTTCCGCTTTCTTTCCTCGTGGATTCCTTCTTCGCTGTCATTCAGTGTTTCTCAACGTCTTTGAGGCGATTCACTTTGGTCCGCTCCTCCGCGTCTCTTGTTGTACTTCTGAGGGGGACGACAACAACAACAACGCTTCCTCGTGCCGGGTCTCCCTGGGAGCGCCAAGCGGCGGGCTGTCGAACGGGGACTCATATTTCATCCCGTCCATAATTTATGGGGAGACCGGGTTTAGGAAGGGACATTGCGCTAACACAGAGGGGAGGGAGGGGATGCTTGTCATAAGCGTCTCCCATGAGTCATAAGCAACTGGAGGGCGTACAAATCGATGGTGACACATGTTTCTGTTCGCTACACGGTGCACTTGATGCCTTTTTTCCCCGTCCTGAGCCTCCGCCGATAAGCTCCCGTTAAGCGTCACGACGTGTCGTGGGATTCTTTGTGGCGATGTCGAGCTAGTCGGCGGCGCCTGTTCAGCGGCTACATGCTAGCCCGCTATTTGAGAAGAACTCTCGGAGGGATGGTTAAGGTTCGGCATTGACCTCGGATAGCCGAGTCGAAAGACGAGGGCGGATCCTCGGCTGCCAGCCTCGAGAGCGGGTTTTTTTGTTCATTTTAAGCATAACTCAGGTTAGCATCTAAACCGCCCATGCTAACTGTTGAAGCACACTGAAGGGATGGAACTTGACCTCCTGCAGCCGGCGCCGCTCCGGCGAGACATCGGGCCTCGCCGCGTGCGGCGCGGGACGGCGGCTCTCTTGAACCGGGCGCCGCACCAGCCGGAGGCAGTAGATCACCAAGCACAAGCTGTCCGCTAATCACAAATTACAGCCGGCCTCTCCCACCTAGCCCTGATCCAGCTCTCTCCACAAGCAAGCAAGCCGGGGCCAAGGAGAAGAACACTCGCTCCTGCCAAGTCCTCCCCCCACCTCCACCTCCACCTCCACCACCACCACCACCACCACACAAGGCGCTTATAAATCGGCATCCTCGCAGATAGGTCAAGGTTTTGATTTGGTCGTGACCTTAGTTCATAAATCTGAATGATGTAGGAGCCTTGGTTAAAAGGCTGCTGGATCAACTCTGCTAGATGCCCCTCTCTCTCTCTCTCTCTCTCTCTCTCTCTCTCTCTCTCTCTCTCTCTCTCTCTCTCTCTCCTCTTCCATCTCTCCCAACGTCACATCCCTTCTTTTTTTCAGTCGCAGCCTCCAACCCCCGGAGCCTCGATAGCAGAGAGAGAGAGAGAGAGAGAGAGAGAGAGAGAGGGGGGAGGGAGGAAGGGGGTGAAACAGGCAATCAATAAATCAATATGTTTTGCGCTGCTAAGCTAGGGTAAGCTCACTCTCTCAAAGCTGCGCGTGCATGAACACACACACACACACACAAACAAACAAATAAAAGGCCAGGACAGAATGTCCCTTGCCAAAAGACATTGTGTTGTTTTAGGGACTTTCTTTTTTCCTCATTCTATTTCCTGTTTTGGATCATTAAGCCATCGATTTTTGTTTCAGCGGGTAAACGGTGGCGTGGGCGGGAGGAGGAGGGGGGGGGGGGGAGACCCCCCTGGGAGCCGAGCTGAAAAACCTCAACAGAGTGGCCCCAGCAGGAGTTTCTCTAGTTGTGACAGGCGGCTCCCAGGGGCCAGTGGGCCCTCTTCACTCCGCGGGGGGACGAACCGTCACATGAAATCAGTCGTCCTGCTTCGGCATTCCTCGGCACGGCTCCATGAGAGGATATCTATGGATTTTCCTCCTCGCTAAATGTTCCTCTGTAGCCGCCGCCGAGTACAAACGTAGCACATTTAGGGACACATTTGGATTCCGGTCGTCACTGAAACTCCTCGGCGCTGCACAAAATGGTCAGTCATGGATTTTAAAGGATGTAAGAAGTCTGCTTCTGCTTCATGCCGATCACTACGTCTAATATATGTATAGAGGCGGAGAGGCAGCCGGAGAGATACGGGGGGAGATGCAGCAGCAGCAGACCCGGGATCAGTTGGCCGAGAGCCAGCGAGATATTACAGTCAGATATATAGTAACACAGATGGATGCACTCAGCCTAAAGAGGCTGACATATTGGCCGGCGCTGTCATAAGAATGACATAATACCGATCCTGACAGGTAATGAAAATAAAGGCCGCTCCACCGCAGAGTTGCATAAGCACTTTAACTTTAGCTCATACGACGTAAAGCATTTCCACTGACATATGGGATGTCCCCGGGGAGGTTTTCAGAGTGGTTGGATGTTAAAGGTGGAGGTCTGACAATTGGAAGTGGTCCCCGAACATGCCGGAGACGTAACTCTGGATTTCAGCACTCACTAAACCGAAAAAGAAAGCAGCGGGTCGGTTGCACCGAAGCGTCTCCTCGACGCCGGGACGCTAGCCATGAAGATGCATGACGGGGTCGTCGGCCCTCGCCCTCAAACGCACGCACACAAACATATTCAAATGCGTGGAAACACGTTGTAATTGTGCATCTACTGATTTGTAAAGGCTCAGGTAGTCTCAGTGGCGTGAGCGGCAAGCGGTTTAGATCTGTTTCAATGCAAAAGGAGGCACAAATACCCATAAGAATACACAGCATCTTCTGCATTTTTATGCTATATGTAGATGAATTTGCATTTTAAGCAATATTGAATTTACACTGATGCATCATTATGGCAACACGGATCCCGGAGGCGGTCGGATCAGCGACTCCTGGTGCATCTTGGGTGCATTTACACGTGCACTTTCCTGTGGTTCAGCTCAGTTTGGAGAAACTCCAAGTTCATTTGAGTCATTTAGTCGCAGATGTAAAAGGGGGGGGGGGGGGGTCTGTTTCACAAGATGAGCTGAATATGAAAAAAAATCGCTGTGTTTTGGCACCGTTCCTGCAAAATACATCAAAGCATATACTTAAATTAATACCAAGGGAGCGTGGCATGTGAGCAGAAGCTCCTCCGCTCAATAACAACACAAAAAAACTGTGCCGTGCATGAGGTGCGGGGGGGGGGGGGGGTAGTTAAATGAACTCAGTGATGAGGAACCATGTGGAATACGGACACTTTCAAAGTAAGACTTTGTCATTTTGCGAGACAAATTAACGTAATCCTCCTCTTGCAAATGAACGGTAATGAAATATCTTTTGGTTTCGCTGCGGCGGCCTCGCTCGGTCTCGCATGACCGGCGGCCGAGAGGCGAAGGTGCATCGCCTCGCCGCCTCGCCTCAGAGCGGCCTGCTCGCCGCCGCGTGTCAGACAACAAACACGAGCCGAGTCAACTCCACGATGGCGACGCAGCAAAGTAAATCCTGGACGATGTTCTCCTGACGTTTCCTTCCCCCGCTCCTTCATGCAGAGCTCCTCCTCTTCCTGTCCCAGCCTCCCTCTGTTGGAAAGCAAAGGCAGCAGAGATACTTTATAGGTTCAATTTGAAGGAACTTTTCCTCCATTAATAATGAAATCGTATTCCCCTCCTCCTCCTCCTCCTCCCCCTCTTCCTCACTTCCCCCAGGAGCGAGCCGGGTGCTGCTACTTAAAACTCTCTCTCACACTTAGTTTCTCAACTCTTTCTCTTATCCTCAGTCAAACCCTCACTTTTGCAAAGGAGGAAGGAAACAGAGACAAATGAAACCTCTGCATGTGAAGAAGGAAGGAGAGAGAATGAAACCGCGAGAGGACACATAACACATTCACTTTCATGGTCATCAATTCAAGCTCTGGTCCCTTTTCATACTTCTCTCGGCTGTTTTCTTGTTGCCGACGGAGCGAGCGTTTGGCGTCGTTACAGGACACCGAGCAGCAGGAGCCCTGCGGCTGAATCTCAGAGAAGCAACGAGAGCAATGAAAGACAAAGATGAGAGAGGCTGGTACACTACATGCAAACATCCGCGCTCGCATGTGCAAATGTGTATTCTGCGTGTGTGTGTGTGTGTGTGTGTGTGTGTTCTCCGTCACGTGCTTGTGCATATTTTTGACTCTTAAGTGTGTGGGAGTGAGAGAACATTCACATCGCCCACCTGGGCGCTCGCTGGGAGCCGGAGCTGAAAAACTCCCTGTTGTTTCTTTGGCGGAGCCTAACAGGCAGATTTAACTGTATCACTTCCTTCCTCCTCCTCCTCCTCCTCCTCCTTCTCCTTCTCCTCCTCCTCTCTTACTCCTCTCTGATCCCGACACTCTCTTCCTTCCCGTTTCTATATTTTATCAGTTAGAGAGTGTAGGAATTAGTGATTATTTGATGGAAATATGCAGGCAAAAGAAAGTGTGTGTGTCTGTGTGTGTCTGCGTGTGTGTGTGTGTGTGTGTGTGGGGGGGAGAAGGGTTATCTATCGGTCTAGATCTTCCACCCTCGCGTCATGTCGGTGCAGAGTTTGGAGGCAGCAGAGGATGATGGAGGTTACGCGTCACAGAGAGAAACCCTCGCAGGGCTTCAGCTGGACGCCACGTTTCTTTCCGCTCTCCTCTTTTTCCACGCTCCCTCTCTCCGTCCCTCTCCTCTTTCTCCCGTCCACGCCGAGGCCCGGATCACCTTATCCCACAATGCAATGCAACGTAATCGCCCAACTGGATGTGCGACAGTGTCGATTGCTTTGTAGCGCACGCGAGGAAGTTTTGAGGGAATCAAATTGTTGTCAATGTCGCTTTGCAGAGTTGTGCAAAGCTTTGACGGCTGCTTTGTGTTGAGTTTTGAAGGGTTGAGCATCCAGGTAAATGTCTTAAAGATCCACTCCCACACTGAATCACCTGTGAGGGAGACACAGCACACACCTGGTGAGCGGTGGGACAGAGAGGCTCACAGCCGGTGAGAGCAAAAGTAGTGTTTTCTCTCTTGCAGGCGGTTAGCTTAGCTCGCTAGCTTAACGCTACAGCTCTTTGGTTCAACCTGAACAAAGACCAAGAGGCGTAAAACGACAAAATGTGACAGCTTGTGTGACTGTCCCTTTAAATCTCTGCTCTCCGTCATCGCCACCAAACCAACAACGCGTCGTCGTCATCAGACATATTTTCCAGACAGCGGACTGAACGTGAAAGAGAGATTTCATCAGTTTACACATTTGACTTGTTAACACTTTAATAAAACCACGATTGCATGTTCCATCGGACAAAAGCACGTCTTCTTTAACTTTACTCGCCCACATTAATTATGCAGCTGAAGTATTAGTTTGCATATTTCCCATTTATCTTTTCTTCCTCTATACTTTTTATTGTGGTGTTTCATCACTGAGTCTCTCTCTCTCTCTTTCCAATACATCGTGAGTGACAGCTCATTACGACACCATCTCCTCACCCCTTAACCTTATGAGACGGAAACAAGAGTGTGTGTCTGTGTGTGTGTGTGTGTGTGTGTGGGCATGTGCACATTTCTCTGCGTGTCGTACCACAGGAGCGGTTGCATTTCCTCGCTCAGTGCATTGGCGGTGTGTTCACCCCGTGTTGCTATTTGTGTCTATATTTACATTTGCATATGCTGTAAGGTATCTTTCATATGCACGGGCCTTTCAAGTCAGCTCTCACTCTCTTCCTCTCTCACACACACACACACACACACACACACACACAAAGTCCAGCGATACACAGCTCATGAATACTCCCAATTATGGGAAACCCACTGGTGGGCTCTGTACCTCGCGATGGCTGCAGAAGAGGACACAAGTTGTGCCGGGATGGACGTGATCACGGCTCCCTCATTCATAGGAGGACAGCTTTTGAACTTGTTTTTTCCCCTCCTCCTCCTCCTCCTCCTCCTCCCCCTTTTTTTTATTCATTAGATAAGTGAAAAGCAAAAACCCAGTGATGGCACGCCACTACCAGCTATGATTTATGTTCACCTCTGGAAAGAGAAAAGTAGAATTTATGGCTTTCTCGTCTGGCCTAATCTTCACTATATGCTGCAAAGCCCAGGCAATGCAGTAAGCTTAGAGGGGGGAGGAGGGGGGGAGAGGGGGGAGGGGCTGAAAATTGTCCTCTACACTTTCTCTTTCTCTAGTTAGCTTTCTCTCTTTCCTCTTCTCTTCCTCTCACTCGCTAACCAACTCTATCACATTTTGTCCTTGTCATTTCTTTTCTCCTCCTGCAAGCTTTTCCGCACACACACACACACACACACACACACTCTCTATGCACACACACACACTGTGCACACACACGCGACACACTTTGAGCGCCTCCAATCAACACGCATGCACGTGCACGTAAACTGACGGAGCCGCTCGCCGACACCTTCGCTTCTCTCACACCAATTTTTCTCGCACTTTTTTTCTTTCTCCATTCTCCTCTTTCTTTCTTCCTCCCTTCCTCCCTTCCTCCCTTCCTTCCTCGCGCTGCTTCGCTCCGCACCTCCGCCCTCGGCCGCCTCCACGTATAGATCCTTTCTTTTTATAGTCAAAAGCTATAGTCCCCATGGCAACACCATAGTTTTTGATTGCCACTGGTGTATATGTCTAATTATGTAACTATCGCAAGGGGTTGTGTGTGCGTGTGTGTGTGTGTGTGTGTGTGTGTGTGTGTGTGTGTTTCCCGCTGCTGTCCTCCATTAGCAGTGCCTCTCGTTGTGATGGATCAGGACGTGTTGATAATCGATCCGTGTGCACGGCTCACAAAAAGAGTGAGACGTGTCACAAACATGTAACAACTGACACGTTTTCATGTATCAACGTGAGGGAAACGACAGACAGGCACACGTCTGTGTGTGCGCATCTCATTTGCACATGAGCGTGTGTGTGTGTGTGTGTGTGTGACAGGGAGGTGTGAAGCCATAACAGGTTTTGACAGGGTAAAATCATTTGGGGCTGCAGATGATGTGCTTTTTCTATCCGGTTACGGTGTGACAACAGAATTCTCGACCGTCGATTCCTATTAAAGTGTTCGCAGGAAGCGTAAATCCCGTCTGCTCTCATTCCACATCGATTCTTATCCGGGTGGAGCTCCGGAGAGGTGGAGGAAGAGGAGGAGGAGGAGGAGGAGGAGGAGGAGGAGGGGAATCTCAGGTTTTTTCTGAGGCATTAAACTCACTGTGTGGAAAAAAAATAGTTTTCACACATTTACCGGCGTCCTCACTGCGTTTGTACAGAAGAGGAGGATGAAGAAAACAGAGGATGGAGGGTAATAAGATGTGGAACAGGAATAGAAAGGAAAACAGGAAGAGAGGGACCCACATTTGCATTTTAACCTCTCATTCAGCCGTCCTCTTACCGCCGGTGTTCAGGCGGCCTGCCAGGGAGAGGAGGAGGAGGAGGAGGAAGAGGAGGAGGAGGAGGAGGGGAGGAGATAAAGAAGAGGTGGGCCGGCGTGAAATGGATCGAACAATGGATGTGAGAAAAGCATCGCTGCTCTCCCATCCGACTGTAGGCCAAAGAGAAAAGAAGTGGAGGAGTGTGTGTGTGTGTGTGTGTGTGTGTGTGTGTGTGTGTGTGTGTGTGTGTGTGTGTGTGGAGGGGGGGGGGTGATAACTTTGCAGCTTTTAACATGTCTGTGTTTTGTAACTATCTCTCCAACAACAACACGTCCTCACAAAGTTGGAGAAAGTGTTTTTTTTTTGGTGCCAAAGAAAAATGCAATCAGGAATCAAAAGAGAATAAATTGAGATGATTTTTTTTTTCCCACATGCTGCTCCCAAGGTCGGGAATGATCACCCTGGTGTAAAGAGTGTATGTTGATGAAGGAATCCGCCATGATCAGAGGCTCGGACGGGGAGGTTTTGCCTCCTCCAGTGATCGGTTTCGCTTCTCATCTGCCTTTGTGGAGACGTTGTGATGTCCGCAGACACGACGGGGAATGTAGGAAGACGGCCACGGCGAGGTCGCTCGACTTCCTGCGTTCAAATAGATCAGTCCCTTTTTTTGTATAAGTGTCTCTAAACCTCCGCCATCCAAACCCATTCCAGCAGAAAATGTAAGTGTAATAAATCCTTTTGCATGCGAGTTATTGTTCAGAGCAGAGTTTTGCTGCAGCACTTCATCATCTTGCATCATTCCCAGCGTAAGGAAATAGATAAATGAGAACCAGCGTGACGCACACTGCAGCCACGCCGCTCTCCTTGCACCTCAACGCTGCGACGGGACAGCCGCAAGAAAGCACGGACTGGGACGATTCATAATTCATCTGGACGCCTTTTTACGCGGCGCTCCATCCCGGCCCCAAACAACCGGGCCGAGCCGACCCAGGAAAACGCTCTGCTCGGCGTTGATCGCCCACCTCTGTTAGTCTGTGAGGACGAGGCGGGATGAAGCAGCAGAGGATGCAACAAAGGGAAAGAGATTGGGCTGTTTCAGACTCTTTACCCTCTCGTTGATCTCTCACTTCAACATCAAAACACAGCGCTCGTGTTTGGACGTCTCACATGTCAGGATAAAGAATACAGCAGACGGACTCTGTGGACGTCAGCGGAGGAGAAACCTGATGGGAATCCAAGTGGCACTTCAGCATTCATCAACTTCCAGACTGACCCAAATATTATTGTGAAACAGGATGCAATAGTGTCTTTTCAAACCAGAAAATGAGTCTTCGCTTCCTCAGAGTTCAGTCAAATTTCAATGCATGAGTATTTTGTTTTGCGCCACCTTCACTGAGGTAAAAGATCTTCTTCCTCCACCGGTTGGAGAAATATATTTTTAACTGCAGCTCATGTCCTATTCAGCATCGCCGAATAGGACATGAGCGTGCATGTCGTTAGCATCGGTTACGTCGAGGAAAACCCCAACCACAAGAGTCAAGATGTTTTCATATATGAATATGTTTTCATATGCACAGATAGTTAAGAACGTCATTCTATGCAGGGAAAAGATTATTTTGCTCGGTCCTCTTAAAAACAGAATTACAATAAACTTAAGGTAAAAATATAAATGAATACATTCAAAAAATAAAACAAATAAAACCAAAAAAATAAAATAAATACATCAAATAAATAAAAATACAGCATAACAATTAAAAAATAATTAAAATAAGGCAGAAAATATAAAATATTTAACAGTATTGCACAGAAATATGATAATATGATAATAGTATTGCTCATTGTATATTTATGCACTATGCATTTCTACAGCATTGCAGTTTGTGGTAAAGTTCACGTGTTGGTGGTATTTCAGGACGACACTCTTCAGGTTGCGATGGTTGAAATCGTTGAAATGTCCGAGTCAGCAAACACAGCGTCCGGGTTATAACACTATACTCTATTTATATATATATATATACAATACATATTTATATACACAACCACCGCGACTTGTCGGCTGGGGCAAACAAAACAAACGCTTGTTACCGAGATGAGCCCAGTGTGAGCGCAGGACGACGCCTTTTGACTGACTGACCTGCATTCTGCTCCAGATGAACACAACAGTCACATGACGCCGCTTCTCCGAGCGGTAATGGCGGCGGCGGCGGCGGCGGCGGCGGCGGCGCGAGCTCGTGAAGCCTTTTTTCCGCTATACAGATGTGTTGTAAAATACTTCTGGGGCCCGGAGAGGTTGCGAAAGTCAATAAACTGAAAGTTTTACATGTACTGGAGAGGAGGAGAGCCCTGATGGAAATACAGGGAGTATTCCACGGGAGTGTAATGCTTCTGCGAATTAATGTGAAATCAATACTTTTAAAATAGGTTGTCCTCTTTGAGACCGCTGGTGAAATCTATTACATGCGTGCTAAATGTTTTTTCTGGCTAATCTTGCCACTGAGGGGTTTTTTTCTTCTTCTTCTTCTTCTTCTCCCTCCTGCGTACAAGAGCCCAGTTTCCCAAAAAGCGTCTCATGATTACAGCCGTATTTGTTCCCGCTAATGTCTCCGTTGGCGTGTTTCCATCGTCGCGCGGGCCGAGGCGCTCTGGAGGAAAGCGGGTGGAGGTCGAGCGCCGGTGTGGTTCAGTGGGCGTCGGGTTACAGCGTGGCATCGCTCGACATCTGGAGCTAATACGGAAAACACGAAGAGAAACCGAGCACCTCCACGCCAAATGGGAACGGGAGACAGAATGACGTAGAAAAGACGGAACGGGCCTTTCGGCTGCAGAATGCAAAGCAGAGCTCTCAGTGGAAGGAGAGGTGTATTATGAAGGCAGCCTCCCCGGCTCCCCGGTGGAGTTTCATGGAGTGCTTTCTCACTGTGATAATGAAATGACCCGGCCTGCACCGCTCCCCTCTCTCCCCCTCTCTCTCTCTCTTTCTCCCCCCTCTCTCTCTCCAAAACACATCTGCTAGACGAGGGCGAAAATGAGAAAATCCTGCCTCCTCTCCAGAGTTTCGTAAAGCATACTTTCAATATTCTCTTTCTCAGACGACGATGGGAGCGCGCGAGCGACCGCGCGCGAGCTGCATGCGTTAGCTTGTGTGCTAAAACTGTATATAAAAAAAACTGTCTTTGAAGCACATCTGACATAACAAGGTAACACACTGGAATCCAGCGGCTATAAATCCCAGAGTTGTCATCGTCACGGTGTCTTTGTAACTTCATTCCTGTGGTTTGAATCAATACCAGGACTACAATTTTGCCCAATTGCAGAGGCAGAATCCAATATCGCAAACTATAGTCGCACACACGCTGTTTTTCAGCTAATCTTGTGGGCCTCGCTAAACATTCAGCCGGTACCAGACTGATTCAGAGGAATGACTCACCAGTATGGCTACGGCTGCATGCAGACCATGTATTCCCTCAGCTTCTAGTTAGCAGGGAATCTATGGCGGCGCTGAGGCAGAGCACTGTCATTGACTTACATAATCAACAGAGGAGTGTAGCAAGGATATGTGTGTGTGAGAGAGTGTGTGTGAGAGTGTGTGCACTCGTGTAGCTGCAGTTCTTTTTGAGCTGTCGATCATGTGGTACACCAAGGCCACTCCAACACGAGGTTGCTGAGGTGGACTTTCAGCAACAATGGAGTTAAGCTCGCGTGTGTGTGTGTGTGCGTGTGCATGTGTGTGTGTATGTGTGTGTGAGTGTGTTTTAATAGGCATATGCGTGGATGAATAGGCGCTCGCGTTCACGAGGCTGGGGAGAAAAGGGCGCGCTCCATGCGCGGTGTTAGCGGTGCGCGCTGAGAGATGAGCCAATTTACACAACACGTCGGCTCACAAGGAGACATTTACATATGCATTGTGTGTGTGAGCGTGTGTGTGTGGAGGTTGGTGTGTGTGTGTTGAAATGTTTCCATGCATGTCCTATTTGTGATTTTGCACGTTTGTGCGCGAGCCAAGCGCGCGCGTGTAGCCATGTAAGCCGACTCGCTGGTGTGTTTCTATACGTGTGTGCGTGTCTGCGTCTCGGGGTCTTTTTGTGTGTCTTTTTATTTTTTGAGGCTGGAGAGAGCTTCATGCGCTGTCTGTGTGTGTCGTCTTGCTTCTGCTGCTCAACGATGCCATCTGGCTTTGGCTAACACCACCGCACACCTCCTGGGGGAGCTATGCGCGCTCGTCGGCGTCTGGCTTTAACAACTGTTTTGGGATCGGTTGTCCGGTGGGCCGGTGCTAACTCACACTATTATGAGCGGGATGATAAAACTGACCTTGAAGCAGTTTATGGGCCCGAGATAATGGAAAGCGCCGATAGAGAGGACCATGAATCTCCACTCGGCTCTCAATGACGAAAGGAAACAATAGTTTGGTCACTTAGCGGCGTGTTGCGTGGAGCTGCGGGACGTCCCGCAGCTCCACGCGCGAAGAGGCCGATGACGGCGACCTGTGAAGGTAGTTTACAGGTTTATAAGCCTTCAGGTTGAACATTAAAAGAATCAGGAAGGAAAGAGGGAAAGTTTTGAGCTCAAATAAATGTTAAAAGGAAAGTGCAAACATTAGAAATAGATAGATAGATAGATGGATAGATGGATAGATAGATAGATAGATAGATAGATAGATAGATAGATAGATAGATAGATAGATAGATAGATAGATAGATAGATAGACATAATATATACACACACTTAAAAAAGATTGTCAAAAAAATTGAAACACATTATTTAAAGTTGAGTGAAAGTTGGCAGCTTTTAGAAATTTCTATTTTTGGGGGGAAATCATGGGAGAGTCATTTATGTTCTTTTTATCGCATATTTATAAAGTATTAATTTGATTATTTTTACTTTTTTGACAAACTAAAACTCATGTGTTAATTGAGTATAGTTGTGTGTTTCATCACTTGCATCATTAACATGAATCATCTTGACATTTTTGGGGGGAAAGTGTTGCTCCGTCCCAGAAAAATATGAATAATAACTCAGTGGAGGGTCTTGTTTTAATTATTTTTTGTAAACGCAAATACTTCAAGCCCCTAAAATGCCGGTGCAGAGAGATGTGGGAGCAGGAAATGAAGCGCTGTGCTGTGACCACGCGGGTGAAGCGTGAGCGTGAACGCAGTGAAAGTGGAACACATTTAGGTCAGAGCGAGGCCGGACCGTTTGGATGGGTGGAGGTAACAGCGCTCATATGTATGCAGGCTTATGGCACCCATGGGAGCCGTGGGCTGACCTTGTCCCGCACGCTGATCTATGTCCTCATCGCCCCCTCTGTCCTCGTTTCCTCATTCCTCCCCCGTCTCCCTTTTTCATCACTTCTCTCCTCTCAAACACCCCCACTTGTTTTTTTTTTGTTTGTATTTTACCATTTGTTGTAATCAGCCTCTCTTCTTCCTCACCCCGTTTGGTTTCACTCCCTCTTTCCTCTCCGGCGCCGCTTTCATTCACATCCTCCTGTCTCTCATTCACTTTAAAAAAAAACTCATTTCAACACCTTTTTTTTTTGCTTCTTCCATTCCCCAATTCCTTTAATCCCCTCTCGTCCTTTTTTTCTCCCCCAGATCAACAGCCAGTCTGATAAATAATGCATCGCGGCGCATTAAAAACATTAGCAGGGTTCTCATGGCTGTCACAGGGAGCGAGGAGACGAGGGGAGAGGAAGGAAGGGGGTAACTCCATTTTAAATAAGCGTTATGGAGAACGATGTGATTTAATATCAGCGCTCGGGGGACGAGGGGGAGGGGGGGGGTGAAGGTCCGAGCGTTAATTGTGTTTGCGCCGTGACATCGTCCCCCCCCCCCCTCCAACACGCTCAAAGGTTCCCGCCTTTGGTGAATCATCTGAAAGCCCCGAGATTCATTAAGATGATGACTGTATCAGCAAACTCTGAAGGAAAAAGATTTAATGACATTTAGCAAAACACTGATGCTGCATCACACAGAACCTTGACCTTTCCCTCCCCCCTTTCATCCTCAGCTTTCCTCTCCTCCTCCCCCCCCCTCCCCTCCTTCCTTCCATTCCTCCCGGCAGCGTGGCGATTGGCATTATTAAAAATTGATTGGCGGCGAGCGTTTAGCAGGGTGGTGAGGCGGAGAGGGGAAGCTTTGACAGGCAGGAGTGAAATGAAAGGAGGGCCTCGGCGGACACACTGTGGGAAAAGGTCTCACAGGGACACACACACACACACACACACACAGCGTGTGTGTTCGTGTGCGCGGCTTGAGTTTGGCTGTAAGTGTGTGTGTAAACACACAGCGCCGTTATACCTCGGAGTCGTCCGCCCCGCAGAGAGGACGCGGTCACAGCGGCGCTGCTGACCCGGAGTTACCTCTCCATCCCTCTTTCTGTCGTTCCCTCCATCCCTCTGCTCATCCAGCCCTCCTCTCTCCTTTCATCTCACATCAAATGATATCTCCAACCCATATTCCCAACCAACTATTCCCCCAATGGCTATAAGTGCTACAGCTTTGGAGATTTTCAATACACTTTACCCACAATTTGTCTGAGTGATTCTCAAAAACTTTTCTTTTTTTTGGGTGGGGGGGGGGTAGAAGCTATGCTACAACATGATGCTAACTGGTTGCCGTCTCTCTTCTCTTTGTCCTCTCTCTCTCTCGACAGATGAACAGACCGATCCAGGTGAAGCCAGCAGACAGCGAGAGTCGAGGAGGTACTGTACGCCCTTTCCTTTCCTTCTCCCCTCCCCTCCCTCCCTCCTTCCCTTCATCCTAGCCCGACAAAACATGCTGCCTGTGCGCATCAGCCTCAGCGTTATCCGTCCCATTAGACGATGTCTCCTGTACCTCGACGCGGGCCGACAGCCGGACCCTCCAGTGTTCACAACGCATCATGTAAACAGCGTTCCTCCTGGCCGCCGCCGTTGAAGCTCCTTTCTCGGAGTTTCATCATATGCACCGATGCATGCACACGCGACGCACACGCGGGGGAAACATGCGCGTCACGCCGCGCCGGACGGGGGGGAAAACAGGGCCACCAATAACGCTGTCGTCCCGTTTGACTTGAAGAGGCAGTCCTAGTTCATGTGCGGCGTATCGTATCGACAGCTCAGACGGCGCAAAGCACATTTTCTATGTCTGGACATGTAGTGACCTGCTTCTGACATCAATCAATGGACTGTACGAGAGAAGATTGATGCAGTTTGACCGTTTTTGGCTGGAGTGTAACTTTGGCAGTTGTTGGTGTAATTGGCACCAGAGCGAGTCTCCAGTCGGAAGAAAGAGGGGGAATAAGTGGAGGAGGAGGAGGGAGAAATAGAGCATGGAAGGAGTTCAAAGTGAGCAGAGAGAAACATAAGGACTGAGGAAGAGGTGCGCCTGTAAAAGAGGAGGGGGGGAAACTTTCAGGAGCAGGAAAGAGAGATAGTGCGACGTCCTTCTATGTGGTTTGCTGGCGCTCTTGAGTGTGATTGATGGAGCGCGAGGGAACGAGGCGAGGAAGCAAAGCGAGGGCAACGCAGGCCGTCCGCACCGCCACGCAACCTTATCTCTGAACTCTTTGTGAAATAATTATTCATTACATTTACATTTTTTTGGTATCTATTTGGTTATTTTTGCAGGGGGACAAAACACAGTTAACAGTAACGCGTGTCTCCTGCCAGCCAAGGAGCGTCACTGTTGCACCACAGAGCGACAAACACACAACGCGGACGAGCTGGAGACACAAAGCGCCGCAGTGTGAGATAAAACATGGACTCAGTGTGATAGACATCATGAATTCAATCAATTATTGGTGGTGACACAGACTTTAACCAAAGATTAAGGCTGGCTTTAAACACTGCAACGCTTCCTGAGTGCCTCACGTATGTGGACATGCAACACACACACACACACACACACGCTGAGGTGCAGACATGTTAAAAGAAGCAATGCATTGCATTTTAAAAGCTTGTCATATGTGTATTAATATAATATAACTACTGAATTATGTGTGAAGAGATATACAATAGTACAATATTCCCTCTGATATAAAGTGCAGTATAATGCAGCGTCACATGTATAAGTACCTCAAAAGTCCTTCTCACCATTGATAATATTCGGGACGGAGGAATACTACTCATGCGAAAGAAAATACTTCTGTTGCAGAAATAAATAATGAAATTACATAGTAAGACATTTTATGATTCTTAGAAATACTCCAGCTGCCTACTAAATATTCCAGTAAAAGGGAATCAGGGAGTCATTGACACATGCTGCGTGTGTGTGTGTGTGTGTGTGTGTGTGTGTGTGTGTGTGTGTGTGTGTGTGTGTGTGTGTCCTTTCCCATAGAAAGATGTTTATGTTTATTGGTGTCTTCCCTGGGGAACAATAGGCTTTATCCAACAATGAGGTGTGTGTGTGCGTTAGAAGGTGGGGGGGCGAACATTTCAAGATCTGTGTGTGCGTGTGTGTGTGTGTGCGTGTGTGTGTGTGTCCTCCCCCCTGATGTGCGCTCCACTCTTGTAAACACCCCCCCTCCCCTCCAGTGCAAGGCCAGAGCGCAGATTAGTCTTGTTGACTCTGCAAGGACGCCGTGTCACGCACAGCGGTGGGGAAACGGACCCTTAGCACGCACACACACACACACACACACACACACACACACACACACATGCACATATAACCACACGTGTTCATTTACAGAGCACACTCAGAGGCAATTGCACTGAGGCTCATTAATTCTCCCAACATATACATCCATTTCTACAAAGCTGGGAATCTGCAAGACGTAAAAAAAAAAAAAAAACAGACGCCGAAACATCTGCTGCTGTTGCGCGCTAACACGCTCTCGCCGTCTGCCTCGCACTTTCTCCTCAAACACTCATCCAGTGACTCAACGCCACGCCGTCAAGGTGAATAATGAACTGGACCTCAGTCCCGCTATATTTTATTAAAACCCATACGCACAGAATTTGTGTATGATTTGTCACGCTGCGATTCTTTTTGACAGCGTGGAAAGTTTGTTCGGTGGAGAAAAATAGAAAAATCTGGGTGCGGGGGAGGTTATGTGTTCCACATACTGGCTGCTCTGTGTTCATGGAGGGGGGAAGGTGGATTGATGAGTTGCATCGTCGCCGCGTGACAGCGTGAGCGAGTCCTAATGACTTCCCAACGTGTGGAAGGTGGGCATTTTATTTTGAAAGTGTTCATCGGTCGCCATGACCGCCGTGCGCGGGGCTTCCTGTGTAACAACAGGTCGCCCCTCCCCCTCCCGTGCAAACCCCTCGTTTACGTAATTGTCTTCTGCATTCAGCATGACCTTTGACTTATGCACGGCGCTTGTTATTTCTGCTAAGTCACATTTATTGTTATCTCGTGGAACTCGCCGCCTCATTATTGTGCAGCGGGCTGCAGCATCCTGCCTGCGATGCATATTTAATAATAATAATAACAACTGAAATGTGTTGTCACGTGTGCACAGAGCCCCCCTGGACAGAATAGCTGAACTTCATTAGCTTTTTAATGATGTTCTGACCTGAGGACACACACCTGTCTGTCTAATACCTCTCAGAGAGAACACGAGGTACTAAAACTGTCTGATTAGTCTGATAAGTCAGACCCACGGGTTGTCACACAAGCCATCGTTAGTAGATATCATATTTGACAAATGCATCAGGTCAAGATGTGTGTAGTGTTGACTCGCTGGATGTAGACTGTGGGTTTAAGTCTGCATCTGCCCCCCCCCCCCCCCCTCCCCCCCCCTCACCCGAAATACTTTGCAAGGGCACCAACACTGCTTCATTCGCTGAGCGCCGCCCGAGACGATTGTGATTGGTTTGAAGAAATAAGAACAAGCGTGAGCGTTTTCTTTTTTTGTTTTCCTGATGAGCAGCGTGTCTGTCTGTTCCAGCATAAGAGAGGGGAGACATGGGACATTTGGGTAACCACAAACATTTACTCACCGTGCTGAAGACGCAGCTCCGTATTAGCCACTTAGCTCCTCCACAGCCGCGAGGCTAACAGGTTGCTAGCTCAGTCTGATTGCTGGCGCAACCGGAGCCAGCAGCAATGCTTCCCGTCACAAAGAGATGGGCTCATGGTTGCAGACTCTTTAACTGCAGCGGCGAGCAGTAAATGTGAGACGTAAACGCTGCACCATGCGCACATGTGACCTGAACTTCCCCTACACGTTTGTAATTTAATCTCGGGGAGAGGATAATCTCAGTAAATGGATCCAGAAAAAAAAAAAAAAAAGATGTTTCCCCATTTAAAATGCGGATGTTGGACGGGCAGGAGGAGCGCGGCTGCATTGAGTCACTACAGTTGACAAATTTCAAATTTCTACATTGTTGTCATCTAATATAATTATTGGCATCTGTCACCGACTTGTTATGAACATTTTTTTAATTGTTATTCTATTGTTATTGGACCGCTGATGTTTCCCAAATGGAGCGGAGCGCCTACGTATACGACCATGAACCCCCCCCCCCACCCTTTGTTTAGGATACTCATTAAGGGTTTGTGGTTAAGCAAATAGCTTGGAGCCGATAGCTTCATTCAAGCCCAATTGAGAGGGAAGGATGTGCGACTAAATGGGCGGAGAACATATGTTCCCTCGGAGAACATACACAATCTGTTGAGCACAGAAGGGGGGGGGGTGAAGAAACGCTGCTATTTCAGTGAACGTAGCGTGGAACATCACAAGGCATCTCTGATCCTCTGATCGTGACCTATTCCTTTTAGAAGACAGAAAGCTCTTTGTGGGCATGCTCAACAAGCAACAGTCAGAAGATGACGTGCGGCGCCTTTTTGAGTCCTTCGGCAGCATCGAGGAATGCACCATCCTCCGAGGCCCCGACGGAAACAGCAAAGGTGAGTTTCATGTGGCTGTTTATAACTTTGAGACCCACCGGCAGACTGCTTTCACACGCCGTACTGCACAGGAATGATTTGGCCTTTCAAAGTTGGTGACTTTGCAAAGTTCTCCTTTAAAACACTCCACGTTGAGCGATGTCAAAGCGGGGCTGTGTTGTTGTTGTTGTTTTTCTCGCAATCGTCACGCAAAGAACGCCGTCGAATCCTGTAAATTTCAGCCATCTGACGGGACGAGAGACGTGAAAGCGTCAACTCTTTACGGACGAACCCCATTAACCCCTCCAGTCGACCCACATGGGGTCTGACGAAGACAAAACAAATCCTTATTAAACCACCTGACTTCACGTCACGCCAGAAAAACTGTCCTCTTTTTTTAAAAAAATGTTGTCGACGCGCTACACAAGTTCACTGCATGAAGTTCATCAGTGGGCTTAGCGGCCAATCAATGAGGCCCGATGATAACTAAGCCCGATGATTACAGTGGGCTTGATCACTCTGATTCCTCCGTGAAGCTCCATTAGCGAAGGCCTCATCAGCCGGCTTACTCGGCTAAGTGGGCTTTAGCTCAATAATTACTGGGAACTTGATCATTCAAATTCATCAAGCAGAGGGGGGGGGGGGGGCTTGTCAATAGTAAGCGACACCAAGAAACGCCGCCGCATTTTAAGCCCCCAGTCGGAGGATCCCTGAAGTTGTTAATGGTGTCAGAGTGGCGCGTTTAGCTCGGCGTATCGAGCGTGGATCCGCAGACCGAGTTTGTTTACGTAGGAAACTCACCCCCGGAAAGAAATAAAAGCGTTTCACTCGTCGCCTTGTTTGTTCCTGGCAATGTTTTGTGGGTGATACTGTGTGATATACTTTACAGCGAACTTCCCTCTTTCTGTTCTCACTGCCTGTTTTCCCCCTTTGCCATCTTCTCCCCCCCTCCATCTCCCTCCCTTCCTTCCCTCTCTTTAGGCTGTGCCTTTGTAAAATACTCCTCTCACGCTGAAGCTCAGGCAGCCATCAGTGCACTACACGGCAGCCAGACAATGCCTGTGAGTACATCCTTACTGTGTGTGTGTGTGTGTGTGTGTGTGTGTGTGTGTGAGCATGTAGATTTATGTGAGGGAGGTGAGTCACGTCGAGAGATGAGTCACAAAGCGCTTAATTACCTTCTTAAAGTTGAGTTAAGCTATACTTTATTAATCCCAGTGAGGGAATTCGTCCTTTGCGTGTGGCCCCGCCCCCTTCCTCACTATTTCAAGGTAATGGGTGTGAACTGCGGCTCTTGTGTGTGTCTGTATTCACTATCATGTTCTGCGTGGCGTGTTTGTGTGTGTATGTGTGGGTGGGCGGTTGGGTCGGTGCACAGGGCGCCTCATCCAGTCTGGTGGTGAAGTTCGCCGACACGGATAAGGAGCGCACCATCCGCCGCATGCAGCAGATGGCCGGTCAGATGGGCATCTTCAACCCCATGGCGCTGCAGTTTGGAGCCTACGGCGCCTACGCTCAGGCAAGACGCCCCGCAAAACGTCCCCGCCGTCCACTGATATTAATCCAACGAAGCCACGGAGAATTAAAAGGGAGCGGTCCAAGCCCGGCTCGCGTGGGAATCTGAGGGAGCATTGAGGAACACTGCTTTTTTTTTTAGGATACGATGTGTAAAAAAACACATCCAGTGAGATTAAATACCAGTTTTCATTCTTCATCTTCTTCTTTTTTCTTAACTCAATAATGTAAAGGCCTCAGCCCTCCTTTAACCTTTTGGAAACCGTGCATGAAAATCCTCCAGCGCCCATTTTTAAGTCCCAGCATGCCCACATTCAGACTTTTGGCTTAAAATACGTAATTTTTCAAAATTTTTGAATCAAACGACACAGTTTTTTGACTGAAACTCCTTCCTAACAGGATAAGACTTTGTTTTATTGTGATTTTTGTTGCAGATTCTGATTCTTTAGGTCCTAATCTTTCCATAAAGGTGTCTTATTAACGCTCCAAGAGGCACTTTAGGGGGAATCTGGCTCATATCATGCTGGATGTTCATAGTTACCATCAAAATATCTTTTAAGTGTTTTGTTTTTGCAGATATACATTTTTTTCCTAATACTTTGCTGAACAAATACACACAATAAACACAAGTATTGTAATTAATTTGTGCTTCCTACGACCACTCAAACACAGGAGAAAAGAGGTCTGGAGTGAACATCGGTTGCACAGTTTTCAGGCGTTAACCCCTCGTCTCTGCGTAGGTGCAGCAGCAGGCAGCACTGATGGCGTCCGTCGGCCAGGGAGGATACCTCAGCCCCATGGCGGCCTTCGCTGCCGCCCAGATGCAGCACATGGCCACCATCAACGGCATCCCGGGAGCGCCGCTGACCCCGACGTCAGGTAACAGTGAGGGGAGCGAGCGTCAGCAGCCTGAAGAGGGAAAGGGTTTTAAAAACAGATGCAAAGAGTTGGAGGACGATTCATCTGGTTGTAGATGTTTTTAAATGAGGAACGTGTCTCATGTTCTGTTTTATCTGTTTATCTGAAACTGTGTTGAAACCATGTGTTGCTGCTGTCTTGGCCTGGACGCTCTTGAAAAGGAGTTTTTTAATCTCAACGAGGCTTCCCTGGATAATTAAACCCTCAAATAAATAAAAAGAGTACAAGAATGTTGTACTCAACTTAAAATACTTTGAGTAAATTTGTACAAGTTAAAGTTCTTGCAGGAAAAACAAGCGTGCTGCCGCTGTGTTGGCATCACGCCAGACCATCAACAACACACACGACAAGGTCCTAAACACACAAAGTGTCAACAATATTACAAAGTATGCTGGATGTTTTCTTTACAATGAAACGCTTATTTTGCTCGGCCCTCCTAACACAGAATTACAATAAAAATAAGGTATATATTTATACCTTATTTTTATTGTAATTCTGTATGTGTATATATATATATATATATATATATATTTTATTTAAAAATAAAAGATATAACAGTATTGCACAAAAATATAATAATACTATTGCTGCGATGAATATGATAAAATATGATAACAGCATTGCTTATTGTGATTTTATTCACTATGCATTGATGTAACATTGCTACAATGTCCAAATCTGGTCATGACATGACGTCACAGCAGTGTGACTTCATGAAGTCCTCTTTGGCGTTCAGTGTCTTCACGCCGGCCCGACGCCCTCTGACATTTCCTGGAGGCGTCCAGTCCCAGTAAAACTTCTCCACGTTGTCCGAGAATAGAGAAGAAGAAATAAAAAAAAGCTCACCGTTGCTCTCTCGCTCCCTGCGTGGCGCTCTGCAGGCGGCAGCACTCCTCCGGGCATCGGCGCTCCCACGGTGACCAGCATCCCCTCCCCCATCAGTGTGAACGGCTTCACCGGCATGCCGCCGCCGCAGGCCAACGGGCAGCCGCCGGCGGAGGCCGTGTTCACCAACGGGATGCACCATTACCCTGGTGAGTCCCATCCAGGGGAGGAGGGGGGAGGAGAGGGGAGGAGGGGGGGGAGGGGCATGGATGCAAACACACAAAGTGATACGGGGACATGTGTTGTACAACGCTGTGTGTAAAACGATGGCGACACTGTTTGTCATGTTAGAGCGTGACTTCTTTGAGAACGGAGCTTAAACGCTCAGAGACACACACTCTGCAGAGGGAGGGGGGGGGGGGGGGGGGGGGAGTGTGCATGCCGCCGGCTCACAGGCGTGAAACGGCCTTGAAGCATGTGTTCGGGAGGCCGAGGCCAGGCGAGTTTAGCCCGCAGACAGTCAGCATGTCGAGGAAGATGAGTGTTTGGCAAAAGGTGCTTATGGGGCTGCTGGAGCCGGAGTATGCGCTTGTGTCATGAGCCGTGGCCGGCACCTCATTGGGTTGTTGTTGTTTTTTTGTCTGTGAAGAGGCGGAGGAAGCAAATCTGTCTCTTTTTTTGTTGTTGTGTCTTTACACTCTTTGTCTCTCCAGTGTTGCAGGAGGTGGTTTTTAGGGAGGACTCGGAGAAAAACGGCTTGGGCGTGGCTCCGAGGAGTTGTTTTGGGGTTCAGGGTGGCTGCTTCCTCTCCTCTCTCTCTGAAGGTAGCGCTCCTCTCCCTCCTCTCCCTCCTCTCCCTCCTCTCCCTCCCCTCTTCTTCATATAAGGGTCAATAAGATTTTGTGTTCAGAAGTCCTTTCAAAGCCGTGCGCTTTTCACATCATCCTTTGTAAACCTGCATGAGGTTCAGCGTCGTCAATGTTCGGTAATGATTCGCAGAAAGGAAACTGTGTCGAGCTCCCCGCAGCCTGGCTTTCTTTAGAGCTACGAGGACGAACGCACGGCCCTGATTTTACAGCCGGAAAGCAGGACAAGAAATCCATCCTCCCAACTTGAACGTGTCAAACTGCAGATATTTCCTGCATTCACACCAGTTTACAAAAGATGATGGACAGCTGCACGCTTTCAGAAGGTTCCTGGACCCGATTGGACGAGCGTTGAACGTCTCGACCTTTACCTGAGCTCGCCCCTCTCTCTCTCTCTCTCTCTCTCTCTCTCTCTCTCTCTCTCTCTCTCTCTCTCTCTCTCTCCCCCCGTACGGCTGTCTGAACCCTCCTTCAGTGTCGCTGTTGGTCCGATGTGTTCAGTGTCTCTTTGGTTTGGTGATAGTGGTTTTCAGTGTCTGTGCGTGGTTATCGGTGTGTGTGTGTGTGTGTGTATTTAATGTGCATGTACTATGTGTACAGATGGGTAGTTATGAAGTGCGGCGCAGCATCTTTTCGGTGGCAACAAGTGTGTGTAGATGGTCAATTTATTTCATTTTTCTTTTTAAATAATGAATTGCATCTAGGACACGTGACGCGATAGCAACAGGTGCATCCAGTGAGTGTGTGTTGTGATTGTGTTGTTGTATATATGTCTCACTACAGTCAGACAAATCAATGTTACGTCTTCGTAGATACATAAATGACAATGTTCTGTCCTCTCCCGCGGCGACACTGTGTTGTCTTCTGGTCTTCTTCTTCTTCTCTGGAGTACCACGAGCGGCTTTAGAAGACGCTTTAGGAGGAACACAAAGCAGGGAAGAGGGGATTCGTTCCTCACACGCCTCTCCTCGCCGGCCGGGCGCTCTAACCTTTCTGCTTTTCTTCTCCTCCTCCTTCCTGCTCTCCTCTCCATCCCCGCTCCCGCTCGCCCTCGTTATATATTACTCTCGCCTTCCTCCGTGGCCTCTCCCTCCATCTACATTCTCCCTCCGTCTCGCTCTGCCTCATCTCCCCCTACACACACACACACACACACACACACACACACACACGCCTCCATCCATCCACCCACCTCCCCCTCCACCCCTCCGTCTCCTGTCTTTGTCTCTGGTGGAGCAGCTCAAAGTCCCACTGCAGCTGATCCTCTCCAGCAGGCTTACACCGGAGTCCAGCAGTATGCAGGTCTGTCTGTCACTCTCACAGCACCACTGATCTGTGTGTGTGTGTGGGTGTGTGTGTCTGTGTGTGTGTGTGTGTGTGTGTGGACCG